>NC_056731.1:872777141-873097141 GCF_019279795.1 Protopterus annectens | reverse complement strand
TACAGCTGGCTGTGGGTTTTTCTGACCAATGTGTATGCGTGTGGAGACCAAAAAGTTTACATATTGGTGTATGTGCAAAGACATCTGCAAATTACAGATATCTGAAGTCCACTGTGGTTTCAGACATGGACTTGATTTCTCTAAGTGTAGGAGCATGCCCAGTATGACCTTCTATACTGAGTGTGGGAATCCATTCTAGGGAGAGTTGTACTCCAGTCCAGGGTGTTGTGTGCTACAGCTATACCTTGCAACCTGTTTGTGCAGGATATCTGTGGATAGGCTGCCAATATGGGGACACAATGGGCCAAACATAGGGGGGTACTGTAGCTATGGTTCTTATTAATGGCTGTGTTACTTGAGTAACAGAGTGTGTTTTAGCAGACATTTTACAAAATATGTAATGTCTGACACTGTAATGTACTGTATCATCAAGTACTGACAGATATCATTGGTTCATCACAGTTATTTACCAGAGAAATACAATAGAGATGATGAACAGACCAATAGTATGAGGCAAAAGCTACACATTCTGGCATAATCCAGCCATTGTAGAGGTGTGGGTACAACCAATAGACTGCTGGAGCTGTGTAAATGGTCCAGCACCTTGGTGGTATGCTGGCTGGGGATCTTCTGGTTGTGCATTTCTCATCTTACCTGACAGGTCATATCCTGGTGTGGGCATACCTCTGAACTGTACAGATTCTACCAGGTTATCCTGTGCCATGCCTCATATATCTGGTTGGTTTCCCTTCACATTGTGGTTTACAAGCAGGTTTGTTGCTATTCACTCAGAGGGTTGCAGTCAGGGGGAATTATGACCGGACAATGGAGTTTCAGACTTCACACCCTGTATGACATCCATGCTTCTACAACCCCTCTGTTATTCTATCCTCTTCCTAACATTATGAGAGCAATGTCTCAGAAGTATCCCTATAGTTGGGCCTTTATCCCAACAATATTTATGGCTTTGTTGGTATGGAGGGGTGCACCTGATGACTTTACACATTTGCAGTGACTGTGCTGGTATTTCACTTACGTTTTGATTCCATTTAGTATAGCATTGTGCCCTATGTTGCAGAATACCAGCATATTGGTAGAGAACACAGGTTTGATTGTAATGGCATACATTTTAGTTTCAGACTTCATACCCTTCAGAACCATACTGCAATTGCAAGACCTGTTGTACTATGGCTGTGTAGGTCTGTAGGGGAAACTGTTCACTATTGCCAGCATTTGGAGGCCTTTGCTAGACCTTTCTTTATGGTCATCTACACCTGCCCTGCTGGGTGAAACTGGGGGTGGTATGGGAACCCACATTGACATCCATGGGTGTGACCTATGGACACCCAGTTAGTTGGCCCCCACATCTACTGCAGTGGGAGTTGTCACCTTGAGTACTACTGCCTAGTATGGCGACACCAGTACTTTCTCATGGATTTCCTGCTGTCCCACATAGCTGAGGCAGTTGTGAGGACGGTGCTTGAGGGCTATGTCGGATGCATGCAGTGCACTGCCTATACATGGTACGGCACAGGTGGTGTCATGTTTGGCATTCTTTTCACTGTACGTGTGAATCAGAGAGAGAGGTATCAGTCCCTGGGTCCCTACAGTGTCAGTGTGTGTGCTATGCATTGCCTCTTTGCCAAGGCCTGAGCATACAGGTCACACTTCCTTTTGCCTACAGAAGCAGGCTCGGAGGCCTCCTCCTGTGAGTCCCTTTGTGCCTGTGGGGACCTTGGCAATGGTGGTGGGCTGTGTGGCCCTACCCCGTGCTGTTCCTGTTGCAGCTGTTTCCACAGGATCATATTGTGTAGCATGGCACATACTATGAACATGTGTGCACATGTAACTGGAGAGTACTGCAAGGCTCCACCAGATAAGTCAAGGCAGTGGAACCGTGACTTGAACATCCCAAACACACACTCTATAATGATCCTGGTTTGTGCATGTGCCTCATTATGACATTCTTGTGTAGGTGTGTGTGCATTTCTGATGGGTGTCATCATCCATGTCTCCAGTGCATAGCCAGCATCCCCCACCAGATGGCCATACAGGATGTCCCCAGTGGCAAATTTCTGGTACAGCTGTGATGAATGCCAGATGTGGAAGTCATGATAGCTTCCAGGGCTGCCAGGACACACATTCATGATAATGCCCTGGGCATTGCACACAACCTGGCAGTTGATAGAGGAGAATCCCTTGTGGTTTATGTAGAACCTACCCTGTTCACCGGGTGGTGCTTTGATGTGGATGTGCATGCAGCCTATGGCACCCAGTACCTCTGGGTATTCTGCTACATGGTGGAAGAGACGCATCTTGCTAGTCCTCTCCTCATGGGTGTTGGGTAAGTAAATGTGCTTACCGGCATGTGGTAGCATGGCATCCAGGAACTGGTGGAGTACCCTGGATGCAGATGCCTGTGAGACCCGCATAATGTCCCCAGTAGGTCTTTATAAAGTAGCTGTAGCTAGAATTCTTAAGGCTACACATACCTTGGTATCCACTGGGATAGGTTCCCCTCTGTTGGTTCTAGGTCTGAGTTGAGGCCGGCACAACTTTGTGATTTTCTGAGGTATGTCTCTGGCCATCCTGTAGTGCTCTAATATCTCCAGATCATGTAACCCCTGGTAATGTACCTTGGGTCTGAACATTCATCTCCTCCTCCTCCTCAGTCTGTAGCGGTTGTCAGCATTATCCTCCTCTTCACCCTCAGTCTCTAGGACATACTGATGGATCAAAGCAATGGCAGCCCCTAACATTTTTCCAGTTAAAATTCCCCCGCATGTATACACCAGTGGTGCAGAGTTTGTGGGAAAAAAGCAGATTGTAAGGTGTTTCCATACTTTATACTGTTGTGCTGCAGATTCTGACTGTGTGATTGGCTGACTATGATGCATTCCACCTGCCAGCTATGTTATTTATACTAGATTGTTTTAATTCTGCTATATTTCCTTTTATTTTCTTTTTCCCCTTCCCATTTCATCCCCAAGGTATGCCGCACAAACCCATTGCCCAAATGTAAACAGTCCAGGTAGTTTCATTTTTTTTGTCTGTTTGTTTTAGACCAGGTACATGCCTCACAAACCCATTTGGCTAATGTAAACAGTAAGAAATGGCCCTCCCCTGGGTGTGAACATGCTCCACAGTTCATGAAATAAGACAATACAGCTTCAGACACACACCCTTGCTTAGCTAAGCTTATCTAGGAGCCATGGAGCTCCAATGTGCTTATAAGATTCCTTTTATGTCTGTTGCTTCTAGTTAGACCATCATGCTAGAGCACCTATGCAGTTAGGTGCAGTTTGGGACTTAGAAGTTTGGTGTGATTCCATAAATTTCCCCTCATTTGTATACCCCACTGCCTTAGTCCATAGTTACTGCACTTACACAGAACCTTTCCCTTTGACGACCACTGTTCCCTGGTATTGTTTTCCTTCTGCATGCCATAGACTATAATGGCAAAATGCAGATTTCCCTTAAAATTGAGCTTTCACCTTTTTTGTTTAAATTTCTGCCCAATCCAATTTGCGTGCCGCTGTCCTATGCTTAAATGGCCGAGATCGCCCCTTCCCCCCAAAAAAAGTTAGATTTCTTATAGAAAATAAATGTTTTTCTATGCCAATGGCCATATATTTGGCCATCGGCATGCTTAACTACTGTAATACATGCTTTTTTGAGAGCTGTCATGCCTCTGTTTAATTTGCAGAAATGTATTCAGTTAGTAACTGAATATATTTCTGCAAATAACAGTGTTCCTGCATGGATACCTGGCTGCTTGATGAATCTCTAATTCACCTCATTGGCATGGTTTTCATGGGCAAATAAGGTAATTAGCATTCTGCAGCCTTATCCGTGCAGGAGCAGATCAGCTGTTTGCTGGATCGCTCGCCGGCAATATTTCATGCAGGAATGGCTACATTGTTCCTGCATGGAATTTTAACATTAATGAATCATGAGTATATTCTTTTCACTAATGACTTTTTCAGTTAATACTTTTTGTAATCCTTTGTAATCCATAATCTTGTTTACTACCAACAACAATTTCCCCCTTCCTTGTCAACTTTACCAAATTTAACATTTTTTATAGACTTTAATTCTTTAAAGGCCTTTCTCTTAAAAGTTAAAAATGGGGTGATTGTCCCAGTATTTCACTCATCTCATGTTCGCACATTGTTTGAAAAACTTCTAAAAGTAGAATTTAAAGCAGGGTTAAACATGTTGTTATTTCCCAATGTGTTTTAAAGAAGTGCTGCAGTTAATTTTTTATCAGGCAACAAATAGTGTAAATTTAACTTAAAGATATAAAGCCACAGTTTAATAAGCATTCTAGTTAGATTAGTTCTATAAGATGAGACAAATGTCAATCCCCTAGTCCAAAATTCTGTAATGCCATTTGTCAAATACAGTAAAAATGAGGTTATAAATTTTCTTTACATCCTTCTCCATTGTTTTTTGTTGTATGGCTGACCTCTGCCTCTCCCACTCTGATTGCAAAGTCCATCCATAGTGTTGGAGGGTTATAAATTTGGGTTTATACTAAAAGGCCGAAGAGGTGTTTCATTGAGCACCTCTTGATCGACACATAAAGAGCAAATGCACTAAAGCGCGAATGCTCAAAACAGCGGTTTCTTTCCCTGGGAAAGAAATCGCGTGGCCATCCCTGTGTGTTTGCCCCTTTCCTCACTGTAGTGCAATCTCGGAGTTGGTATATTTATTTAGGGGGGTAGATTTGGGGGTGTGGGGTGCAAAGCCCCCCATGTTGTTATGTTTCAAGGTGTGTGTGTGTGTGTGTGTGTGTGTGTGTGTGTGTGTGTGTGTGTGTGTGTGTGTGTGTGTGTGTGTGTGTGTGTGTGTGTGTGTGTGTGTGTGTGTGCACTAGCGATTTCTTTCCCAGGGAAAGAAATTGCTGTTTTCAGCATTTGCACTTTAGTGTGTTTGTTCTTTATGTGTCGACCAAGAGGTGTTCGATGAAACACCTCCTCAGTCTTTTAATATAGACCCTATAACTTCTGTATGTTTTTAGATGAAAGCGCTCATTAAAAGGTATTGGTTTATGTATTTCAGTGGGTTACTTCAGAGTTTCCTGCATGTTGACTAATATTGTAGGAGCATATTGTAGACTTGGAAGCAACAATGCTCTAGCTATTAATAGCCTAGGTCGTTCGTTCTGTAATGGTTTGCTTTTGTACAGCTTACTAAGTTCTTATTAGCATAAAAAGCAAGTAATTCTCCTTATTTGCATTCTTCATTTAAAAAAATAGTATTCTATGTGCTACTTGTTTATACAGTAGATAATAGTCTTCCTAATCAGCCACCCAGCAGTTTGAACATTGGTTCTAGGTGATGGTTACTGTTAATGTGATATTCCAACCCCATGCACAAAATGGAAAAAAGTTTGTTGATACCAATCCCTATTACAGCCCCACTCTTTCTGCTGAGACACAATATTTTATCCCATTTTAATCTGTGTGTGTGTGTGTGTGTGTGTGTGTGTGTGTGTGTGTGTGTGTGTGTGTGTGTGTGTGTATGCGCATGTATGCGTGTGTGTGTGTGTGTGTGTGTGTGTGTGTGTGTGTATATATATATATATATATATATATATATATATATATATATATATATATATAATGTATATGTATGTGTGTGTGTGTGTGTGTATGGGTCCACTTTCAAATTTCGAAAATCCAAAACTTCAAACCTTAAAATACCAAAGCCCAGAGGATCGAAGTTTTGGAATCTCGAAACTTGTCAATGGAGATCATCATAGAGTGCGGAATGGGAATTTCACCATTCTCTTCACTGTAGTGCAGTCTGGCAGTTGTTATATATAATCCTGCCAACAAACTAGAACTACTTTAATAAAAACAGTTACTATTAGCCAACTAACCTAATGTGACTGCCCTCCGTAGTACTTTGAATAATGAAAAAGAAATTGTTAAAGCTTTGTTAATTTCTTCTATCCAATCCAGTAATGAAAGCAGAAGTCACTAGCCAAATAACATTATTTCTGAGTTGTTTCCCAGTGTTTCATTTATACATTTATGTAAATGCTTTTCTGAATGAGGTTATTATAGTTCCTATAGTCCTGTATCAACAAATGGGGCCCATCCACACACCCCCAGCTATCACTGCCACCTTTGCCTATTGTTATTCACCTTTTTGGTTAGGGGTAGCTTTACTGATAGAGATGGTAAGAAGGAGTCCACAGGTACAATATGGTAGCCAAAGAGTTTTTATGTATGTCCTTAGGCAGCATTGCTGCAATGCTAGAGACACCAAAAGGATTTGGTATTGTAATCAGTGTAATTTCAGTCCTGGTCTCCTGCAGCATTTTAATGTTGCTGCAGCTAGCTATACCCTTGATATCCACCAGAGAGCAGTAATGCAGAAATCAGTTCCCACTGCATCCATCTTAGGTGACTCAGTCCCACCTCCAGCTGCTTCCACCCTTGCCTATCTTGCTTACCAAATTAGTTTATTTTGTTGCAGTCTGGATATTGTCCCCCTACCATGGAGTTGAATTCTAGGCATCATTTTATTAGAAATTCTGACTGTCTCTAGCAACAACATGTCTAAACTAAGTACAGCAGTACTTACTCATAAATTAGAAGAGTGACATTGAATGCTGTCATATCAGGGCTTCTGACACTTGAACTGCCCAGTCATAGCCCTTTCATAGTCAATCTGGCTGGGACACTATGGACGTCTACAAGAAAGAAATATAATAAAACAAAAAGGCAAAAAAAGTGAGCTTATCAAAATGAAGTCAACTATCTGGCAACACAAGCAGCTTTAAGATGAGCCGCTATAACAATATGAGATAGTCAGCCTGCACTCTTATTTCACACAAAGGTGTAACTGTTTCACTGTAGTACCAATTTGTAGGCACATACCAGTCAGCCAGACACATCCAGTTGGTGGGCAGCAGAAAGAGGTCTTTTATGCTAATGACTGGCTATACTAAATTGTCCATACTCTTGCCCTTGTGTCCTGGATTATGGCAGAAAATGGATTATGGACCATCCCACTTACCCAATTAACACATGATCAACAAATGCATTATTTGGATTTGTATGCATAAGGCAGTGTTTGAGATAAGGCCACCTGATCCAGTTCCCTATCCTGGTTAAGAAACAAATAAATAAAAGTAAATTTATGAAATAGACAATATTCAAAATAATAGTGTTGCTAAACATTGTTTATTAATGTATGCGCATATGTTTGTTAACTGGAAAGGTCTAGCTTTGCAGAGCTTTTATTAAGAGGAAGTCCACTAAGAATAGCTATAATATATTTAGATTATAATAACAAGGTTTAGAGTGAACAGATCAAATAACAGAAGCTTTTAATGTTACTGCAGTCAGTGGCAAGGACTCCTTAAAAAACTAAATCACTTAAGCATTCAGAATATAAGGGGGTACTTACATGCTGTGCAGCAATATTGTCTTTGGCCTAGCACTCTTGTGTGGGGTCATTTACTGCACTGTTATAACTTGTTGATACTTGTTAACCTCTGCTATCTCTGAAAAAACAAAAAAAAAAAATCTTGCTTTTTTCCCACTTTTCTGAGATTTAAAAAAGTTCAGTTACAGGCTTGCTGTTCTTGAACTGTTTGTAAGTTTCTGTGAGGCCATTTTCTGCTTGGGCTAAAGGAAAGTCTCTCTGTTGATCAGTGGCAGTGAAAAACATTGAGCAGCCTGCCTGCCCCTGTGGGAGTGGTTACTGACTTGAAACTGTAGTTTTATTGGCCATTTTGGGTCAATTCCAAAACTCCTTCATCTTCCTCTCTTAAAACCCTCTTTTGCACGGTTTTGCGCGTTTTTGAGCATAGCGCAACAACGGGCAGCGCCGCCTAATTGGGTTTAAACTATTCCTGGCTCCACAAAGTCTGCTCTTCACTTTTTCCCTTAGAACTGCTCTATCTCTCAATTTAAACACCATATTCTCATTCCAAGGCCCTTCACTGGTCCAATTGAGTAATCCTACAAGTTAGCACTATTAAACCATAAGCACTACTTACTCTTATACTCTCTACGATTACCCTGCCCTCTATTGGTCTGTCTTAAATTCAGTTTCCCTGTTACTCTAGCATGTCCAAAGGTCAGTCAATGGTTTCCTCTCCAGTCCAGCTGGTGAATCTGGGAATTTTGAGGCAATGTTACAACTGTCTCATGTACACGGACAACCCTCTCCTCCTCCAAACAGGTTCAAATATATGTGAGAGATGCAACTATTTAGCCAAACTGGAGGCTGAGCTCTCTCATCTCAAAACTGGTGTAACCATTCAGGAGGAGAAGGTAACCTCACACAACACAATTCCAGTATCACATAGTCCCACCACATCAGTGAACCAAACACATAAATACACAAAAACATACTCGTAGGCTCTAAATAAAAATCTACCTAAGCAACAGAGACCTCCAAAGCAGACATCCAAGCAAACGCTACCTCAAAACAAAACACACACAACACATAACCCACAAAGTCAGTGTGCCAAGCAGCCACAGCCCTTAAGGCTGAATAACACACCTGATACTCTTGTTATAGGTGACTCTATTGTCAGACACACTGACGTCCCCCTCACCAGGCTGAATAAAGAGAAGGTGACGGTGAGCTGCCTGTCGGGTGCTAGGATCCGACACATAACGCAAGCACTCAGGTCTCTCCAAAGCAAATACAAATATGACTCAGTCATTGTACATGCTGGTGTGAATGACCTGAGACATACCTCCCTGGACTACATGAAAAGAGACATAGAGGAGCTCTCTGATCATGTAGCCCAGGCTGGCATGACCCTGACCTTGAGCAGCATCTTACCCTCACCTAGAATGATGCCACAGTACAAAGACAAAATGATCGACTTTAACAATTGGCTAAAATTTTGGTGTCATTCAAAGGGGCTCCAGTGTCTGTCAGCCTGGGATGACATGCTCGACAAGCCACGTTGCTTCGCTAGGGACGGCTTGCACCTGTCACCACTGGGCTTTCGGATATTGGCAAAGGCTCTTGCCACCCTCATAGTGCCTTTTTTAGGCAAGGCTCAAAAGTCAAACCCACCCCCATAGACAGCACAAGGAACAAGAAACTAAGGGTAATGCTGCTAAACGCCAGAAGTCTTAACCTCAAGATGCACGCACTCGAAGCTCTCCTCAGTATGGAGAACATCGATATCTGTGCAGTGACAGAAACCTGGTTCAAGGCTCCAGAGAGCACCCCAGCACTGCCAGGCTATACCTCGTATCATGCTTTTCGGCCCCAAAACCCAGACCGAACCACAAAAGGAGGGGGAGTTTCCATATTTATCAAGGATATCCACACCTCCAGGTTAGTGGCATTGCACGAAGTATCGGAGACCATCCATGTGCAACTAAAAGTGGGCAAGACTGCTTTTCAGTTTATAGCATCCTACAGACCACCCTCTCAAAGTCAGGAATCCCATTCGGCTTTCCTGAAAACATTGGAGAACATGAAGATCTCTCCGAACACCATTATATTGGGCGACTTCAACTACCCAAACATTGACTGGGAGCACTACTTAAGCCCCAGCACCTTAGCCCAAAGATTCCTGGAAATTATAAACTCAAATGCTATGGAACAACTAGTCACCACTCCCGCAAGAGGGGATAACATACTAGACCTGATCATTACCAACATGGGGACTCTATGCTCCACACCAGAAGTATATCCCTCATTGGTAAGATCAGACCATAAATTAATTTCACTGGATGTCCACATCCCGACCCCACCCCCAGCCCAGAAAACCACAGTGAAAAACTTCTCAAAAGCGAACTTCTCACTTCTCAAAACTGAAGTGGAATCCTTCAAGGCCCCAGGGCCAGTGGAAACTACAGCCCAAACTGCAGAATCCTATATAAATGCATTCTACGGACATCTCCAGGAATGCATGGATCATGCTATCCCAAACAAAACCAAGACCCAATCATCCAAAGGCAGGCGTCCAGTCTGATGGACCCCTGCCATAAATAAACTGTACAACAGAAAGAGGAAGCTACTACATGATAGAGCAAAATCCCTAATAGGGAAGGCATCTCTGATCAGTACTAGCAAAAAATAACGATCCCTCATAAAATCCTCCAAGGCCAGCTTTGAGAGAAAAATTGCACAGGACACCAAAGACAATCATAAGGCTTTTTTCAGTTATGTTAGAAACCTGGGATGCAACTCCCAGACTTGTTCTGAGTTGATTCTAAACGACAAAAAATACACTGAACCCACAGACATTGCCAATATCCTGGCAGACAGGTTCAGTGCAAACTTCTCCACCCCCTCCCCCCCAAAAGAGCAAGTATCTATCCCAGCAGAGGGCTGCCCCCCAAACATCTCAGATGCACAGGTGAAGGCTGCCCTCTCCAAAGCAAAAAACACTGCTTCCATGGGACCAGATGGCGTCCCAGGTTGTGTCCTACATGAACTACAAGAGGAACTAATCCCTCAAATAAAACAGCTATACAATCTCAGCCTCACTATAGGATATGTTCCCACAGAATAGCGTACAGCAACAGTGGTCCCACTCCACAAAGGTGGAGCCTCTACGGACCCTGGAAACTATTGCCCCATAAGCCTGACTAGCTTAGTCTGCAAGGCTATGGAGAGGATCATCATGGAGCTCATAAACAAAGACATTGGGGACCTACAGACACTAGATCCTACCCAGTTCGGCTTTGTCAAGGGCAGATCCTGCCTTTTGAACCTGGTTGACTTCTTTGAAACAGTCACCAAAGCCACAGATGAAGGGAAGGTAGTCCACACAGCCTATCTGGACCTTGCAAAGGCATTTGACACAATACCCCACTCGGGCATCATAGATAAGCTATCCAGCTTAAATATAAACCCCTATGTCACAAGATGGGTTGCAAACTGGCTCAAAGACAGAACCCACAGAGTGAGAGTTGCTGGAGCCATGTCAGACTCGAAACCGGTCATAAGTGGCATCCCACAGGGTTCTGTCCTGGGACCACTCTTGTTCGGTATATACTTTTCTGAGGTACAGGCAAACGTGGGAGGACTATGGCTCACCAAGTTCGCAGACGACTGCAAACTGGGCACCATAATCAACTCTCCAGCTGACACAAACATCCTTCAAAAAGGTCTCACAGAGACAGATAACTGGTGCCAGCGCCATGGTTTAAAGCTAAATGCCAAAAAATGTATAGTCATACCCTTTGGCAAAAACAATGTGCCCACAAATTACCACATAGGCAGAAACCCATTAAGTACAGAGAAAGTTATTAGGGACCTGGGGACCCAAGTTGATAGCAATCTCTCCTTTGAAAACCACATTGCCAAAGTGGTTAGAAAGACCTTCTACATAGCCCACCTCATCACAAAGGGTTTCACATCTAGATCAAGAGAGGTAATCGTGCCCCTTTATTCATCCCTCATCAGGCCCATCATAGAATACAATGCCCCTTTTGGGATGTACCTTACCCGACACCTGCAGCAATTAGAAAGACCCCAAAAGTATCTCACCAAGAGGATCAAGGGTCTCAAGCAGATGCCATATGCTGCTCGGTTAAAAAAACTCCAGCTCTACTCAGTTGCATTCCGCCTACTTCGAGGCGATCTATGCCTGACATACAAAGCTATGTCAAATCCAGAATTAATGGACATGCTCCACCTCAGTAAATCTAAATCCCTTAGAGCCACACGCTCAAGGGACTTGAACCTCAGCACAGAAATAAATAGAACTTGCTGGAGGGACAGGTTCATAACCCAGAGGCTCCCTTCGCTCTGGAATAGAATTCCAGTTCATGTGAGGCAGAGCACCTCACTGAATCTCTTCAAGAAGAATCTCGATAAGTGGATGGGGGATTGTAGGTTTGTCCCAGGGATTACTCCTGTGTCACTATTAGACAGAGGCACAGTAAACTAAACCTTAAAATGGGCACAGTATACTCAAATCAAGGGGTGGCGTAAGCCATACAGAATCAGGCTAGGCTTATAATTGCCCCAGGGCAGATAGCCTAGTATGAACCTATGAACCTATGAACCTAATACCTTGCTCCTGTCTTCTTGATTTTCCTCATAAACCTAATCGATATAAAAGGAAAAAGAATGAGTAACAGTTATTCAGGACTTGGGAACATATCTGGACAGTAACCTCATTTCTGACCAAAATGTATCCATTGTTGTAAGAAAATCCTTCTATATTGCACAGTGTATAAACAAAGGGATTGTAACTAGATCTAGGGATGTCATTGTACCCCTTTACTCAGCCCTCATTAGGTCAGTCGTTGAATATAATGCTCCCTTTGGTATGTATCTGTCCAGATACACATAACGACTGAAATATCTGCAAAGATACCTTACTAAAAGGATACATGACCTAAACAACATATCCTACATGGACCAACTCAAAGCCCTGTCACTATACTCAGTATCCTACAGACTGTGAAGAGGTGACCTGTGTTCCACTTACAAGGCATCCTCTGACCCATTACTGATGGATTTACTGCATATCAGTGAGTCAAATCTTATCTGAAATACTTGATCCAGGGATCTAAATCTTTTCTGGAACATCAACGCAATGGTTTGGAGGGATAGGTATATTTTGCAGATGGTACTACTGCTATGCGACAGACTCCACATCTCCACATACACAAAAACAAATTCATCCCTGTCCATTTGCAAGCACAATTTAGAGGGGCACAGGACTGCAGCCACCCCCCCAAGCTAAGAAAACAAAGCAAAATAAAAAATGGAAAGAAAACAAATAAACTTTTTCTCCAGTCCCGGAATGACTCGCGCATGCATGCTGTAGACTGGGAACTCTCCCAGAACTTGCTTATGCGAGTTCCACAGATTGGGAACTCCAGACTGCTTTGTCAGCAGTCCAGATAGGAGGAAAGACCATGGCTGCCCTGCAACCCAGATGTCTGTGCAGTGATGACCACACAGAATGGAAGATGTCTGGACTGCAACATCCACAGGCTAGAGCCTGCTCTCATGGGGGGAAACCTGACTTTGGAGCCTGCTCTCACAAGAAAACTGTTACCAGAGCCTGCGCAGGACTGTAGATGGACTCATGGGGACTGCTACTGGAGCCTTCTCTCTTGGCACAGGTAGGGAACTGAAACATGTGTGTGTGTGTGTGTGTGTGTGTGTGTGTGTGTGTGTGTGTGTGTGTGTGTGTGTGTGTGTGTGCGTGTGAAATGCCCCAAGTGCTATATGGTGGTGAGTAGAGAGAAGACGCTTAAACCCTGTACCTTGGGCCCAGCTGGCAAGAGCCTGAATTCCCTACCCACCACCATTTGCAAAGAATTGCATATTTTTCCCTCATACTTGTTATATTCCTCATACAATATGTGGTTTCTGTATTTTTGTGTCCTTGCAGTGCAAACTCAAGTAGTGTATTGGTGCAGTGGCATTGTTGCCTGACAGCTACAGGTTCTCTGGTTTGATTCTTGGCTGGGGTGCCTTCTGTGTGGAGTCTGCATGTCCTCCCTGTGTTTGTGTGGGTTTCCTCTGGTTTCCTCCCATCTTACAAGGACATGAGTCTGTCTGTCTGGAGTGTTTCTCCCTGAGCCTCTGTTGAAAATTGGCTTTTGTTCCAAGTCAGACTTTTCTGGTTAACAAATGTTAAATAAAAATGACAAGCATTTGAATTTCAGACTTCATATTCTTCAGAAAGTACTTGGTAACACAAAAGCTTTTATTCTAGCAATTTTCTAACTTTATAAGATGGATATTTGAAATTTCTCCCTATTTTTGGGACTGTATTCCCCCATTATTGGATTTGTTTAGGTTTTTTGTACTAAGGTTGAGAGCTATGGTAAGAACTGAATTCACTGAATATGTTTGGGGGCTGTATTCCCCCATTACTGGCTTTGTCCGGGAGTCTTTTGCTAAGAGGTTGAGAGCTATGGTGAGAACTGAATTCACTGAATATGTTTGGGGGCTGTATTCCCCCATTATTGGTTTTGTTCAGGTGTTTTGTGCTAAGAGGTTGACAGCTATGGTGAGAACTGAATTCACTAAATGGTAGCCATTTAGGTTTCAGACTTCCTCTCTTTTACAAAACAGCTGATTTGGCATAATGGCATGTCGCTCTAACTGTTTTGCACAGGGTCCTGAGTTCAAGACTTGGCAGTGAAATGCATGGTGATAACAGAGCATTTTATTCTAGCAGCTTTCCAACATTATACAAGCAATGTTTAAAATGTGTCCCTGGTGTGGGGGCTTTTGTCCCCCCCACCATAAATGTCAACTTTTCCAGATTTCTTGTGCTGCAAAGTTCAGAGCTACAGCTGAGTGAGTAGATTTTACAAGGAGCTGAGAGCTGCAGGGGAGCAAAAGTTTAGTGCTGCTTATGCTGAGTCTACTTGCATTGTTAATAGCACAACAGGTAGTGTATTTGCGTTTGATGCAGAAGGCTGCGGGTTCTACTCCCACAGTAGATAGATATATTACTGATACTGTACTGTGTTGTAAACGGGGGTGCTGCACTCCTTATTGGTGAAGATACCTAGTAACTATGAACCTGTTATCAGTTTGCCATCCATTCCCTATTACAATATTACCAGCTTATCATTTTTTTAGTGTAAGATACGCAATTTATTCCTCAAGGGCAACAGGCACTTTATTTGTAGATGAAACAATTAAATATAATGTTGTTTGCTAGCAGCAACCTCTTCATTAGTTACAGATCTCCTTAATGTAACATTATTTAGATGACTTTTACTTCTTCAGAGATTGTGCATAGTGGACTGTAGAAGTTTGATTAGACTTTTATGATGGAAATGTTCTGAATTGAGCAGTTTTATCATTATTGGTGCATGCATTTTGTTTCATTGTTTACTGGAAAAATTTCAAAACAAGAAATTTAAAATGCCCTCTAAAACTGTACTGTATTGTACGAGGAATATAATTTAATACAATCAAAAGAAAGTTTATGAAAGAGCATGTGTATCTTTTGTGTGCAAGGGGCCTGTGATTTGAAAACAGCCCAAACCCAAAGTTAATCTTTATCTGCTACTGGCAAAATGTATTTCTTAGAATGTGGGTTTTAATGCTGTTTCAATGAATGTGAGTTTAAAGGGCAGAGAAGTTTTAATGCTAAGTCTGTTTTTCATTGTGAGACTGCATTGCTTTGTTTAGCAGATATCTATTAGTGTTTGTGCTGTAAAATGCAAAATAAAACTTTCAAATGAAGTCCAAATCATCGCAGAAGTAAAACAGTATGCACATTAGTGTTTGTGGTAAATGGGTTGAAATAGCCAAGTAATAGTTCATTGGAATGGCTGCAGGGGGGAGGCTCCATTCAACCATGATTTTGTGAGGGGGAAGGGCAGTAAACTCAAAGACAGCCCCGGCTGAACTATACCTCTCAACTGTCCAGACTGTTGCAGAATGAATAGATTTTTGCTTCTTAATTTTGGTTTGTTCCTCATAAAAATTGTGGTTTTCTGGCAAATCATTTAGGAATGAAGTCACTAAACAATGACAGACACTGAGTTTCAGACTTCATAACCTTCAGAAAAATGCATGCTAAAGCAAGACCTGTTATTCTATCAACTATCTCAGTTTATACAAGAGCAATTTTTAGTACTGTTTATATGTTCCCCCAATATATTTGGCCTTGTCCAGATTTCCTGCGTTAACAGGTTGAGAGGTACGTGCAAATAAATTGCTTCATAGAATTAGGCATATCCAAACCTCTCAACTGTCCCCGATTTTGGCTCTAAATATTGCTCTTCCCCTAATAATCTCTCCGCAAAATGGCAATTTTGGAAGAAAACATGGAGGGTTTACAATTAATAAATAACTGTAATAATCAGAGCTATAGATTACTTTTATTTCAGAAGTGCATGTAGAGTCTATTATTTTGTCAGTTGCTCAAGTTAGCAGTACTGATATTAAAAAAGTGTCCCTTCTTTGACAGGTTCCCAGCTGTATGGTGTGACTATTTTATATTTTTTCATCACATTTTTTGTCCATTTTTCATAAAATTGTGTTTTTTTGGCAAATTAGAGGCAAATCATTAAAGACTGAAGTTAGAAAATGATGACAGACATTTCAGTTTCAAATTTCATACCCTTCAGAAAATTCATACCAATGCAAGACCTACTGTTCTATTATCTAAGTTTATAAGAACAATATTTAAAAATTGTCCTTATTTTTAGGCCTTTATCCCACTTCTAAGTATGGTTTTGTCCAGATTTCTTGCTCTGAGGTTGAGAGGTATGACAAATGTGTCAGGGCCATCACAGTCAGCCAGAGACATTTCAAATTGTGACATACTTGTTGCACCCCACTCTCCCATGTAGTGACTCTGGATGTGCCCAAGCAAGGCAAGGAGCAGTTATGCAGTGTAAATGTGCAGAGTATCCCACCATCCAAGGTAGACACAAGTACTACAGTGGCTTTTCAACTGTCCTTGATTTTGCAGAATGTTCTGGGTTCTGTCATATTTTTATACTGTTGATTTATGCTTATTATTATTCAGAAAGTGCCTGTTGCTCTGTGTTTAAGTAGCAATACTTTAATGACCATCAGGTAAGCTTGTCTGAGATTGTAAGATGCAAGTAAGTTTTAATAAGCATACTGTTAAAGAATTGCCAACATTGAAAGCCTTTCTGTTGTTGCCATGCAGATAATACTTATATAACTAGATAACATATAAGCCTTGGGTATTGAAATGCATATGACAGTATTTGTAATAAAGGACAGTATTACATTATTTTAAGAAGCTCATTACATTTGTTGGAGACTTGCAGTCATCTTTGCAGGCTTTACCTGCAAACTATTCAGAATGCCAATCTATTATGTGTGGTCCATAACCTGTGCAGTAATCCTTTAAGCAATGTATGTTAAGCATGCTTCTTGTTTGCTTTTCATTTTTTACTTTGATAATGTTTTCCCCATGAAACAAGTAGATAGTTGTTGTCAGGCAGCAAGTCTTTTTTGGATAAGAAACATTTTTACAAGTGGGTCTGTCACAGAGATTGCTACTTTCAGCATGTTACTTGGTACTTTAATAAAGCTGAATATAAATTATAATTAGAACTGCAGTGCAAGGAGAAATGGTTTGAGTTGAGTGCTACTTGTTTTCCTTATACTTGATTTTGACTGGCATTCCAGTAATGTATTTAAAAAGTAAATTATTTTTTCATGCCTCACAACCTTTTTGTTTCCATCTAGATATTAAGTAAGCTGTCATGCAGCCAATGCATTGAAATAGTTTTTTTCTTCTACACTTCATTTTGTCTTGATTGGACTCTCATAATGATGGTTTGGCACCCAGGGCAAGTTACAGTTTTTGTGGTTTTGAGCATAGCAGCTCCTCCCCTTTCTAGTTGGTCACACGCTTTCCCATTGACTCAACCCATTCAGCTGTCTCCTGCAGCTCCACTTTGATTTGAAGTCATCAGCCACCATTGACTATGGATAGGAAACAGAAAATTTATCCTAGAACTGTCCCCATTTACTACTAATGGAGAGATGCAGATCCTAAATGCTTTATACCATGCATGGCTCCCCTCAAATTATCTGTGGTATGATCCCAGTTATTCTCATTAGGGATTATATATAATTATTGGCCATAAGATGGGAAATGCCAATCTTTAATCAAATGGAATAGGTTATTTCGAACATACGGAAGGGAAAATGGCTAGACTTAAAATGTCCTACACAGGCAGGTAGCCTAGTACTTACCTATGAACCTATGAGAGTGAGAACTTTTAGATGAATACTAAGCAATGGCTGTATGGGAATTACAAGGTTTATGGAAATGGAGGTCAATATGAGGGAATATATTAGGACATAGAAGAGTGACTATTAATAAACTGAAGGAGATAAGCAGAATAAAAGGTAAGGGAGAAACAACAATTGGAATAAAAAGCACAGCAGCAGATGAGACCAGAAGGGATAATACTGAAGGAGTAAAAGACACGTAGTAAGAGGGGAAATAATGGCATATTTAAGGAGAGAAGAAGGAAAAAGATGAGGGTAACAGCCCATTAGTAAAGAAGGATAGCTAATAGAAAATGAAGAAAGAGGGGATGGTTAAAACAGCATTTATTTATTTATTGGCATTTATGTACCAGGAAGTCTGACTGAGCAGTGTCTTTTTTCAGCCTAGGCCCAGGGAGAAAAGCTCTATTGTAGAGACATCACAGAATGGTAAGCATATTTGTCCTCAGTATTAACCTTTTTTTCCATTTAAAAAATGGGTTGTATGAAGCTAATAATATTAGGCTAAAGAAGTAAGCCAGGTTGATTATTCACCAAGATTTAGATGAGATGAACAGCAATAAAGAGAGAAGAGACAGTGCGAGACAGGTTGTATAATTCCATTGATTTAAAGAGGCATATATTCATAGACTAATACATTTTACAAGGCAGTCAGTCTATGGAGTATAATTACCTTGATAATGCCATCCCTCACAGAACATCTCCTGCATCCAGGAGGGCAAAACAAATCAGGCCTGGGATGAATTTATAGGTATCTATCCAGTAGTCAAGGTTTGCCTTAAAGGAAATAATTGTATCACTGAGTTTTATATATTATTGAAAATTATTCCAAAGATGGGAAGCTGTGAGTAATAAACTGATCTTTCCAATGAGTTTATATATATATATATATATATATATATATATATATATATATATATATATATATATATTTTTTTTTTTTTTTTTTTTATGGATATTCAAGTCCTTAGTTTGAATGTTTGTGGAGCCATTTGCTGTGGGAAGGTATAAAAGATCAAGGACTGTTGGGTCCATAGAAACAAAGAATGTTAGATACAAATCACCAGACAGGAGTCTATAAAATATAAGACGCAAGGATAGAGACGTCTGGTAATGGTGAAGAATATTTAAGTCATTTTCTCCTGTGGCTCTGCCCAGCTGTAAGTAAAACAACAGCTATTGCTAGTTAATAACAAATGAAGATTGCAGTTCTCCATCAGTACAAACAAGATAGACTGAGAGGATGGACTGAAGAGGTGCACTTGGAAATGACTGAGGTTTTAAACCAGCATTCAGATCCTCCTCAAAATGATCTCCAGGATAATGAATTTCTTAAAGCTTTTGTTTGTAATAGTAGTGGATCTTGAAGATAGGGTGAGAAGGAAAAACTTGAGGATAACATGCACTGCTGAGAACCTGTAAGGGAAAGACTGTAAAACGTTGATAAAAAAGTGGCTGACAGAATGGACAAAGTATTGTGATGAAGGAATCAAGATTGAAAAGCACATAGAACAGCTTGGACTCCAAACAGGAGCTCATGATGGAATCTGTGACCAATACATGCATAATTTCAGAACTATGAACTTAAAGAATGGCTCCTGGCTCGAGTTTGGAGACCTGGCATGAAGTTGGCTTGTGCTGGAAATGCTGTTTACATCAATCAAGATTACTCTGCTGTTTCTTGGAGGAGAAGTTCAGACTCCATTGCAAGCTATTGCACCCTGCCATAATAAAAATACTTTTTATGAATGCGGCTAAGCAATTTTAAACCCAGATGAAACAGCAACATTGGTGAAAAAAAACAGAGTTTTAGGGAGGACCAATGTATAACAAACTTGCCACCAAGGCTTCACAGCTGAGCAGCAAAGGGTCATAAGAGCTGTAAAAGTCAGATCCATTCCTCTCAAGTGTCTCTCGTTATGAAGAACATCCCTCTGTTTGGATCTTAAAAAGTCCATGTTTCTTGAAGCCTTTAAAGCCTCATTGAAACCTTCAGTCACACATTCGGTGTTAGGGTTTTTTTAACTGATATCCATGGTAGATAGTACTGAATCATATTAATTCATCAACAGAACTTTTCATAAGTATAAAGCAACACATTTTAACCATGCTATGAACTTCATATTTCACGTTGTTAGTTAGCTGTCTGTAAGTGTTCCACATTTTGCCCATTTGTTCTATATTATGAGAGGTAGTGTTTTCCATTTTGGAGATGGAATGAGAGCTATGGTCAGATCATACCTCTGAACTGTCCAGATTTTTGCCTCATATTCTTAGTCTTCTCCTCATAAAATATGTTGTTTTCTGGTAAATCACCGAAGATTGAAGTCACTAAATAATGACATACATTTCTGTTTCAGACTTCATACTCTTCTGAAAATGCATTCTGACACAAATTCTTGTGATCTTCTAAGTTTATAAGAACAATAGGTTCATAGGTTAATAGTTGTGTAGGTTCATATGTGTATACTAGGTTAATGGCCCTGGAGCCTTTACAAGCCTAGTCCATAATATTACCCTGGCATCGTGCCACCCAAACTAAGTTCCTAGTGCTTCTGTCGAGTAGAGCCACGGAGTGATCGCCGGGGTGAATTTTCTATTTCCTATCCGCTCATCAAGATTTCTCTTGAAGAGGGCCAGTGAGGTGCTCTGCTTGAAATGTATGGGAAGTCTATTCCATAGCATGGGCAGTCTCTGGGTTATGAACCTGTCCCTCCAGCATGTTCTGTTGATTGAGGTAATGAGGTTGAGGTCTCTGGAGCATGTGGTGGGGTGGTATTGGGATTTCTTTTGATGTAGTATTTCTAACAGAGCTGGGTCAGACATGGCTTTGTAAGTCAAGCAGCGATCGCCTCTAAGTAGGTGATATGAGACAGAGAATAGTTGGAGTTTTTTGAGTCTGTCCATACAGGACAAGTGTTTAAGGCCTAGGATCCTCTTTGTGAGGTACTTTTGCATCCTCTCCAGTTGTTGCAGGTGTCTAGTGAGATACATGCCAAATGGGGCATTGTACTCGATGATTGGCCTAATGAATGAAGAGTAGAGGGAGACAATGACCTCTTTCTTCCTGGATGAAAAACCCTTAGTAATGAGATGTGCCACATAGAAGGACTTTCTGACCACAGTGGCAACGTGGGGGTCAAAAGAGAGGTTTCTATCAGCCCGTGTTCCCAGATCTCTTAAAACGTCTTCTGTGTTCAGTGGACTATCATCAATGTGGTAATTCAAGGGAACCTGTTTTTTCCCAATGGGGATGATGATGACACATTTTTTGGCAGTGAACTTAAGGCCATGGTTCTGACACCAGTTGTTGGTCTCAATGATGCCTTTCTGTAGGATGTCAACATCACCTGGGGAGTTAATAATAGCTCCCAACTTGCAATCATCTGCGAACTTTGTCAGCCAGAGTCCCTTCATGTTGGCCTGGACTTCAGAGAAGTAGATACTAAACAGGAGAGCACCCATGACCAAACCCTGTGGGACACCACTCGTGACTGGTCGATAGTCTGACTTGGAGTCAGCTACTTTTACACTGTGGGGTCTATCTGTGAGCCAGTTTGCAACCCACCTACTGGGTTAAAAGAACAACTGAGCAGTCAATTATTAAAATCTGTCCTTATTTTTATGCATACCCCCCCCCCCATTATTTTAGGCTTTGTCCACATATCTTGCTCTAGGAGGTTGAGAAGTATGGGTTGAATCTGTTAGAGAATTCTTCCCATTATTCAAAAAAATATAAGAATTTGAAAGCGTTGATTTAGTTTTTGACAAAAGGAATACAGCTGACATAGAATCTATTATTGCATTACTGAAACTGCAGGACACACTAGAGCAGGTTTCTTATTAATAACCAAAGGTAATTTAGTAAGTGTTCTGTATAAAACTTTTCAGAATCTTAGGTATTCACTAATCTGCTAAACGGGATTATTAGCTAGAAAGGTATGGTTTACAGCTTAAATATTTATATAGGTACACTTGACTGTTAGTTGTTCTTTTAATGCTGTGACTTTTAACAGTGTCAAACCCAGGTCTTGGATGATATTTTAACGTTTTAGCAAAACTTACTTAGAATAATTCTTTAAAGTATAAATTGTACAGTTGGAAAATTTACTTAAACTCTTTTCACTTAAGTTATCTCTTTTCATCCAAAATATTCTCAGGGTTTTGTTTTGCCAAAGTTTTGGGGGTTTGACAAGCCAGAAAGGATCCCCACGATTATTGGCATGTGCTGTTGGGAGGGATAGGACTATACCATTTATTGGCATGAGACTAAACCTGAAGCATCATAAATAATCTGATGTGAATTTGCTGAGTAGATTGTATACTAGTAAAGTGCACTTCCTGAGAATGACTCCAAAATGACAACAGAAGCTGGCATACATATTCCACTGAATGTAAGTAACAAAGTCCTGATTGCACAAATTATTTGGACTTGGGGTCAAGAACAAGCCAACAGTGTTTCTACTTGCTAGGATGTTTTTTTTTTTGTTCCAGTTAATAACTAAATGAATAGTATATAAGATGAGTGTAACATGATTTGTAACTGTGGTCATTAGAGAAAATGTAAGTACCTATTTGGATTTTGGTGGCTGGAAATGAGAAACACGTTTGAATGGTTAAAGGTAAGACAGCTTTTCCTTTTGTTTTTTTTTTTTTTTATAAAACTATGTTTAAGTTTGATTAAAGTGGCAACTTTATGACATATATCCCCAAGACCTATGTAATAACAGACTGGCTTTATTTAAGGGAGTTGAAAAGAAAAGAAAAGAACTGGAAAATGTTGGTTAAGATATTTACTTAGTTTTGTAATTCTTACAGTTTTGAGGATGTTCCTGAAATATGTAAATATAGTACATGACCAGAACAGATGCTAGAATTAAAACAGAAGTCATGTTATGGTGTTTTTTATGAACTGCTGGCAAATGGGGGGGGCAATAATTCTTATGTTTATGTCTGTCTCTTCCTAAACAGTTTAAGGGTGGCCACCTCATGTGGAGAGAAGTGGGACAAGATCTGCACTAATTTGAGGCATCTAGCCTGCCTTGAAAGAGAAGCCAATTAAATGTGTGCATGGTGTTTATAGTTTTATATTTGTGCTATACACTTATGTCGTTAACATTTTTGAACCTATATTTGTCTGCCTGGGGGAAGACTATTAGCAGAATAAATAATGGGTGACTATGACTTTGCAACTCTATGAACACTCGAGGAATTATACTGGAGGAGCTGCTGACAATATCTCTGCAGGTAGAAATGTATGGGATACATTCCTTTATTTGTTTAGTGTTTCTTTCTGTGGTTAAATGGCTGAGATGTTTAAGACTGGTAGAATCTGGGCAGTCGCCTGGAATGTAAATGAGTTCTTCAACCATGTTCATTGAAATAGGGTGATGAATGGAGTGAAGAAAGAGGGAATCTAGACTGCATTCCATCAGGAAACTCACCTGGAGGTCACATGATCAAGAAACATTGTTAAAAAGATGCTCTACCTTGAACATACAGTTGAGTAGCCTGGGAGGAATAGGAAGGAAGTAATGGTGCTTCTCGACAGGGTAATTTATGGTGGATGAAATAGGGTTTTCTGAGATGCAAGTGGCTATTTGGTATGTTCAGAAGTAATTTCTGATCAAATTCTTACATTAATGTCAATTTACATTCCACCAAAAATTGCTCTAATTAAGAATAGAAGTCTTACACATTTGATAATGTACTATCATTGGGAATATCGTTAGTAGTGAGTGACTCTAGCATCTGCTTCTCTCAGTTAGAAATTAAGAAAGGAATTAACAAATCATAGTGACTGACTAAGGCTGAAAAGAAAACGGGTATTTTTTTCTTAAAAATGTTAGGTCTCTTGGACCAATGGTATACTTACAGTGCTAAACAGGATCAGGGATTTATCTTTAGTCCCCACTAGAAAAGATGAGCTTGGTTAGACAAAGTGATGGTTTCCGCCAATCATGTACAATAATTTATAACTTAGGGACTGATCCAGTTATGTTGTCAGATCATGTTCTGGTTAGATTTTAAGTAGCATTTCTTCTTAATAAGTCACCAGACATCTATTAGAACGTCCTGACATACACAATGGAAATTATCAAGTTTAGGCAATGCATAACTGGATTGGTGCAACATGTGTTGCAGTAACAAAGGGAACTGGACTAGTGGATTGTGGGATGAGAGAAAAGAGTCACACAAGAAATCCATGTAAGAGAAGCTAAATAAAAATGCAGGAGTGTTTAATCTAGAAAGGCAGAGAAGATGTGAGAAACAGGAAACTTAAAAATTGAGGAAAGACAATAGGATACTTGCTCAGAAATGGCAATTTATGATCTTTACTGGTAGTCTGGGTGCACTTAAGACATTGACCTTGTGGCTGTTGCAACAAAAGATGGAAAGGAATGTTTAAAAATTGAGTCGGAGACCCCAGGAAATTTTACAACATCAAGCAGCTGTTCCAAAAAAAAAAAAAAAAAAAATATATATATATATATATATATATATATATATATATATATATCCAATATTATGATACACTATATACAGGGGAAATAATGAGAGGAAATATGTATTCACAGATTATTATTAAATTAGGGGTATCCCCCTTCCCAAACTGTCAGCCTAACAAATCAAACATCTTGAAAAAGATATAATACTGGAAGACATTAGGGAAGGAGTTAGTAGGCCAAGGACAAGGGAAATGCCCAGGAAGAGATAGCCTCCCATCAAAGGTTTGTAAAGTAGGAGGAGATAAGCAAGTTATGGTTTGATACTAGCTATTTAACTGCATAAAAAATACAAAATTAGCTCCAGCAATATGGAATGGTATTTTCAAAAACATTATCCACCCCTATAGTGCCTTTTTTAGGCATTGCCAAACAGGCAAACCTTACAAAATAACAAATGCTTCTCGGGACAAGCTAAGTATGCTACTACTCAATGCTAGGAGTCTCAACAACAAACTGCACTCCCTGGAAGCTTGCCTCACTCTGGAGAATGCCGACATCTGTGCAGTTACTGAAATATGGTTAAAAGTCACAGAATGCACTCTGGCAGTGCATGGTTATAATGCTTTTCATACATTTTGACCACCCACAGAACATGAAATAACAAAAGGTGGGAAGTGTATCTATCTACATAAATTATAAGCACACCTGAAGTCTAGTAACCAAAAATACACCAACTCACACTAATACACAATGTCCAATCCAGTATCAATGAAGGCTCTCCTCCGTATAAAAATCATAAATCACCAGGATATTCTTCAAAAAATTCAGATAGTGGCAATAATCCAAAGAACGAAAGGTGACGAAAATAATTTATTGATATAAACCACACACAATTCGGACAAGCAGATTAAGTGCTTTCATCTCCTGCACGGAGACTTCCTCAGAATCTGTTTAAACAAAAAAATTCTCCATTTAAATACAATCAGATATAATAAAATTAATTAAATTAATTAATTATTCAATTGAATTTCTTATTGGCTGGCCATTCACTTCATTTATTCATTGATGGAATAAAAAAGCTTATACCTAAAAGTACTAAAAAATAATTGTAAATACACAAAAATATATATATATACATATATATACTCAGACAGACCCTTACTAAAATAAATACATATTAATAAAAGTTGTATGGCAATCACATATTTGATTGTTGGTGTTTTGTTTAAAAAATGGTACACCATAGACATATGTATATACACACACAATACTCTAAACACTTCCATTTATAAATAAATATTTTAAAATCAAACTGATAAACATTAGATTATTGAATAAATATCATATATAAATATCGTATATAAATCTTGCTAAAATGCTTAAAAAATAAAACTATAATATATATATATATATATATATATATATATATATATATATATATAAATATTCTCATAAAAATATTTATAAATATATATATATATACACATATGTAAATATCTCTCAAAAAATGCATGTATTTATATGAAACTATAAAAAACTATTTGTCATTTTGTTTTTAATATTTTTAATATGGTATCTTAATATAATATTTTATCAAAGGGTTGTTGACCTATAATAAACCTAATAGTGTATTTTCCGGTCTTCTGCAAGCATTTTGAGGGCTGGGCTGATAGAAATGTGGTCATTTAAACCATAAATACCACCTGCATCTAACCTTAACTGCCAAATCATCTCTCTGAATTCCAGCCTGGTTTCCCAGTCACCACCTCTTTCTTGCAAGCCAACTTCTTCCACTATCCAAAATTTAAAATCAGCTTCATCACAACTCTGTGTGTGTCTAAATAATGCATTATTATCATTCTTTTTGGTAATATCTCGTATATGCTCGTATATACGTACCCTTAAATTGCATTCTGTTTTGCCAATATAATATTTCCAACATTTCCTGCAATAACATATATATATATATATATATATATATATACGACCCCTTTTGTATAACAACTGTAATATTTATTTCCTTTTAATGTCACGTTAATGTTGGGAATATCCAGATCCTTTGTTCCTGCTATGAATGAACATTGTGCACATCTGCCACATTTAAATGTGCCATATTTGGCACTTGCACCACCTGTCGATTTATTAGAATTTTTCTTTTTCTCAAAAATATTTTTGAGATTCCTATTTCTTCTAAAACTGTATCTAAGTGGCTGTTGAAATATATCTACTCTCGTGGGTATGTTATTAAATAACTCCCATGTGTCATTTATACATTTCTTTATCCAACTCATACCATTATAATGCGTTAAAATTAAATAGGGCAGCTGTCCATCCTTACCATTGTTACCATTATTCCTTTTATCAATACCTGCAAATTCACAGTTAGTAAGTAAGGGTTTATAGATGGTTCCCCATTTGTCATATACACATTTCTTGACAGGTTGAATCATATTGTCTGGGTACCCCCTTTCCTTAAACATTTTGTAAATTGTCTCCATTTCTTCAATAAAATCACTTCTATCTGATGTCATCCTGGCTGCCCTAATCATTTGTCCTTTAACTATATTCTTTTTGGAATGGTATGGGTGGTCACTCAAGAAATGTAAATAAGAATTTGAATGACAGTCTTTTCTATAAATCCTAGATTTAAATTTTCTGTTGGCATGGTCTTTTATAAGCTTCACATCAAGATAATGGATTTCTTCTGAATCCATTTCAGATGTAAATTTTAAAAAGTCTGTAGTATTGTTAATATAGTCCACAAAATTGGTAATATCCTGTTCTGATCCAACCCACAGAATAAAAATGTCATCTAAAAACCTATAGTACCCTATAATATAGTCATTAAACTTAGAATTAAAAATATATTTTTTCTCCCAATATAGCATAATAATGTTCGCATAAATGGGTGCACAGGCAGACCCCATAGCTACGCCATCTTGTTAATGGTATAATTCCCCTTGAAAATAAATATAGCTGTATTTTAACACTAGCTCCATATTCTCTAAAACCACTTTAAATTCATCTGATGTTAAAATTTGCATTTCTACTACCATTTTTTCAAACCAGTCTAGGCCAATTTTGTGTGGAATCACGGAAGATAAGTCTTTAACATCCACACTGATGAAAATTATATTGTCTCTGTATGTATTAGACCCTATTTTAGTAAGAAAATCCCAGGAGTCTATTAAAATGTGGGGAAAGTTTTTATGAAATTCCTTTAGTTTTGAATCAACATAAATGGCCAAGGGTTGTATTTTCGAACCCTACGAAGATACAATCGGTCTTAAAGGGGGGATTTCGATATCTTTGTGTATCTTTGGTATCCCAAAAATCACTGGTATCACAGGTTTCATAACTTTTAAAAAATTATATAGGTCTACATCAATTAAACCTTGAAGTAAATTATCCTCAAGAATTAGGTCTATTTTCCTGTAAGAAATATTTACCTCATTTCTGGATACCACCATATACCTATTGTCTTTATCTAATATATCAAACATTCTTTTTGTGTAATCCCATGTATCCATTAAAACAACCCCCCCCCACCCTTGTCTGGTTTCATAATACGTAAATTGTCATTGTTGCTTAACTCATGCAACAACATGTTTTCTTCTTTAGTAAGGTTATTTTCAAATGTTTTATGTTTTTTGTATCCTTCTCTTATTAAACCCGTAACACATCTTTCAAAGTTTTGTATGTCATTTTGTAGAGGGGGGGGGGTTGTAAGTACTAGCCTTTTTAAGAGCATCTTCTTTGAATTTTCTCCCACCTGAAGTCTGGTCAAACAATATGACATGATTGAGCTACTCCATGCCCAACTAACCATGGGAAAAATCCTTTATCATATCCATGTTATTTATAGGTCCCCCACCATGAACCAGGAAATCCATACATCACACCTGAAGTAACTAGACTCACTTATCATCCAGCCCAGTACCATACTCATGAGTGATTTTAACTATCCCTCCATTAACTGGGAAGCATACACAACCAGTAAAATGCAAGCCCAAAGATTTCTTGACTTTGTAAATTCAAATGCCCTGGAGCAGCTATGCTGTATTCCCATTAAGGGAACAAATATCTTACATCGGTTACTCACACAAACGTGGGGGAGTACTGCATCCCCTAGTGTAATGTCCTCACTGGTAAGATCAGATCACAAAGTAGTCTCCCTTAAAATAAAGTAAAACTAGTCCCCTCCCACCTAACCCCAAAAACTTTAAATACTTCTCTAAGGTAAATTACTCCTTATTAAGAGATGGCATAGCTAGCCCCTCCAAAATCTAGAAAACACAGAAACGTTTGCAGAGGCATACACAAAATCACAGTATGACCATATAAAAAAACTACATATAGATAGCAGTACCAGACTGAAATAAATCCAGGTGAAACTGTAAAAACAAGCCACCATGGTGGACCCCAGATATTAAGAGGCTGAACAACAAAAGAAAGAAAATTCTGTTGAGAAGTAAGAAGGAATGTGCATAAGTCCACATTAGTCTAAACAAGCAAATCAGATAACTACTTAAGTCTCTGAAAGCAGACTTTGAGGTAAAAATATCCACCAAAGCTAAGGATAACCATAAGGCATTTTTCAGTTATGTCCACAGTCTTAAGGGCAAACCCCAACAATGTGTGGAATTAGTCGTAGATGGTATCAACTATATTTAGCCAGGAAAATATAACAAATCTGCTGGCTGACACATTCATCTCAAATTTCATCTCCCCATCACTCCAAGAAATATGCTCCACCACTACACTGACAATTATCAACAAAGAACAGGTTGCCACTGCACTATCTAAAGCTAAAACATGGATTCAGTGGCGCCTGATGATATACCAGGTTGCCTTAAATCAGGACATCAGGTCCGTTATGATCTATGTTTAACCACAGCCTGTGGACTGGCTTTGTCCCAACAGAGTGGAGGACAGCAATAGTCATCCCACTGCATAAAGAGGAACCATCTATTGATTCTGGAAATTGCAGGTCCACAAGTTTGACTAGTCTTATATGTAAGGCCATGGAAAGGATAATCATTGATGACCTGATAAGTAATGATATAAGAAACCTCCAGTCACTTGACCTGTCCCAATTCAGCTTTGTCACTAAGGTCATGGATGAGGGTAAAACAGTACATACTGCTTACCTCAATCTGGCCAAGGCTTTTGACACAGTTCCTCACTCAGGTTTATAAATAAACTCACAAAACTGGGCACAAATCCCTGCATCATCAGATGGCTAGACAACTGGCTCATGGACATGACACGTGGTTAAAATAAATTCAGATCCAGCAAGAGGCTATTTATTACTGTTATGTCACAGGGTGTAGTGCTGGGACTACTCCTGTTCAGAATATACTTCTCTGAAGTCAAGGTTAATGTGGAAGGCCACTGGATGGATGAAGTTTGCTGATGACTGCAAGCGGGGTCAGTCACTGAATTCCTAAGTGATGTAGGTATCCTTCAGGAGAGACTAGATCAGACAAATGATTGGTGCCAGAACCATGGCCTAAAAATAACTCTGAAAAGCTGCATTATCATACCCTTTGGGAAGTCAAATACACCTGCAAATCAAAACATCAATTGCATGACCCTAAGAGTAGACTCAGAGGTGAGAGATCTAGGTATACAGATAGATAGAAGTCTGAACTTTGATTACCATGTGTCCACAGTGGTGTGGAAGTCCTTCTATGTGGCACAATTTATAAGTAAATGTATGGCATCCAGATTCAAGGAAATTATTGTCCTACTGTACTCAGCCATCATTAGACGAATAATTGAGTGTAACACACCATTTGCCATGTACTTGACTAGGCACTTACAGGAGTTGGAGTGACCTCAGAGGTTCCTCACAAAAAAAAAAAAAAAATACAGAGTGCACACAACATGTCCTACGCAGGAAGACTAAAATCCCCATCCCTTTACTCTGTCTCCTACTGACTTTTAAGGAAGTGACCTAGGCCTGACCTACAAGGCACTCACAAATCCAACCCTGATGGATTTGCTATGCATCCACAAGTCAAACACCATGAGGCTTACCTGATTTAGTGATCTAAACTTAGTCAGCAACTCAAACAAAACATGCTGGAAAGACAGATATGTGTCTCAAAGATTGCCCTTTCTTTGGAACAGGTGTCTTATAAAGATTAAGCAGAGCCCTTCCCTGGCCCTCTTCAAATGCAGTTTGGATCAGTGGATGGGGACTTGCAAATTCACACCTGGAGAAGTGCCTATGTCCCTTATAGATGGGGCAATCTGTAAGATACTCAAGGCATAGACACAAATACAGGCCATCCTCTTACCCCTAGGGGGCATATATTGGGTAACATAAGGTTATATTGGTTTGACTTGTAAGGGTTCTTAAGCTGTTATACTATTAATATCCTATGAACATATGAGCCTATGGAAGCAAACAGTGATGGTTGTAATTCTAAAAGATAAAGATCCTTTGAAGGTAGCCTCATATCAACCCCATATCTTATTTAAACTGTCTATAAAATCATAATGGGCATCTTAGCAAAATATTTAGCCTCAGAAGTAGCAGAAGTAATTAATACACAAGGATCTAAGCAGATTTGTGGAAGGCTGACAATCATTTGACAATGTAACGAGGGTACATATATTAGTTCAGGATGCAAAAAGGGAAGTCAATTAAGTAGTGTCGATATCCTTAGATGTGGAAGAATATGTTTTTTTAGAGTATAATTGTGCTATCTAGTTCAAGTACTAGAAAAATCTGGGTTCATATAATTGTTTATTTTGCTAATTAAAGCAATCTTTGAAGGACCAGAAAAAAAGAGTCTAAATCATGGATAGGTTATGAGGTTTATTTTTGGTTACCTATGGGTGGCCACGGTGATGCAGTGGTTAGCATTGTCACCTCACAGCAAGAGGTTCTCCGGTTCAATCCTCTGCTGGGGTGCCTTCTGTGCGGAGTCTGCATGTCCTCCCTGTGGTCACATGGGTTTCCTCTGGGTGCTCCGGTTTCTTCCCACATCCCAAAGATATGCTGCAGGTGGATTGGACACTCTAAATTGGCCCTAGGTGTGAGTGCATGTGTGTGCCTTCTGTGGAAGGTTGGTCACCGGGCTGGCAACTCAACATTGTAAAACTCCACTGCCAAACATGAGCGGACAGGTGAGCCACTGTGGTAACTCCTAAATGGGAAAAGCCGAAAGAAGAAAAGGTATTAAGTAGGGCTGCCTATTCTCCCTTTTTTTATGCTATACTTAGAGAAATATTAAAACTATTAGCTATTAGGTTAAGGCACTTAGATATCCAAGGATATAAATGGGAAAAGATGGAATAAATAATAGCTTTATATGCAGATGACATAATTGTAATGCTAACTAACCTCAAACATGATAAGAGGTGAGTTTTTAATACTTAACGGGAATTTGGAAAGCTTTTGGGAGATAAAGTCAACCTTGATAAAACTTGTTTGGATTGATTTATCAGATTTTAGATAAAATAGCAAGGAATATTTATTTATAGAGCCATAAAACACTTCAAAGCATTTAGGAGTATGGTTAGACCACCATATGAGGAGTCAATGAAATTATTGTATGAGTAGGGACTATGGATGATCTATCATAGCTTGCAGAAATGGTCTCATACAGGGCTTGATCTCGTTCAATAGATAAAGCTGATCCATTGGCATATTTTTGCCACATTTGTTATATCTAGGTCATTCCTTTGGGGCAAACCCTAATCTAAAGACTTTCCGTAAATTGAAAGATTGGACTAGAGATTTTATTTGATTAGATGGAAAAATCAAGAGTAAGTTGATATAAACTGATTCTCCTGAAAGATCTTTGGGGGGGGGGGGGGGGCAGGGAATCCAAAACATTTTGTTATATTTGAAAACTGCACAATTTTCAATGTGAGCAAGAAGTAATTCTAACTATTATTATTTCATATGAAAGCAAATAATTTATGACAGAATGGATTTCTTTGAATTTTAGACTCAGAGGTGTAGGAAAGTACCTAAGATCATTCCACTCCTCTTAAACTTGATTGTAGAGGAGACAGGGCATTTTTTCAAGGGAGGAATTAAAAGGAAGGAAACAAAATTTTCTCCCAATTGGATTAAGAATTAGGGGTGGTTAGGCACAGACAGTGAGGTAAGACACATACAAAATTAAGATTCTGTGAACTAATAATAGAAGATCATTGAATACTGAAATGGAAAGAAGCAAAGTAAAAATATAATCTCCCAAATGGAGGTTATGGAATACATCAAACATTAAAACTTGAAGTGAGTCTGATTGTCTTATATAAAGTTAACCAGGTATAATTGTTGGTGGCTATTAGAAAGTTTATTTAATTCAGAAATGGTGGGATTGTGTAAAGGGTGGTATTAAGAGGATGCTCCAGATATGTCATTGAAGTAAAACAACATTGGCTAAGACTGCTGAAGCAGAAATGGATAAGACTAAATAAGAATGCCTATTATGTTTGGCAAAGCACAAAGGTCAAGTAAATGTAAGATTTCTGTGTGGAAGTTCTTCCACAACTATTTTTATGTTCCCTTTAACCTAGCAAAAATATATATAAAATAAAATGCTAAGCTACTGGAGATGTGATCATGAGATTAGAAGTATATTTTCTGGAACTATGCATAGCTAAAACAGTTTATGTAGGATTTAGGAAAATTAAGTCAAGATATAAACAAAGATAATTCCCCTTTGACAATAGATAAGTATTTCTTACGTGTTGCAAGGAAAAGAACTGACTGGCCAGGGAAGAATGAAGAATTGATTTGGATTATTTTTATTGTTAGACAAGAAGGTTACATGTGGAAGACAAAGGACCCACCATTGATTATGCAGTTAATGTCTTTACTGAAAACACTTGGGGGAAGAGAATACCAATTCAGGGTCAGATGAAGAAGAAGAAAAAGAAGAAACTATTAGCCAGAGGGTCACTATGGTACTCTTACTCAGGCAGAATTAATTATCTGGTTTAAGTTTAATTATAGAGCCAGGAGGAAGACAGTTGGTGTCTCCATTGCATCTGCTTATTTATTTTAAATGTAGAGTGTCTGCAAATTCAAATATGGATATGATGTGTACAGTTAATGCAAATTAATATTTATGATAACTACATGTTCAGGATACAAGACAGGTACTTTTAACTTAAATAGTCAAAACGTATATTATGGATATCTAATTTTTGACACTGCATGCTTGTTAATGCTCTTATTGATATATAGCAGTTAGATACTTACAATAGTTGTTGGAAAGTTGCTGTTTTGTGTTTGTTTATTGACATTTGTCAATAAACATCTCCAGGTTATGAAAAAGACATAGGAGAAGAGCTTAAAACTTTCTTTTGTAACTGGGTGTCTTTCATCCAGTCATCGTTTTGGTTCTCTTGAGCCTTTCTAGCTGGGTGGTGTGCATGGATATACACACTAAAAGAAGAATTGTAATCTATAATTTGTATGATAAGTGCAGCATATAATGAAATCATAGCTTCTTTTGACCTGGGTCAAATAAACATAATTATTAAATGGGTTAGAGAGAGAGCAAGAGACAGAGAAAGAAGGCTTAACTAACTACTGTTGCTATGTGGTGGTAAAGAGATAGGGAGTTTTCTTTGAAGGCACCATATTTCTAATGACTGTGTCAGTCTAGAGAGTGGTGATGTCTGTTCTGTAAGCTGCTGTCAATATTCATTTACCAAAAGTAATAACAGTACTTTTCTGCATTTAATTTAAGACCAAGTCTAATACACCATTGATTTTTATGGCTTAGCCCTTGTTGTAGTAACAGTGTAAAATGCTGAGTGGATTTTGCCTTCCATCCTACAGTCATCTGCAAATTCAGTTGTATGTTTTTTTTTTTTTTTTTGTCAAACGGGACAAACTCTCCAGGAATTGATAAAGCAGTTAAATGAACAAACAAAACAAGCAAACACGCACGTTGAGCTGACACCACAGCGATGAAGTCCCACATTAAGATAGGGGTCTGAATGGAGAGATGAAAAGTCAGCAAGCAGAGGAGAGTAGTACTGCTGAAATTGAATTCATCCCCAAGTCTTGGTGAGTACCTTCACAAGGTAGACTTGTTTTCACAAAATCTCACCAAGATGATACTGATATATAGACTGCATTTATGTAGCATATAACATGGACAGAAGTAGGTCAAAAACTAAAAAAGATAGCTGGATGCACAAGACCCAGGATAAAAAAGTGCCCAATCAGGCACACTGGTGCCAAGACTGGAAATAATGACAGTGTAGAATCCTCAAAATACAGAAACATTCCTACAATGGGGCTAGGCCAAACCTAGGTGGAGGATGGCCCCCCTGTGGTAGAAGGAAGTAGCAATCCACAAAAATCACAAAAACTGATAGGCCAAGGATGAGCCATAAAGACGATAAAGTAGACTATTGAGGATAAGAAAGAAATTACATATTGTTACTATTATGCAAAAAGCCCAGAATTTCCAGACACAAGATATACAAAACAATTAAGAGAGAAATTAGAGGAAAGAAAAATACTTCCACAAGAAAAGCTGTCAAAAGCTTCAAATGAAACTTTGTGTTCATTATTACAACAGATTTGTGAAAAACAGTATATAGATCAAGAAGCCTTGATCTCTTTGGAAAAAGAAGCATCTGAGGAAGTGTAAAAATATAAACAAAACCAAGAGATATTTGAAAAGTATAAAAAAGAAATATGGACATGGGAAAGAAAGAGAGATTTAATATAGTGCAATATCTACATAAAGGATAAAGCCAAATTAATCAATGTAAAGAAGGCAGCCCCAAAGATATTTGAAGAGAAATACAGGCAAAGGCATCTGGATATGGAAAATTTCACAGTAAAAAAAAAAATATCACAAAGATGGAACATAGAAAATAAGATCAGTAAAGTAGAAGTTAAAAAAGTAGACAATGAAGTTATGGAGTGGCTGCGAAGTAAAGAATTTGATTTAGAAGGTCTGACACAGGTTACATCATAGCAGGATGGCACGAGTCCCCAAAGCAGAGAGAAACAAGAAGATCAGGAGACATCTGAAGAAGAAATATGGACATGAGAGAGAAAAAGAGATGAAATATGGTGTAATATTTATGCAAAGGAGAGAGCAAAACTAACTAATATAAAAAGAGCAGCACCAAAGATGTTTGAAGAGAAATATAGACAAAGGAATCCAGACATGGAAAACTTTACAACACAAAAAATAAGATGACAAAGAGGAAAAGTAGAAAAGGAGATTAGTAATGGAGAAGGTAAAGAAAAAGAAAATGAGGTTATGAATTAGCTGCAAAGAGAAGGATTCAGTGTAGAAAATCTAATTCCGAAAGCACCACAACAGCCACAACAGAATAGAGTAATGGATATCCAAATTAAGGGGAAACCAGTGGAACAGGAAGCAATGGGCCAAGTGCCATATGAAGATAATTTGGAGCCTTCCACAGGAAACCAGTATAAACATTCACTTGGAGCTAGACAACAAGGGAAGGAACAGGAAAATGTGGAAAGTGGTGGAGTCAATCTTGAGGAGTGATAGGCCAGTGAGTTCCTATATGATAGAGCAACGGATGGCACAGGATGAAATTGATGAGACTGTGTCACAGGAAGTTGCTATAGAACCTTCTACAGAATGCCCCAGGAATTAGAAAACAAGGGATATGCCCTCAGTTTGGAAGAAAATGAGGTAAGAGAAGAATTGCTTGATTTAATAGACACGGACAGATATATCAAGATCAGTGAAAGAAATTGACTGCAGAAGGTTAATGCTGTTTGTCTTTCGGCTTTTCCCAGTAAGGGGTCACCACAGCGGAACTCTGGTCTGCTAATGATTGGAGTAGATTTTTATGTAATGCTGAGGTGCCAGCTCGATGCCCAACCTTCAACAAAGGCACGCCCATTTATGCACGCATGTCTTGCGAATACTACCCAACTGCGGGGAGGACATGCAGACTCCACACAGAAGGTACTCCCAAGCCCAGCCGAGAATCGAACAGGAGAACCTCTTGCTGTGAAGTAACAATGCTACCGCCATACCACCACGGCTTGTACAAGGTTAATAAAACCTAAAAAGTCAGAAGTCTGATGAAACAAATGAACAGAGTAATTAGGACTGTTCATAATATAACAGAAGAAAACAGGATATATTACTGTGCAGCTAAATTAATAACTGATAAAGTTCTACCACAAGAACACAGGGTAGTGAGGGAAAGGAAGGTGAGAAATTGAACACCATCATGGAAATGTTGAATAGAGAAAATTATAAAGCAATTAAGACAAGAAATTTCACTGTTAAAAAACTATAGAAAAAAATACTAAGAAAGACAGATGTGATAAAACCAATGAGCAATATTAGAACAGACCAGGATCTGTCATGCACTATCTCAAATAACAAACTAAAAATTTCAGCACAGGTGGAAAAATTTAGAAGATACAAAGATAAATATAAAGGAAAAGTGCAAAATAAGCAATTTATTGATGACCCAAAAAGGTTTTATAGAGAACTGGGAAAAAAAGGTAAAAGGAATTGAAAAAAACACCAAAATAAAAGAAGAAATAGATACATTTTGTAGAAGTATCTATGAAGATCCTGTGGAACATAACAAAGATGCCAAATGGATAGAAGAAGTACATGAAAGAATAAGAAGTTTAAAGGTACATGATATGAAATGTGATGAAGTAACAGCTAGAGAGATTGAAACAAAGTTAGGAAAAGCCTCTAATTGGAAAACCCCAGGCCCAGCTGCATTACCTAACTCCTGGTTAAAAGTGGGTCTATATTAGTGTATCAAATGGACTAAATAGCGAAAGCTATTTAGTTGATCTGATACTGTCGAAATGGCAAATTAGCGAAGACACGGAACATAAAATTTTTTCCCAGGGAAAAAATTTGGTGGGCCATCTTCGGGACTTTGCCATTTCCTCCACTATGGTGCGATCTCGGAGTTGGTATATTTAAGCAGTGGGGGGCGAGTAGGGGGTGTGGGGGGCACAGACCCCTACATGGGGGGTGTGGGGGTGAAGCCCACAACTTATCTTTGTGTTTAAGTGTTTTTATTTTTTTTTTTTTGAGGAGCAGTGAATTTTTTCCCTGGGAAAAAATTTGCTCTTCCATGTATTGAATATTTTGTGGTTTAGACATTATCGGTATGATAAAATAGCATTCGCTATTTTAATCATATGATAATGTAATATAGACGCGTTAAAAGTATTAACATCTTTGCATGAAGATTTAGCCATGAGTAAGATTTATATGTGCACCCAGAACAGACACCAACCTGGCTAACAACAGGCAAAACAATCTTCCTACTTAAGAGTGAACCTGCAAGCTACCCTAAAAATTATAAACCAATAACTTGTTTTCTGACAACTTATAAACTATACATGAGAATTGACACTGACAGAGTTTATAGTCATTTACAAGAAAACTCAATTACGGCAGTAGAACAAAAGGGCAATAAAAGAAAGTCATATGGAACAAAGGATCATTTGTTGTTAAATAAAGTCATAGTGGAGAACTGTAAAAAGAGGAAGAATCTACATATGGCATGGATTGACTGCAAAAAGCATTTGATAGTATCCCTCATTCATGGATAACAGAGTGCTTAAAAATGTATAAGATACATCCCACACTGATCGACTACATTACAGTGACCATGAAACAGTGGCAGACCACTTTGCAATTAAGCCCTGATGAAGGACAAATTATTATCCCAGGGATTGAAATTCAAAGGTGGATATTTCAGGGTGACTCTGTCACTATTCTGCCTTGCCCTTAATCCATTAAGCTGTCTACTCAACATCTCAGGCCATGGCTATAATCTGGCTCCTAGAAAACAACAAAGTGTAAAGACTTCTCACCTTCTCTTGTCGATGATTTAAAACTGTATAGGTCATCAAATGAGTTACTGAAAGCACAACTGCAAGTTGTCAAAACTTTTTCAGATGATATAAGAATGTCATTTTATCTTGATAAATATGCAAAAGCAACCTTTAAAGCAGGAAAACTGAAACACAGTAAAACATCAGTTTGGAATAAGAATATGATATAAAAGAACTTGAGTAAGAAGGAGTGTATAAATATTTGGGAATCGATGAAGGATCAACAATAAAACATGAACAAATGCGAGTAAAACATAGTAAGGAATATTTCAGAAGACTTAAATTTTAACCTATTCAGTCTCAGCGTCTACATTGTATTTGTACTGCAGGTGTAGAGAACTGCTATAGTCATACCACTCCACAAAGGAGGATACACCACTGTCTCTGGAAACTATAGACATTTAAACATCACCAGCCTTGTGTGTAAAGCAGTGGAGTGCAACATTATGGAATTTGTTAACATAGATGCCAGCAGTCTACAACCTCTTGACTCAAAGCAGTTTGGGTTTGTTAAAGGTAAATCTTGCCTTCTGAACTTGATGGACTTCTTTGAACAAGTCACTGATGGCTTGGATGCAGGCAAATCATTCACACTGCTTACTTCAAGCTGAATAAGACCTTTGACAGCATCCCAAAATTTTCCTTGATCAACAGGTTAATTAAACTAAATGTAATCCCCTATGTTACATACTGGATAGCAAAAGGGCTTACTGAGAAAGCCCAATTAATTAGTATAGGGGCCACACTGGACACTAACTCTTGGCTATATACTTCTCTCATGTCAAAGTTGATGCCAGTAGCCTCTGGCTGCATATGTTTTAGGATGACTACAAGCTCGGAGCTGCCAGAAACTCTCTAGCTGACTTTCAGATTCTCCAGGAGGGCCTTCATGTACAACCAAATGTAGCTGGGCCACCGACCATAAGCTAAATGTCAAGAAATATAGTTTTGTGTCCTTTGGCACGCATTAGCACCCATGCACTTACTAGATAGATAACATCCCTTTTAAATTGACAGATTTATTAGGGATCTGGTCATTTTCATTGAAAAGTAACTATCCTTTGATCACCTTCTTTGCACAGATGTTAGAAAATACTTTTAGTTAGACCAGACTAATTGTCAGAGATATATCTTCTAGATCAAGGGAAATTATTCCCTAATCCTCTCTCACCAGGTGCATAATAAAATATAATGCCCTTTTCCATATGTACTTGTCTAAACATATGACTCAGCTCTTGTTTAAACATATGACTCAACTCAAAAAACTTAATTTCTCATAAAAAAATCAAGAGCAAGCCTTCCCTTGGCTAGACAGACTGCCTTAAAGTACTTCTTTCTCTTCTCTTCTCTTCTCTTCTCCTTTTCTCTTCTCTTCTCTGTTTCTCTGCCTTGCCTGCTAAGCTACTAAGCATCCATTCCTATGGAACTTACTTGCAAAACAAACAGCACGCTAAACACACTGTCACTCATTGAAAAGGAACTAAACTTCCACTGCAGTGTATAAATACGACCTACTGGAGACATAAATATCTCTCAAAAGAAGCTGTCTTTTATGGAGTAGACTTCCCTTATTTGTAAAGCAAACTATCTGCTCAACTCTCTAAAAGCACAACCTAGATGAATGATAGGAAACAGTACATTCACTCCTGGACTGACTCCTCAACCCCTCATCAAAAAGGGATGAAATTAGATAGCAACTGTTCATGTTGTGGGGAAATCTGGGCAAAGCCAAAAATAACAGTGGGACAAAGGAACAAAATCAGTTACATATTTTTAAATATTGCTCTTTTAAACTTAAAAAAAGTTGTTAGAATAACATTTTTTCATTAGCATGCATTTTCTGAAGGATATGAAGTCTGAAACCCAAACATGTGTCATTATTTAGTTAATTTTAAATCCTCAATGACTTGCCAGAAAAACAATTTTTGAGTAACAGACCAAACATATGAGTCAAAAATCTAAAAATTCTGCATAAATCTGGACAGCTGAGAGGTATGATAAGGTATGGATGTATCGTAGTATCTTAAAGCTAGGCTAGAAATGATTTTATCTGATCAACATCCTGGTATGAACCTGTGAATCTATAAACAAAGCCAATTACTTAAGATGTAGCTCATGAAACAAAATAGCACATTTTATGCAGTCTAATGTCATGATAATTGTGTTTCTATTAAAGAAGATGGAGAATGTGGCCAAGCCTGTAGCTGCCTTGGAGGTTTTATGTTGCAGCAGAGACAGTACAACTCTAAAGTTTGAGGTGGAGAATAAAAATGCATATTTGACCCTAAGATGGAAAAGAAAGAACTAAACAGGAGAAAATTAGTGCCAGCATTAAACTTCAAGAGAGGTCAAGGAATGAAAACGGCTAATAAACTAAAAGTTAAATTATTTGGTACAAACAGGTTAAAAAACATTTACGTATTATATGATATCTTAGTAAAAAAAGAAACCACTTGTTGCAGAAACTTATGACAACATGAGATAAAGATAAAGGTGGTTCTGATTTTGAGCAAGAAACAAATACACCAAGATATGAGGGTCTTCAACAGAATGGGCTGTGAATGAAATAAAACCATTTCAAGAGAGTTTTTGGCAGCACATAGCTAAGGTCAGACATTTCATTCCTATGATAGAGTAGTTGAAGGGATTATTAATGGACACAAAACAAAACCAGTGTTGTTGCAGATGGGAGCCTACAATTAAATGCACCAACCAAAGTAATGACCCAGAAAGAAAGGTCCACGGAAAGGAGAACAGGACATGTGTTTAGACAGCTATGGTGCTGTACCTGTTCCCAGGCTAGACATTTTGCCCAAAATTCTCCTAACAATAGTAATGTTTGAAGAAAGCATACCCCTCTGCCATTGAGGTCATGAGCCATCTAAGGTGATATCTAGCCTGACAATGTTGCTCATACCCATAACTCTGGAATGATAAGGCTAGATTATATGGTGCTGCCATAAAACACAATCCTAATGTTTCATTTAAAACATAGCTTTGCAGGGTAATCATGGAGCAGGATCTTGGGTCACTCCTAATCCTAAAATGATGATATGTATGTAAAACAAATTACTTCTTGAAGATTTCTTCTCCTTGTCTTCTGGAATGTTTCTCCTCTGAAATACAGGAAGATCTAGCATCATGTATGCAACGAGTGTGACATTTTAATGATGGGATTGCTTATATTTTGGTAGAAACAATATCTAGAGCAACTGTATGACCTTAGCATGTTGTAGACAGGAGCACATACTTTTCTGAGCATTATTGTTTTGGCTATAGCCTTGTTTCAAAACTTAGGTCATATATAGGTTCATAGATTAGTACTAAGCTAACTGCCCTTGCGAGCCATTTTAAGCCTAGCCAATTATCCCTTGTGAGACTCAAACTCTGCACCTTATGTTTGTAAGGCAAATGCCTTAACCATTAGGCCACCCTCCCAACCTAACCATTGAAAACATATCTGAAAAAATAGTATCTAATTACAGAAAACAGGACAGTTGCATGTCGGTGAGAAGGGAGACCTTCTCTCCACTGGGCAGCATTTCTATTTCCATAAAACTAGTGCAGGTATTTTGTTTTATTATTTATATTTTTATTTATTTAATTAATTATTTTGCTCCCATTCCCACAGATGATGAGCAACATCCACAAGCCCCTCTTTTCAATCACTGTGTCTACTGGGCCCATCTTAACCTCTTCCAGAGTCAGCCCAACATGAGTCCAGTGCCAGTGAGGAGATTGAGGACACTGGTGCAACATCATACTGATGCCCGGGAGTGTGGACTAACCCAATGTCAGCCTTGCAAAATCTGCAATAGCTGCCATTGCAAGGTACATGCATGCTTCTGTCCATATCTCACAACCTCTTAGCTGAAGAAATCTGGACAAAGCTTTAAATAATGATGGGACAAAGTCCCAAAAATAGGGACTGATTTTAAATATTGCTCTTACAAACTTAGAAAGTAGCCAGAATAACAGGGTTTGTGTTAAAATGAAATGCATTTTTTTAAAAGATATGAAGTCTGAAACTCAAATGTATGCCATTATTTAGTGATTTCATTCCTCAGTTCATCCCAGTGATTTGCCAGAAAACCACAAATGTTATGAGGAACAGACCAAAATTTTGAGACATAAATTTGGACATTCTGTAAAAATCTGTACAGTTGAGAGGTATGAACTTCTGTGTATGAACAACCTCTTGACTGAGTGGCACACCCCTTGTAATTTAGAGTATTGGTTACCTCTCTCCTCCCCAGGATGGGTGACCTGACGTTGGCTGTTCACTCCCATCTTCCTGTTATGGTACCTCCAACATCCATGCTACTACTCAAACACAGGCCATCTGGGGTGCACTAAGGGCTTTACCCTCCTGCACCATGGGTCCAAACCCATGCATGTAATTGTGAAGCTGCACGTGCATGAAAATTTGTATAATCGTTGCTCCCACAAATATCATAATTTTGCTGGAAGCCTTTATATTGTGTGTTTAATGAGCTTTGAAATACATGCTGCACAAGCATAGAGTTTGTCTCCCTTTTCCAAGATGAACATTTAGAGTCATTATATTGTTTTGTCAGTAGCTGCGGTGGTGGTGCTGCGGTAACGTTGTCGCATCACAATAAGATGCTGTCCGGTTCGATTCTCAACTAGAGTGTCTTCTGTGTGGAGACATGTGAATGGGCGTACCTTCGTTGAAAAGCTTGTGCATCAGGGCTGGCAACTCAGCACGTAAAAATCTATCTGCCAATCATTAGTGGACCGGAGTTCCACTGTGGCAACCCCTAGCCGGGAAAAGCCGAAGGACACAACACAACATATTGTTTTGTCAGCAGTACTTTGCCATCTAGCCCTTTAGACATTTCTGTTTTTTCAGTTTGCTTGATCATTGCAAGATGTTTCTTTGCTGAACGACTAAAGGAGGAGCCACTTGTCTTAAGTTCTAAAATATTATTTTTCAATAACAGTGCCACATATGTTGTAAGGTAAATGTAAGCCAATGCTGCAAGTAACCTTAGTCAAGTACAAAAATACTTGTTCAGGAAATCTAATCGAATGCATTCTGTATTATTTATAGAACTACTATTTTATTGGCAAACTGCCAGCATCTGGAGGCTAATGATTTCTGCAATGCATCTCTGATGAAAAATTACCCTTGCAATTGTTAGGCCTGTTAAACAAATATCATCTTTGAAGTTTTAAGGACTGGAGCACACTCCATTCTTTTTGTTGCATTGTTCAAAGAAGTTTCTGTTTTGAATGAATTTGCAAGCTTTTGTTAAAAGAACAGCTGCAGTCCATACAAAAAACATCAAGGATATTTGGATTAGTCAAAGAATTCTGCTTCCTTTGGTAGCAAAAATGTCTCTAAAGGCACACTAAAATCAATGCCAGCGAGTCTGTATTATTTCAACTCACCGTACATATATGCTTGAATACAGAAAATTAATAATTCCCTTATTATTGTGTGCATTGCTTGTTATTTATAGTGTTTAGCATTTGGCAAGCTTTACAGATTTGTCATTAAATCTCTGTGAAAGACAGTCCTGTCATTAGGAAAGTTATTGATCAGAATGTTAATATTTTCTATGTGTGCATTTTATAGTGTTATATTAGCATACATCTATAGCAGTTTATAAACTGTACGGCCCTATAGTAAACTTGACTGTGTCAGTTTTAATATTGAAACAAATAACAGTAAGAAAATATCTAAGATGAAAGCAGCCTATGATTTAATTCATCTAACTGCTGTACATCAGTCATAGCAATGAAATATGGCAGCCATCAAAATAGCAACAAATAACACAGATCTTACTTGCTTTTTTTGTTTGTTTGTTTTATTTATTATTTTTTTTTTTGCTTAATAATTTTCTTGTAGTGTTTATATTACTGGATGTAAAATTCCTAAATATCAAAAGCATGAGACTCTGTGTAATATGAACTTTACAATAAAATGTCAAAGTTCAAGGTAAAATGTGAAGGTGTTTTGGTCTAACAGAAATGGAACAGATACATACTCAGAGAAATCAACATTTTCCTGATTTAAGTATTTTTTGCTGTTTTTTTACCTAAAATACCTTCTCTTGCTTACTTTGAACAAGCTTAAACTGTTTTTTAGCTGTTTGTTGCATTATATATTATTTGCACTTAAAGTTACATTTGGTCGAAAATTGGTCGAAAGTTTGTTTGTTTGTTAAATTTAACTGTTGAGGCTGCCCACTAAAGTGTGCTAGCCTGTGTAACTGATTTATTACTGGTTACTGCATTTCTGTGTGCTTTCTATCTCAAAAACAAAAACAACAAAAAAAAATCCTTGTTTTCCCGCCTCTCCTCGACTAGTTTAGACCAGTATACAGGCTTTGCTGTATTCTGGGCTGTGGTGTAGTTCCTGTGTTGTCCATTGCCTTACTTGGATAGAAGGAAGTTTCTTTGCTCACCAGTGGGAGTGGGGAGCCTTGAGCAGCCTATCTGTCCCTGAAGGAATGACCTCAGCACAAGAGCTTGTAGTAATTGGTTGTTTTGGACCATTTCTAGCTCTTTTGAAGTTCCCTGTTTAAAATCCGCCTCTGAGCATTTTTGTCTGGTTATACTATTCAGAAACAGCTCCTCGTGGTCCTGCAGAGTGGTCCTAGCAGCAGAGAACTGAGAAAAGCGATTACTTTCCTGATTTAAGTATTTTTGCTGATTTTTACCTAAAATACCTTATCTTGCTTACTTTGAACAAGCTTAAACTGTTTTTTTAGCTGTTTGTTGCATTATATATTATCTGCACTTAAAGTTACATTTGGTCGAAAATTGGTTGAAAGTTTGTTTGCTTGTTAAATTTAACTGTTGAGGCTGCCCACTAAAGTGTGCTAGCCTGTGTAACTGATTTATTACTGTTTACTGTATTTCTGTGTGCTTTCTATCTCAAAAACAAATAATAAACAAAAAAAAAACAATCCTTGTTTTCCCACCTCTCCTCGACTAGTTTAGACCAGTATACAGGCTTTGCTGTATTCTGGGCTGTGGTGTAGTTCCTGTGTTGTCCATTGCCTTACTTGGATAGAAGGAAGTTTCTTTGCTCACCAGTGGGAGTGGGGAGCCTTGAGCAGCCTATCTGTCACTGAAGGAGTGACCTCAGCACAAGAGCTTGTAGTAATTGGTTGTTTTGGAACATTTCTAGCTCTTTTTAAAGTTCCCTGTTTAAAATTCGTGTTTGCATGGCTTTGCGCGATTGTTAAACTTTTTCTGGCTCCGCCAAGTATGCTCTTCAAATTTTCCCTTAAGAAAGCTCTACTCTTATAATAATCAGTCTACTCGCTTTATTATAAGCCTAGCACTTGTTCTCAAAACCTCTCTTCTAAGTAAGCACTCTCAAACTAAAGAAAGCACTACATCCACCTACCACCCCTGTGAGTACCCACTTCCCTTAAAGGCACAGCACTCCCTTATAATATTCTAGCATGTCGAGTGGTAGATTAATAGCATCCTCTCCGGTTCAGCTGGTTAATCTGGGAATCTTGAGACAATGCTACAATTGTCTCATGTACACAGACAACCCTCTCCTCCTCCCAACAAACACAAATACATGTGAGAGATGCAACTATATAGCCAAACTGGAGGCTGAACTCTCTTAACTCAGGACTGGCAAGACCAGACAGGAGGAGAAGGTAACCACACACAGAGCAAACCCAGTCCCACATAGACCTACCACAACTGCAAACCAAACACATAATAACACAAAGACATACTGGGAGGCTCTAACAAAAAACTTACCAAAACAACAGAGGCTCCCAAAGCAGACACCCAAAAATCCACCACCTCAAAACATAACACATGCAACACATACTTCAATAAATCAGTGTGTCAAACAATCACAGCCCTTAAGGCCAAACACTATGCCTGATACACTAGTAATAGGTGACTCTATAGTCAGACACACTGAAGTTCCGCTTACCAGGCTGAACAAGGAGAAGGTAACGGTGAGCTGCCTATCGGGAGCTAGGATCCGCCACATAACACACGCACTCAGGTCACTCCAAAGCAAGTACAAATATGACTCTGTCATTGTCCATGCCGGTGTGAATGACCTGAGATGTACCTCCCTGGACTACATGAAAAGAGACATAGAGGAGCTCTCTGATTATGTAGCCCAGGCTGGTATGACCCTGACCCTGAGCAGCATCTTGCCCTCACCAAGAATGATGTCACAACACAAAGGCAAGATGATCAGCTTTAATAATTGGCTCAATTACTGGTGTCATTCTAGGGGGATCCAGTGTCTGTCTGCTTGGGATGACATGCTGGACAAGCCACGCTGCTTCACAAGGGATGGCTTGCATCTGTCACCACTGGGCTTCCGGATATTGGCTAAGGCTCTTGCCACCCCCATAGTGCCTTTTTTAGGCAAGGCTCAAAAGACAAACCCACCTCCTTAGAAAACAAAAATGGAAAAAAATTAAGGGTAATGCTGCTCAATGCCAGAAGTCTAAATCTCAAGATGCAGGCTCTTGAAGCACTCCTCAGTATGGAGAACATCGATGTCTGTGCAGTCACTGAAACCTGGTTCAAGGCTCCTGAGAGCACCCCAGCACTACCAGGCTATACCTCGTATCATGCTTTTTGGCCCCAAAACTCGGGCCAAACCAAAAAGGGGGGGGGAGTGTCCATATTCATCAAGGACACCCACACCTCCAGGTTAGTGGCAACACATGAAGCATCAGAGACCATCCAGGTGCAACTAACCATAGGCAAAACTGCTATACAACTGGTAGCATGTTACAGACCACCCTCCCAATCTCAGGAACCCCATTCAGCCTTCCTGAAGACATTGGAGGATATGAATGTCTCACCAAACACCATCATATTGGAAGACTTCAACCACCGTAACATAGACTGGGTGCATTATTCTAGCCCTAACACCCTAGCCAAAAGGTTCCTGGAATTCATAAATTCAAATGCAATGGAACAGCTAGTCACCTCTCCCACAAGGGGAGATAATATACTAGACCTGATCATCACAAACATGGGGACAAAGTGCTCCACACCAGAAGTATATCCCTCACTAGTGAGATCTGACCACAAACTAATCACCCTGGATATACATATACCACCTCCACCCCCAACACAAAAGACTACAGTGAAAAACTTCTCAAAAGCCGACTTTACACTTCTTAAGACTGAGATGGTATCCTTTAAGCCCACTGGGCCAGTGGAAACCACATCCCACAATGCTGAATCCTTCACAAATGCTTTCTACGGACATCTCCAAGAATGCATGGATCATGCAATCCCAAATAAAACCAAGACCCTCTCCACCAAGGGCAGGCGTCCTGTCTGGTGGACCCCAGCCATAAACAAATTGCATAACAAAAGAAGGAAGCTACTGCACGTCAGAGCAAAATCCCATAAAGAGAAGGCATCTCTGATCAGCACTAGTAGAAAGCTACGTTCTCTCATAAAACATCCAAGGCCAACTTTGAGAGAAAAATCGCTATGGACACTAAAGATAACCACAAGGCCTTCTTCTGCTATGTTAGAAACCTGGGTGGAAACCCTCAGATATGCTCAGAGTTAGTTCACAATGACAAAAAATACACTGAACCCACAGATATTGACAACATTCTGGCAGACAGGTTCAGTGCAAATTTCTCCCCTCCCTCACCCCCAAAAGAGGAAATACTTATCCCAGCTGAATGTAACCTCCCTGTCATCTCAGATGTCCAGGTGAGAACTGCCCTCATCAAAGCTAAAAACACAGTATCACTGGGACCTGACGGTATCCCGGATTGCGTGCTACGTGAACTTCAAGAGGAGCTAAACCCGCACATAAAAATGCTATTTAACCTTAGCCTTACTACAGGATATGTACCTGAACATTGGCATACAGCAACAGTGATCCCACTCCACAAAGGAGGCACCTCTACAGACCCTGGTAACTACCGCCCCATAAGCATAACCAGCCTGGTTTGTAAAGCTATGGAAAGAATCACTATGGAACTCATAAACAGAGACATTGGGGACCTACAGACACTTGATCCCACCCAGTTCGGCTTTGTAAAGGGCAGATCCTGCCTTTTGAACCTGGTTGACTTTTTCGAAACAGTCACTAGAGCCATTGACGAGGGCAAAGCAGTCCATACAGCCTACCTGGACTTGGCTAAAGCTTCCGACACAATACCCCACTCAGGCATCATAGATAAGCTCAACAGCTTAAATGTAAATCCATATGTCACAAGATGGGTTGCAAACTGGCAAAAGGATAGAACCCATAAAGTCAAAATCACTGGAGCCATGTCAGACTCAAAGCCAGTCACAAGTGGTGTCCCACAGGGCTCTGTCCTGGGACCCCTCTTGTTCGGCATTTATTTCTCAGATGTGAAAGCAAACATGGGAGGGTTGTGGCTGACAAAGTTCACTGATAACTGCAAACTAGGCGCCATAGTCGATACACCAGCTGACACATACATCCTACAGAAAGGCCTCACTGAAACGGACAACTGGTGCCTGAGTCATGGCCTTAAACTAAATGCCAAAAAATGTATAGTCATCCCCTTTGGGAAAAACAAAGTACCCACAAGTTATCACATAGACAGTAACCCACCGAGTATGGAAAAATTAATCAGAGACCTGGGGACCCAAGTCGATAGTGACCTCTCATTTGACACCCACATTGCCAAAGTGGTTAGAAAGACTTTCTACCTTGCCCACCTTATCATGAAGGGATTCACATCCAGATCAAAGGAGGTCATTGTACCCCTATACTCCTCCCTTATCAGGCCCATGATTGAGTACAATGCCCCATTTGGTATGTACCTCACCCGGCACTTGCAACAGCTGGAGAGACCCCAAAAGTACCTCACCAAGAGGATCAAGGGTTTCCAACATATGCCATATGCTGCCAGACTAAAGAAACTCCAGCTCTATTCAGTAGCATACCGCCTACTCAGAGGTGATCTGGGCCTGACGTACAAGGCCATGTCCAATCAGGAATTGATGGACATGCTCCACCTCAAAAAATCCAAATCCATCAGAACCATGAGAGCTAAAGATTTAAACCTCAGCACAAATATGAATAGGACATGCTGGAGGGACAGATTCATAACTCAGAGGCTTCCCATACTCTGGAACAGAATCCCAGTTCATGTTAGGCAGAGCTCCTCACTGACTCTCTTCAACAGAAATTTTGACGAGTGGATGGGAGATCGTAGGTTTACCCCAGGGGTCATCTCTGTGTCACTACTAGACAGAGGCACAGTAAACTAATTCTATTATGTAAGGGGGTCTTCACTGTGTCACTACTAGACAGAGGCACAGTATTCTAAATCTATTCTGTACACTTTTGTACCATTACATGGGGTGGCGAAAGCCACATCACTATGGCTAGGCTTATAAATGCCCCAGGGCAGATAGCCTAGTACTAAACTATGAAACTATGAAACTGTGTTCAAGTTCATTTGAAAGGTAAGAAGTGGCAAAGCCAAGGTGGTGTTATTGATATTGTAATATAAAGCAATAAGACAGAAAAAAAGATATGGCTGGATTCATTAACAGCAACACAAAGTGTAGCTATTGTGTAGCATGCTACTTGGTATTCATTAAATGGCTCTTCACAATCTGTCTAGCTGCCAAATAAAGAGAAATGCTAATTACAAGATAAAGAGACGAAGTATGTGTTAATTAACCAATCCATTATGCTACTAAACCAGCACAGCTCCTGATGCCAAACAGCAGGTCTAAACTCCTCCCAAACACACGTATGCTTGTTCTGGAAGTCAAAGGCAAAAACAACAAGCTGCTACTAAGCCAACACAGTTCCTAATTCCAAGCAGCAGAACTGAACACCTCCAATAAGCACAGTCAGAGAGGTGAAACTCATCAAAGATAAACTCAGCCAGATAGCCAAACTCACTGAAGCAGGTCTTTTTAAATTCCAAAGGGATAAGCAAACAAGACTCCAATAAACGAACAACTTCAATTTTATTAAGCACCACGATACTGCTTTTCGTAGGCGCCCTGCACCAACTTCTTCAGACTTTGAAAAATAACAACTCACACTTAAGTGCTGCTACATTTAAAGCCATTGCAAGCAAAGTCTATTACTAAACTCACCCTCCAATTACGTTAAAGGAGCAGGCACAAGTAGCTTCAGTCTAACTAAAATGTTCCTATCCCATAAACACACAATATAAAAAGTTGCATGTGATATAAGATATACAACTATAAAACTAATACTGTTCCTTACATAGCACTTAAATAATGCAATCGAAAGTTAATAATATTATAAAAACACACTTACTTTGAACCAAATATGCATAAGACTGACACATTAAAATAAATAAAAAGCATGCCATAATATTTCAAATATTAATAAAAAGACATTCCATCTACCAAACATGGTATAAAATATAATATAAATATCAAGATCGCTCAGCCGATCCTATGTCCAAATCACACCCGATGTTATACGCCCCATGCATCATCTTTCCAAACTCCTCAGCTTAAGGACACAGCTGATAGATAACATACTATTGAGGCCGGGGTGATGGTAGGCTTCCAGTCTCAACTGCCACATAAGCTCCTTCATTTCTAATTTCAGGGATTCAGTCCCCCCCCCAATTCACATAGTTCAACTGGTCAATGATCATAAATGTAAAATCATGGCCAGGGTGATTGTAGACATGATTTGCTAGGGCATTCTCCAGTTTAATCTTCTTCATGGCATATAAATGTTCGTACATGCATTCATTCAATCTCCTGTCCGTCTTGCCCACATAAAAAGCTGGGCATGACAAACAAGAAGCGAGATACACCACGTGTGTCGATGCACAATTGTATCTCTCTTTGATAAGGTACTTGGTGCCCCTAATCGTGAAATATGTGCCCGACCTCACATATCTACAATGTTTGCACATATTGCACTTACAGCTCTTGCAGTCATGTTGCCACCTTTCCTTTCTAACATGTTCTTGATATTCAGACCCCTCCTGAATGTAATCTTCAGGGCCGGCCCTAAATTATTGGGTCCTGTTAGTTCAGTTGGCAACAAACCCCAATTTTTCTGGATGATGGACACTATAGCTCTAGCATCCATGCTAAAGGTTGTAATGAAACTGCAATGGTATACACCTCTAAGTTGGCTGTCACCCCTGGGGTAGCTATTCTCCGAGACAGAGTGACCCAAAATGGGTTGAAAATAGCCCATTTCCCTTTTGGATCTAACCTCTAGACACAAATCCACAACCAACTCCTCAGGGTAGCCCCTACATAAAAACAAATTCGATATGAACCGGCACTCTTCCTGGAAATCACCATCTCTCGAGACCATTCTGACCGCCCTCACAAATTGGCCTTTTACTATTGATCTCTTCTGGAAGGCCGGATGTTCACTATTGAAATGCAAATAAGAATTGGAAAAAGTGGGCTTGTGATGAATTTTGTCTAAAAACTGGTTCTGGTTGCTGTCCTTGAATAATTCCACATCTAGGTATCCTATTCTGTCTGTGTCAAAAGTAGAGGTAAACTTTAAGAAATGCATGGACTTGTTGAAACTCCACCAGGTCATTGGCCACCGAAGAGTTGCCCTTGAGGATGATACAAATGTCGTCCAAGAAACTGGTATATAAGGATACTCATTCTAGGAAGATAGAGTTAGTAAACATGAATTCCTTCTCCCAATGGGCCATGACCAAGTTGGCCACACTTGCCCCACATGGTGAGCCCATGGGGACTCCAACTAACTGATGGAACCATATATCGTTGAAGGAGAAGTAGTTACATGTTAAAATGATGTCCAATAGGTCTTTTACCATTGAAGTTTCACTCGCTGGTGCCTGCTTTGTGGTAATTTCTAACTCAATCCATTCCACCGCTACATCATGTGGAATGGATGAGTACAGGTCAATGACATCTACCATCAGAAAGTGGTAATCAGGACTGTACGAAATGTTTTTCACCTTCCCCAAAAAGGACCAGGAATCTTTATAAATATATGATTCACTAGCCACATATTTTTTTAGAATGTGATCCACAACTTTGGCTGCTGCGTATGTTACACTCCCTCTAGCACTCACCAACTGGCGCATGGGTGGGTCTCTAATGTTTTTGTGGATTTTCGGGTTCCCGACTTCCAGGAAGAGTGCCGGTTCATATCGAATTTGTTTTTATGTAGGGGTTACCCTGAGGAGCTGGTTGTGGATTTGTGTCTAGAGGTTAGATCCAAAATGGAAATGGGCTATTTTCAACCCATTTTGGGTCACTCTGTCTCAGAGAATAGCTACCCCAGGGGTGACAGCCAACTTAGAGGTGTATACCATTGCAGTTTCATTACTACCTTTAGCATGGATGCTAGAGCTATAGTGTCCATCATCCAGAAAAATTGGGGTTTGTTGCCAACTGAACTAATAGGACCCAATAATTTAGGGCCAGCCCCGTAGATTACATTCAGGAGGGGTCTGAATATCAAGAACATGTTAGAAAGGAAAGGTGGCAACATGACTGCAAGAGCTGGCATGTATAAGTGCAATATGTGCAAACATTGTAGATATGTGAGGTCGGGCACATATTTCATGATTAGGGACACCAAGTACCTTATCAAAGGGAGATACAATTGTGCATCGACACACGTGGTGTATCTCGCTTTTTGCTCATCATGCCCAGCTTTTTATGTGGGCAAGACGGACAGGAGATTGAATTAACACATGTACAAACATTTATATGCCATGAAGAAGATTAAACTGGAGAATGCCCTAGCAAATCATGTCTACAATCACCCTGGCCATGATTCTACATTTATGATCATTGACCAGTTGAACTATATGAATTGGGGGGGGGACTGAATCCCTGAAATTAGAAATGAAGGAGCTTATGTGGCAGTTGAGGCTGGTAGCCTACCATCACCCCGGCCTCAATAGTATGTTATCTATCAGCTGTGTCCTTAAGCTGAGGAGTTTGGAAAGATGATGCATGGGGGGGTATAACATTGGGTGTGATTTGGACATAGGACTGGCTGAGCGATCTTGATATATATATTATATTTTATACCATGTTTGGTAGATGGAATGTCTTTTTATTAATATTTGAAATATTATGGTATGCTTTTTATTTATTTTAATGTGTCAGTCTTATTATGCGTATTTGGTTCAAAGTAAGTGTGTTTTTATAATATTATTAACTTTCGATTGCATTATTTAAGTGCTATGTAAGGAACAGTATTAGTTTTATAGTTGTATATCTTATATCACATGCAACTTTTTATATTGTGTATTTATGGGATAGGAACATTTTAGTTAGACTGAAGCTACTTGTGCCTGTTCCTTTAACGTAATTGGAGGGTGAGTTTAGTAATAGACTTTGCTTGCAATGGCTTTAAATGTAGCAGCACTTAAGTGTGAGTTGTTATTTTTCAAAGTCTGAAGAAGTTGGTGCAGGGCGCCAACGAAAAGCAGTATCGTGGTGCTTAATAAAATTGAAGTCATTCGTTTATTGGCGTCTTGTTTGCTTATCCCTTTGGAATTTAAAAAGACCTGCTTCAGTGAGTTTGGCTATCTGGCTGAGTTTATATTTGATGAGTTTCACCTCTCTGACTGTGCTTATTGGACGTGTTCAGTTCTGCTGCTTGGAATTAGGAACTGTGTTGGCTTAGTAGCAGCTTGTTGTTTTTGCCTTTGACTTCCAGAACAAGCATACGTGTGTTTGGGAGGAGTTTAGACCTGCTGTTTGGCATCAGGAGCTGTGCTGGTTTAGTAGCAGTTTGTTTTTTCTTGCCTTTAACCAATCCATTATAGTAGAGCTATTCAGGAAGCTATAAAGCAATTGTCAGCGTAGACTTTTACGTAGAAGGAGGAAGCTACTACATGATAGAGCAAAATCCCAAAAAGGGAAGGCATCTCTGATCAGTACTAGCAAGAAACTACGATCCCTCATAAAATCATCTAAGGCCAGCTTCGAAAGAAAAATTGCACAAGACTCTAAAGATAATCACAAGGCCTTCTTTAGTTATGTCAGGAACCTGGGTGGCAACTGCCAGATATGCTCTGAGTTAGTGCAAAATGACAAAAAATACACTGAACCCACAGACATTGCCAACATCCTGGCAGACAGGTTCAGTGCAAACTCCCCCCCCCCCCCCAAAAGAGCAAATGTCTATCCCAACAGAGTGTAGCCTCCCTGACATCACAGATGTACAGGTGAGAGCTGACCTCTTCAAAGCAAACAACACAGCATCAATGGGACCGGACGGTGTCCCGGGCTGCGTCTTACTCGAGCTCCAAGAAGAAATGAACCCTCACATAAAGTCACTGTTCAATCTCAGCCTTACTACAGGATATGTACCCAAGGAATGGCATACAGCAACAGTGGTCCCACTCCACAAAGGTGGTGCCACAACGGACCCCGGAAACTATCGCCCTATAAGCCTGACTAGCCTGGTCTGCAAAGCTATGGAGCGTATCATAATGGAACTCATAAACAAAGACATTGGGAACCTCCAAACACTGGATCCTACCCAATTTGGCTTTGTTAAGGGTAGATCTTGCCTCTTGAACCTGGTTGACTTCTTTGAAACAGTCACCAAGGCCATAGATGAAGGGAAGGTAGTCCACACAGTCTACCTGGACCTCACAAAAGCCTTCGACACAATACCCCACTCGGGCATCATAAATAAGCTCACCAGCTTAAATATCAACCCCTATGTTACAAGATGGGTTGCAAACTGGCTCAGGGATAGAACCCATAGGGTCAGAATTGCAGGTGCCATGTCAGACTCTAAACCAGTTACAAGTGGCATCCCACAAGGCTCAGTCCTGGCACCTGTCTTGTTTGGTATATATTTCTCTGAGGTACAGGCTAACACGGGAGGACTATGGCTGACCAAGTTCACAGATGACTACAAACTGGGTGCCATAATCGACTCGCCGACTGACACAAGCATCCTCCAAAAGGGTCTCACAGAGACGGATAACTGGTGCCAGAGCCATAGCCTAAAGCTAAATGCCAAAAAGTGCATAGTCATCCCCTTTGGGAAAAAGTGCCCACAAATTACCACATAGCTGGTAATCCATTAAATACGGAAGAAGTAATTAGGGATTTGGGGAACCAAGTAGATAGCAATCTCTCCTTTGACAATCATGTTGCCAAAGTGGTTAGAAAGACCTTCTATATAGCCCACCTTATCACGAAAGGGTTCACATCTAGATCAAGAGAGGTCATTGTGCACCTCTACTCATCACTCATCAGGCCCATAATTGAATACAATGCCCTATTTGGGATGTACCTTACCCGACACCTGCAGCAACTGGAAAGACCCCAAAAGTACCTCACCAAGAGGATCAAGGGACTCAAACCGATGCCCTACCCAGTTAGGCTAAAGAAACTCCAGCTCTACTCAGTTTCTTACCGCCTATTCAGAGGCGATCTGTGCCTGACTTATAAAACCATGTCCAACCCAGAATTAATGGACATGCTCCACCTCAGGAAATCCAAATCCCTTAGAGCTACACACTCCAGGGACTTGAACCTCAGCACAGAAATAAATAGGACATGCTGGAGGGACAGATTCATATCCCAGAGGCTCCCCTCACTCTGGAACAAAATCCCAATCCATGTAAAGCAGAGCCCCTCAATGACCCTCTTCAAGAGAAATCTTGATGAGTGGATGGGAGATCGTAGGTTTACCCTGGAATCTCTTCTATGTCCCTACTAGACAGAGGCACAGTAAACTAACCTTGAAAGGGCTATCTTCTGTGACCTACTATACAGAGGCACAGTCAACTAATCTAAAAGGGTGGCAAAAGCCAAACACACTCTGGCTAGGCTTATAAATGCCCTAGGGCAGATAGCCTAGTATCAACCTATGAACCTATGAACCCTATACATTAAAACTCTGGAATACAGCACAATTACACTTAGAAAAAAAGCATGCTAGGGGTTGCTGCTGCTCATTATATGTTGTATGTATAACAGGCTTTAAATCAGGTTGATATGATTGCTTAGCTACTATGTAAATAACTTTTATTGCCTAGCCTTAAAAATGTACTGTATCTGATATTGCTATTATCTTTATTGGAGCTTTTCTCTCCAGGCCTCTACTGAAAATGGACATATATCCAGTTGGACTATCCTGGTCAACAAATGTAAAATAAAATAAATAAATAAATGTCATCCCAGGCAGACAGATACTGGATCCCCTTAGAATGACACCAGAAACTTAGCCAATTGTTGAAATCAATCATTTTCTGCTTGTACTGTGGTATCATTCTGGGTGATGGTAGGATGCTGCTCAGGGCTAGGGTCATACCCACCTGGGCTACATAATTCAAGAGCTCCTCCATGTCTCTTTTCATGTAGTCCAGGGAGGTACATCTCAGGTCATTTACACCCACATGTACAATGACAGAGTCATATTTGTACCTGTTGTTGAGGGACCTGAGTGTGTGCGTTATGTGCTGGATCCTGGCGCCTGACAGGCAGCTGACTGTTACTTTCTCCTTATTCAACCTAGTGAGTGGGACATCAGTGTGCCTCACTATCAAGTCACCTATGACTGGTATCTTGGGCATGCTGTTTTGCCTTAGGGGCTTTGGTTGCATGGCACACTCTTTAGGAGAGTTATGTGTCTCGTGATTGGTGGTCAAGTGATTTATGGAAAGTGGTGAAATTACCACTATCCATAAAACACGGAATAGGTCAATTATACCATTATTTCACAACTATACTAAGAAGCGAGACTGAAGTACTTAATGCTTCCACTGTTTTACTTGCAACACTAACTGAAATACAAAGTGGTTCAACATTTATATTAACAATCATTCACAAATGAGTAGGAACAAGAAATCAAAAACTTTTCATCTGCAATACATATTAATAAATGCAAGCTTGTGAGTAGGCTATCATTAGCTATCTACTGTGTGTATCATACATATATGTAACCCTAAGTCACAAAGACATGTGCGGAGGGCAGGGCACAATCATCCTCATTTGCAGAGTAAGGGGGGGTAGTAGGAGGGAAAGGCTGACACCAAAAAAGTGAGTGTGTGCAAGTAAGAAACACAAGTATCTCTCAGAGTATGCTGTGTTCATGGTCAGTAGCAATCAGTGGTGGCTGGTGACTTCAAATCAAAGGGGGGCTACAGGAGACAGCTGAATGGGTGGGGTCAATGGGAATGGGTGTGGCCAACTAGAAATGGGGGGAGCTATGCTCAAAACCACAAAAACTGTAACTTTAATTAAATACACTGCCCTGAGTGCCAGACCATCATTATGAGAGTCCAATCAAGACAAAATGAAGTGCAGAAAAAAAACATATTTCAATCCATTGGCTGCATGACAGCTTACTTAATATCTAGATGGTAACAAAAAGGTTGTGAGGCATGAAAAAATAAATTACTTTTTAAATACATTACTGGAATGCTAGTCAAAATTAAGTCTAAGAAAAACAAGCAGCACTCAACACAATCCACTTCTCCTTGTACTCCAGTTCTAATTATAATTTATATTCAGCTTTATTAAACTATCAAGTAACATGCTGGAAGTAGCAATCTCTGTGATACCCCCACTTGTAAAAATGTTTCTTATCGAAAAAAGACCTGCTGCCTGACAACAACTATTTACTTGTTTCATGGGGAAAACATGATCAAAGTAAAAAATGAAAAGCAAACAGGAAACAAGCTCAACATACATTGCTTAAAAGATTACTGCACAGGATATGGACCACACATGATAGATTGGCATTCTATTTAGTTTGCAGGTAAAGCCTGTAATGAGCTCTTAAAATAATGTAATCCTATCCTTTATTACAAATACTGTCATATGCATTTAAATACCCAAGGCTTATATGTTATCTAGTTATGTAAGTATTCCCTGCATGGCAAAAACAGAAAGGCTTTCAATGTTGGCAATTCTTTAACAGTATGCTTATTAAAACTTACTTGCATCTTACAATCTCAGACAAGCTTACCAGATGGTCATTAAAGCATTGCTACTTAAACAAAGAACATCAGGCACTTTCTGAATAATAATAATAAGCATAAATCAACAGTATAAAAATATACAGAAACCAGAACATTCTGCAAAATCAAGGACAGATGAAAAGCCACTGTCGTACTTGTGTCTACCTTGGATGGGGGGATACTCTGCACACTTACACTGCATAACTGCTCCTTGCCTTGCTTGGACACATACAGAGTCACTACATGGGGGAGTGGGGTGCAAGAAGTATGTCACAATTTGAAATGTCTCTGGCTGACTGCGATGGCCTTGACACATTTGTCATACCTCTCAACCTCAGAGCAAGAAATCTGGACAAAGCCATACATAGAAGTGGACAAAGGCCCAAAAATAAGGACAATTTTTAAATATTGCTCTTATAAACTTAGAAAGATAATAGAATAGAAGGTCTTGCATTAGTATGAATTTTCTGAAGGGTATGAAATCTGAAACTGAAATGTCTGTCATTATTATCTAACTTCAGTCTTTAATGATTTGCCACTAATTTGCCCAAAAAACCCCAGAATTTTATGAAAAATGGACCAAAAATGTGATTCAAAAATACAAAATAGCCACACAATACAGCTGGGAACCTGTCAAAGAAGGGACACTTTTTAATATTAGTACTGCTAACTTGAGCAGCTGACAAAATGAAAGAATCTACATGCATTTCTGAAATAAAAGTAATCTATAACTGATTATTACACAGTTATTTATTAATTGTAAACCCTCCATGTTTTCGTCCAAAATTGCCATTTTGCAGAGGGATTATTAGGGGAAGAGCAACATTCTGAGCCAAAATCGGGGACATTTGAGAGGTTTGGATATGCCTAATTCTATAAGGTAATTTATTTGCATGTACCTCACAACCTGTTAATGCAGGAAATTTGGACAAGGCCAAATATATGGGGAGAACATATAAACAGTACTAAAAATTGCTCTTGTATAAACTGAGACAGTTGATCGAATAACAGGTCTTGCTTTAGCATGCATTTTTCTGAAGGTGATGAAGTCTGAAACTCAGTGTCTGTCATTATTAAGTGACTTCATTCCTAAATGATTTGACAGAAAACCACAAATTTTATGAGGAACAAACGAAAAATAAGAAGCAAAAATCTATTCATTATGCAAAAACCTGGACAGTTGAGAGGTATAGTTCAGCTGGGGCTGTCTGAGTTTGCTGCCCTTCTCCCCCTCACAAAATCATGGTCGAATGGAGCTTCCCCCCCTACAGCCATTCCAATGAACCATTACTTGGCTATTTCACCCCATTTACCATAAACACTAATGTGCATACTGCTTTACGTCTGCGATGATTTGGACTTCATTTGAAAGTTTTATTTTGCATTTTACAGCTCAAACACTAATAGATATCATATCCGCTAAATAAAACAATGCAGTCCCACAATGAGAACAGACTTAGCATTAAAACTTCTCTGCCCTTGAAAACTCACATTCACTGAAACAGCATTGAAACCCACATTCAAAGAAAATACATTTTGCCAGAGGCAGATTAACTTTGGGTTTGGGCTGTTTTCAAATCACAGGCCCCTTGCACACGAAACATACACATGCTCTTTTATACACTTTCCTGATTGTATTAAATTATATTCCTTGTACAATACAGTGCAGTTTTAGAGGGTGTTTTAAATTTATTGTTTTGAAATTTTTCCAGTAAACAATGAAACAAATTGCATACACCAGTAATGACAAAACTGCCCAATTCAGAACATTTCCATCGTAAAAGTCTACTCAAACTTCTACAGTCTACCAGTATCAGTACATATGCACAATCTCTGAAGAAGTAAAAGTCATCTAAATAATTCCACATTAAAGAGATCTGTAACTAATGAAGAGGTTGCTGCTAGCAAACAACTTTGTATTTCATTGTTTCATCTACAAATAAAGTGCCTGTTACCCTTGAGGAATAAATTGCCTATCTTACACTAAAAAAATGATAAGCTAGCAATATTGCAATAGGGAATGGATGGCAAACTGATAACAGGTTCATAGTTGCTAAGTATCTTCACCAAAAAGGAGTGCAGCATCCACCCCTTTTGCAACACAGTATGGTATCAGCAATGCATCTATCTACTGTGGGAGTAGAACCCACATTCTGCATCAAAAGCAAGTATACTATCTGTTGTGCTATTAACAATACAAGCAGACTCAGCATAAGCAGCACTAAACTTTTGCTCCCCTGCAGCTCTCAGCTCCTTGTAAAATCTACTCACTCAGCTGTATCTCTGAACTTTGCAGCACAAAAAACTCTGGAAACAGCCAAAGTTTATTGTGGGGGGGGGGGGCAAAGGCCCAAAAACCAGGGACACATTTTAAACATTGTTTGTATAATGTTGGAAAGTTGCTAGAATAAAATACTGTGCTACCACCATTCATTTCACTGCCAAGCCTTAAACCCAGGGCCCTGTGCAAAACAGTCAGAGCAACATACCACTATGCCAAATCAGCTGTTTTGTGAAAGAGGAAGACGTAAACTTAAATGGCTACCATTTAGTGAATTCAGTTCTCACCATAGCACAGCTGTCAAACTCTTAGCACAAAACACCTGAACAAAGCCAATAATGGGTGAATACAGCCCCCAAACATTCAGAGAATTCAGTTCTCACCATAGCTCTCAACCTCTTAGCAAAAAACACCTGGACAAAGCCAGTAATGGGGGAATATAGCCCCCAAACATATTCAGTGAATTCAGTTCTTACCATAGCTTTCAACCTTAGCACAAAAAACCTGGATGAAGCCAATAATGGGGGAATACAGTCCCAAAAATAGGGACACATTTCAAATATCCATCTTATACACTTAGAAAATTGCTAGAATAAAAGCTTTTGTGTTACCATGCACATTCTGAAGAATATGAAGTCTGATATTCAAATGCTTGTCATTTTTAACATTTGTTAACCAGGAAAGTCTGACTTGGAACAAAAGCTAATTTTTAGCAGAGGCCCAGGGAGAAACACTCCAGACAGACACATGTTTTGTAATATGGGAAGACACTAGAGGAAACAAAACACAGGGAGGGCATACAGACTCCACTCAGAAGGTAAGGCACCCCAGCCAAGAATCAAACCAGAGAATGTGTAGCTGCCAGGCAACAATGCTACCACTGCACCAATGCACTACTAGCTTTGCAAGGGCACAAAAATACAGAAACCACAGATTTTATGAGGAATAGAACAAGTATGAGGGAAAAATATGCAACATTTTTACAAATGGTGGTGGGTAGGGAATTCAGGCTCTTGCCACCTGGGCCCAAGGTACAGGGTTCAAGCCTTATTCTCTACCCACCACCATGTAGTACCTGGGGCATTACACACTCTGTCCTCCATAATGGTGGTGACACACACACACCACCTGTCCTCCATAATGGTGGTGACACACACACCACCTGTCCTCCATAATGGTGGCGACACACACACACCACCTGTCCTCCATAATGGTGGCAACACACACACCTTACCTGTCCTCCATAATGGTGGTGATCCTGCTGTTAAGGCAGCAGAGCCCAGCTAAATCCTCCTGTCTGCAATGGCCCGTGAGAGCATCAGCTAAATCCTGTGGGTCTCCCGCAAGATGTGAGGAGGCTGCAGGCAATGCAGTCCAGTGACCTTCTGGTCTCTGCGGTTGTCACTGCACAGACCTCTGGGCTGGAAGGGCAGAGTTTCCTGTCTGGACTGCCTAAGAGAGCAGTCTGGAGCTCAGAAATGATCACACATGTGTGCATGGAGTTCTGGTCTGCCTAACACAGCAGTCAGGAACCATGCGTGGAGTCCGTGAAATTGTTTTATTTTTTTTAATTTCTTTTATTAATTTTTACAGGTAGGGGGGCTGCAGTCCTATATCATGAGCCACCCCTGGTAGCAATAGATGTATAGCACTCAACATTACTGTTTAGATAGCTTGCATGTGTGTGAGGTGGCATGACCAAGTGAATTTTTTTTAGTGTGTGTGTGTGTGTGTGTGTGTGTGTGTGTGTGTGTGTGTGTGTGTGTGTCCGCATGTCTGCGTGAACACAATCAAACACTGTGCTAGCACTATGTCCTGGCATCTTGGACAAGTGTGAGACATTCATGAGAGTCAGTTCAGCATTGTCACCCTTGATCAGGAAAAGTACTACTGCTGCTTGTACAACCTTGGCTAGGAGTCAGGATGCTGCCTGAATGTGAGTGATGTCTGCTGGGGAAACTGTCCTCACAACTACATCCAGGAGCATGATGCCATGGCCCACCATGTCTGGGTGTGGACATTGCAGTGGAAGTAGGATTATTATGACAGTGGGATCTTGCATGGCTACATTTACTAACACCAGAAGATATAATAGCTCTCTGGTCACATAGATGTCCACCCACCCCCAACAGACATGTAATCACAGACAAAGCCTAATCCAATGTGTGATTCATCCTGTCAAAGGAGTCACCCACATGGGTCATGGAATCACTCACACCACAATGCATGACATTTAGTGCTAACACTATCTCTTCCAAGGCCTAGTGGAATGTGCTTGTGCCTCCACTATGGCCCTACACATATGCCTTTTGTCACCTAATGACACACCAGCACCAGGAGGAAAGTGGAGCAGGCCTTTTTTGAGCATCTTTACCAACACTCCTGCATGGCATCTTGCCCTCACAATAGCTATGGGGAGAAACTACCAGCTTTGCAACAGGATTAACCATACTATCCTGATCAACTTTGTCACCCTCAACCTGTCCTATATCAGAGGGCTCCATGTCATGAGTATGCATAGGCATACAGACTGTGTCTGAAATATGGATAGGGGATTTGGGAACCACAACCTCAGTGTCAGACTGATCCTATGCACCCCCAGACTGTGCCTCTTCTTCACCACCATCATTGTCAGAGGCTAGCGATACTCTGAAATCAGGTGGTAGGAATTCCACAGTGTCCCTTCTCAGGATTACCTGTGATAACAAGCAATAAACACAACAAACAGGAAAAAGAAAATTGTTCACATATTTTTCTCATACAAAAGGTATGTTAAACTCTAAGAGATGCTAAAGTAACACATATTTACTCTTATTTAGACCAATAATACCCAAATCTATGCTTATCATATGCAGGTGGGCTGGCAGCTACAATCCAGATGCCCCCATATCTAAGGAAGAGAAAGGAAAGAAGGCTGATAAGTGCCACAATACAAATGAAACAGGAAGGAGACAACAATCCCCTTTACATATGCAGATTAAGAATGTTCTCATACAAAAATGTAGTGAACAGTTGGATTCCTTCTCCCAACAAACACTTGCCTCTTTGTCTCTATTACTGTCTCACCTGGCTCACACTTATCACTGGCTCTATATATATCAGACATCTAAAACATACATATATAAAGTTATAACAGTGACACTTGCATGTTTCAAACCTGGGCTTGAGATACTTTTTGTCTGTTGTCCACATCAACATCAATGTCATGTTTTCTGTGTGAAACCTCTGCCGAGTTATCTGGATCTATGACAGTGGACAGGAACTCCTCTGTTTCAGTTAGTGGTTCAGTAGCAGGACCTCCTCCCATAGCCACTTGTTCCTGGGTAACTGCAGCTGTCACATCACTTGCCTTGTGTTATAACTGGTTGTAACTTCTCCCATGCCCTCCAACAGCTCTGATGTCATTGACAACCTGATGTCATATCATCTTTCAGGCAGATTGGTCCCCTCTACTTCTCCCTAAGAGCAAAGCTCCATGGCAATGCAAGGCCTGGATAATGACCCTATTTTTTGTATTAGTGTATGGTAGCTTGCAGGGGTACAGAGCCATATCCCTCTATGAGATGAAACAGAAATCAGACACATAATTAAGCATATAATACAAAAACAGAATGGCTGTGAACTCAATTATGTCTCAATGTATCCATCCATCATGCACACAACACTTTAGAAGGTAATGCTGCCTATGACTACACACAAGTTAGGAGAGCCCCCCCCCCCCCAAAATATTCTATTTGAACTATCAACAACAATCTATACCAGTTCTGTAATGCAGATAACAAAGGCTTGCGTAACTGTGTAATAACTCACAACATTAACAATAACAAATCACAATGTAGCAATAGAAATGTGAATCAACTATTATAAATGCCATCTCCACTGCTGTGGAGGGCAGTCAGATAGAAATCACAAACTTCACACATTCTTCTTTATGTTTACACAGGTAAAAATGTCAGACCTTGCTGCAAAGTTATAATACAAACATATGTAGTAACTGTCCGAATAACAATTAATTACATCCTACAAAATGTAGGACAGATAGCATTCTGTAGCATACTTTTTGTATTGCAGACATAACTGATATACCTGAGCTATGCCAAAAGAAAGAGATAACAAAAAAAAAACATTAAGACAGAAAACTGTTTTAGAGCTGGGATTGCAATTCACCCTTTAATGTTACACTAAAAGCATTATGTAAGAAATAGTAACATACTTTCACAATAAAGCAGTGTAGAAAATAGAGAATTCTCCAAAAGTTGTGCTTATTTAGCAGCATCAACCTCTTGAGATCTAAACAGTCTCCCCAGTCTGATACAAAAGCATTAGCTACACAATTGCTTTTATACAGTACAGAGACAGCCCTGTGAGCACTGTGAGTATGCAAATAAGGTGATAAATCCTTAGCACTCCTGAATATCACGATCTACAATAAAGCACAGGGTATGCATACAGAACTACACAATTATATGCACACTCCCTATCAATGCAAGGATGAACTTTGAGAAGTGTTATCTGCTAATGATTTGTAGGTGTCTGTGATTAACCTAACTGTTGGAATAATCAGGGTTTCACAGTCTGCTCTTCTTGATGTAAACTTAGTAACGGTGTGTCAGGGAGAAAAGACTTACCAAAAAGTCTGAAAGTATATTGACTGAGGTAACAGAGCAACATTGCTAACATTCAAATGTTGACTTTAATGACCACACTAATTACCCCTTATTAAGAAATATTGTTCATAGTCATTGGAGTACTTTAAGCATTGATACAGACAACATATGCAATGAAACATTGATAGAATTGCTCTGAAGAAAACATAGATAAGGGGAATGATGCACCATAAGAAAAGAGAGGAATACACCTGCAGTGTTTGCCTTCTTTGTTTAATATTGTGTGAGTACATGGGTAGCCTAACTGTTGATAATATCACAATCATCCCAACATTTACTGTCAAATGAGAAAAGACAACTTTCATAACTTGTTTCTATTGTGCTTTCACTGTGAGTTGATACAGTGTCACATTATCAGTACATCAAACACTTTTCTCCATGCAAATATATATTTATTTATTTATTTATTTTATTTTATTATTTTACATTTGTTTACTGGGATGGTCCGACTGGGACAGTTCCCATTTTCAGCAGAGGTACAGGGAGAAAAGCTCCAGTAATAGCTTACATACAAATTGTCATAAAAAATGATAATATAATATAATAGACACAATTGACAAAATGAGCGCAAACACAAATACAAAAATGTAAAAAAGTATACACAATAATCAAGTAGAACAAGGTATTAGACGCTTGGAAAAATATATGGTTTAATTTATGTTTGTGGAAAAACATAACATAAGTAGAGAATAGTTATTAGTATTTTAATGGTTAGACTTGCTGTTAGGAATGTGACTACTAGTATAGGAGTAGTGCTGTTAAGAGAGATATGCTAATAGAGTTAGTACATACAATCAAATTGTATAAGTAATGCTTAAGTTAGTGTTTCACCTGGGGTATTACATGTGCAGAGCCAAGATTCATATAAGTGTCTTTTGAGAGGTATTTTGAATTGATTAAGATTGTTTATGGATCTAATACTATGTGGAAGGGTATTCCAAATTTTTACAACAAAGTTAGAGTAAAGAGAGTTACTTGCTGTATTGGATATTTTGCTTACTTGGAGTAAATCTTTGTTAGATCGAAGAATACGAGTGTTAGAGTAGGTTTGTAGAAGATTCTTTAGAGAAGGTACATTATCAGGATTATGTATTATTTTATGAGCCATTATTAATTGGTTATAGTTTAGAATATGGGGTCTGCATGTCTTTGTTTGTGGCAAATATGGGAAATACTCTTCAATGATTGTTCTTAATACTCTCTTGTTTGAGGTTTCAAATCTATACAGTTTCCTGTTGCAAGATAACAAAATTGATTAAATGTCATTAATGTGCATTTAAAGTACTTGTTGCAAATGTTTTTCCCTTATCATTTGCATGTCATTTGTCATTGCTCTCTGTTGACTGGCAGTGGTCAGTAGCAGTGAATGACAATTCACTGCCCAAGAAAAAAGAATGACAAATGTTATTTGTACTGTCATGGATAACACAATTAAGACTGGCATTGTTGCCCTTTCCTCGGCAGAATGGACAGCACTGAATGAAGAAATTCAGGTGGTCACATTCCTATCTTTATGGCATAATATGGGAAATAATACAGGTAACACAGAGTGTGAAACCTGTTTACAGATCATTTTACTGAGGAAAGTCATAATGAATCTTGACACTCATTCTAATGCATGAATGTATTGATGGGAGAAAATGAAGTGAGGTCATTAATAAGTAAACCTGACAGACAGATAAGCCTTTAGAAATGATATCAATATTAATGTATGCATAGTGTCAACAACGAGCGCATTTCTGCTGTTCCCTGGGCCCTTCTCCATTCCCATGGCATTAGCTAAAGTCATGATATTGTGAGACATACGGGATAGCACTGATGTGGTAAGGAGATGTGAAAAGGCTGAACGCCTAAAACGCTGATCTTCTAGTATATCTGTGATTTAAAAAGCTTGTTTCTGCTACATATTGTACTTATTTGCTGCCTGCACTTGAACTAATTCATTTTTGTGTTTAAATAATCTGTTTAACTGTTGTAGGCTACACACTAAAAAGTGCAATAGCCATTTTTGTGCATTTAAAGATTTTTTTTTTGTATCTGCTTAAAAAAATATACTTGTTTCCTGCCTTTCTGAACTAGTATAGTCCAGTTTTCAGGGCAGTGCTGAATTCAGGGCTGTGTTACAAGTTTCTGTGTTGCCCATACCTTACTTGGTAGAAGGAAGTTTCTCTGTTCACCTGTGAGACAGGAAAGCTTTGAGCAGCCTATCTGTCCCTGGAGGAGTGGTTTCAGCCCAGAAGTTAATAGTTTATTGGTAATTTTGGGCTAATTTCTATCTTTCATGTCCCTGTTATAAAAACTGCATTTGTCCGGTTTTGCACGCCAGGCAGCGACGGTTAGATATGGTTAAACTATTCCCGGCTCCACAAAGACTACTCTTCAATTTTTCCCTTGGAACTAGACAAACTTTCAACTTAAGCACTCAAACCATTCATTTCACAGCCCAGCACTTGCTCAAAACTAATAGCAAGCACTAATTAACCAGTGACAGATTTAGGCATGGGTGCAGAGGCACACGCTGGCCCCTTTTTAGACTTTTTTTTTTTTTTTTTTTAATGCTTGCCTTACAGAGAATCCTGTCAACAACACGTCTAAATACTGTACATCGAGATGTGATTGGAGGTTGCAGTCAGATGACTTTTCTTTAAAACAATCCTCCAACTGCATCTCCATTGTAATTTAGGCACATTGGCAGCTGTGATATTATCATAACGAGTAAGTAGAAACTTTCTTTGCATCAGACTCTTGAGACAGTTTAAAACCAGGCTTGAAACTGCTCTTCCACTCTTAGGGAGTGGTCAGCATTGAATAATAATTATTTGCTAATTTTCATTGAAGAGAATTATTTCAAGGCGCCAAAGAAGCTTTTTTTTTTTTTTCACCTCTTAGCTATACTTTCCCAATTCACAGAGATGGCCATGCCTACCTATCTGCCATTAGTTAAAGTCAAACATTGTTCTGTTATTTCTCACAGTTTTTTTTAACTAAGGAAGCTCAATCTGATACCACATTCACCATACTACATCCTCCTTATGAAGAATGTTCCTCATTTTGAGTATCAAAAGTCCGTGTTTACTACACGTTAGAGGTGAGAGATAATTGGTTGGCACCCCTGGGTACTGACTTGCACCACTGTAGCTACTACATGTCAGAGCCCCTCCAAGACCAGAGGGAATATGTCCGCTGTGCAGGTTCAGCTGTCAGAGTGACAGTTTGGGTAGCAGCTGGTTTTGATCTCTGCTGGTCTACACTGAACGCTATGCCAAATTTGCATGTAGTGTAATATTTCATTTAGGGAAACACATTAGTGGTTTTTTTTTTGGTACTTTGCATCATGAAATAAAGCTGTAAGGCCTAGGAATATTTACGCTAGTTGTTTTGTTTGTATTTGAGGTTGTGCAAACGATGCCAGATACCCTCTGATGTACCCCCTCCATACATTTTTAGTATCACAGTTAGTGGGGCATGAAAGGTACCTCGGTCTAGTTTTAATTTATGGCAGTGTTATTAAGATGTGAATAACTGTCCTGCATGCTGTCAGTGTATCAGGTGTCCATTCTGTGTTGTGAGGGTGGGTGATCCCCCCTTGTCATGTGATCCCCCCTTGTCATATCATGCTGTGTAACTGTATCTTCGGGTGCCTGGTGATTCTGTTAGGTTATGTACTTGGTATCCCCGGGCTTGTTTGCCACCTCCCAAAATTACACTTTGATATTTCTGCCTTTGAGGGATAAGTAGTCTTTAGATCCATACAGTAGAAGTACCAAAACACCCATAGTTATTCACAGTTATCAAACGATAGACACAAATAAATAGAACGATTACTAGCACTAAACAGGAAACCGCCGTTTCCTAGGCTGAAGCATCCTGCTGTATTGCTGTCTTTACCCAAGCCCATAAAGGACTTTAACCTTTCACTTCTTAGATCCAAGTCAGCCATTCGCTTGCATCAAATTATTAGGTTAGCTATCACAGGCACTTTACCTGACACAGGTCCTTTTAAAGGAGCCTCTGTGCTTGTTGTCTCTGTCAGCTGGTATGCTGCTTGTTTATTACTGAGTACCGCAGACCTCAGCAATTAATGGAATCTTCTGCAATTTCCTTCTGCACTCATAAGTACTCAGCGAACTGACCTTAGGCAATTTGCTATTCTCCCTAGGAAAGAAAAAGTCACTGGAAAGGAAACTATTATCTCAAGAGGGGCCATCCGGTAAGGGCAAAAAAAAAACTTATCTGACCAGGTTTAATCTGTTTTACCTGTATGCTGCACACCAGAGCATATTTTCATGATTCCATGATTGCTAGCAGGAACATTTCATTACTGATGTGATGAAGCAGCAAATGTTCGCATTGTAATATTTTTTCACAATGAAATATGTACTAGCAAGAAAATATTTTGCAGGCATAATTAGTGCGAGATGTAGTTAAATATATTAAGGCAAGTATGATTTTTATGGGCATTTAGGTGCATAATCAGGGTCAACACAGATGTTACATGGTAGGAAAGTTATATTTTCTACCAAAAATAATATGTGAGCTCGTGGCTTATTCACTTTTATGGTGAATGCGCACCAATGTACTTATGGCTCACGAATACAATCCCGTGAGCTGGGGGTAGTCAGCGCTGAGAACTGTTACCAAATGAAAACCATTAGTGGAAAGAGAGTAGCTTGCTGACATACTTGATCCTGTTAATCAAGTTTTGTTTAAATATAATTTAGTTAGATGCTAGGTGCTGCTTAATGGCTGTCTGGTCCATCCTATCTCTTCATTCAGTGATCTAACAGTACCCTGTGGTAATTAGAAAAGCATTTTTTTTCTGAATAAGGTTCCCTGTGTTTTGTACAAATGGTACAACTCGTGTTTAAAAATGCAAACTTGAGACCTCAATCTGCATGCTGTTCATACTGCGTAGCTTGTTCCTGCTGTTTTTCTGAAATCTGCAGTACTAGTTAGTCAACAGGTACCTTTAGAAGACATCTTGATTATGTGTACATATGCAGCAAGAACAATCATTATTCACTTGCGTGATTTACAGCCGAAATCCACATTGAACAGTTATAGATATGGAAGCAAATGTATAATAATCATAGAGAATATGGCTAACCATACCTTTCCACTACTTAGAGGAAGAAATCTGGACAAAGGCATAAATAAAAGTGGGACAAAGGCCCAAAAGTGGGGACGATATTTAAATATTAAAATATTTCTCTTACAGACTTAAAAAGTCAATAGAATAACATGCTTTGCATTTGCATGAATTTTCTAAAGCATATGAAGTCTGAAACGCAAATGTATGTCATTATTTTCAGACTTCAATCTTTAATGATTTGGCACTAATTTGCCAGAAAACCACAATTTTATGAAAATGGGCCAAAAATATAAACCAAAAATCTGGACATTCTATAAAAATCTGTACAATTGAGTGGTATGCAACTGGCTGAATACAAGGTGCGGCACTGATAGGGGCTTAACATACAGCTCCCATGTCTTTTACAGCAACTGCATTGTACTAGAGGATATATTGGAAGACAAACTACAACACCTCTATTGGTCAATTTATGACAGCTGTCTAGCTAAGCACAAACTATGAATAGACCAGTAACCAGCGGCTGTGGGAGCTGTAAATCCCATTACAACACTGCAACGATTTGAGTTGCTTGTCCTGGTCCCATAACATTCAGCTGTTTTAATGAGCAATTATAATTGTCCATACTAAGTAAAATGTTTTACAGATAATTATAACCTTCTCTTTGGAGCGTTTGTATTTTAAAAACAATACTCTCATTATTATTATTATTATTATTTTTACTTTATATGTTTTAAACCTTATTCACCTATGTAAAAAAAAACCTAAAAGTACCCTACAAAGACTAATAAACAGATAAAATAAAATAGACATCCAACACGTTTTATTAATTCCTTGACACTCTAATGTCGATTCTCTTCTCTCGGATCCAAACAATGTCATTTAAGTTTGATGTAACAGTAGTACTTTTGAACCGCTATGGAAATACATTTCAGTTTCCCTACCCTGAAACTGTAATATAAAATGGGATAACAAGCGTGTCTAACACCTCATACCTTTTCTGATACTCAAAACAAAATGATAAAAGATGTGTGGGCTATATAAGCGCATCTATCCTATCAGCATTGTAAATCTGTTTCCTTCTTCAGTTTGTGATTTACCGAAACGTATTCTAAGCCATGCTTAGCTGCTGTCATTGAAGGTCATCACACTGCCCTTCCTATAGGGTGATAGGCAAGTACTAGGCTATGTGCCCTTGAAGGCCATTTTAATCCTAGCCAGTTTTCTTTTATGTGCTTGAAAGAACCTATCCCATTTGGATATAGACTGGCCTTACTCATCCTGTCCCTTTACCCTTAATGAGAATAACTGGGAGCATACCATAGATAATTTGAGGAGACCCACGCATGGGATAAAGTATTTAGGAACCGGCTCTGTCCATTAGTAGTACAAGGGGCAGTCCCGGAGTAAATTTTCTGCTTCCCATCCATTATCCATAGATTTAGTTGTGCTTGAATATGAACATGGATGAACTCTGTTTTATGTGAATGAGAAATATGTTCCACAGCAGTGGTATCCTCTGTGAGATACACTTGTCACTCCAAACTGAACTGCTGATGTCGCATAGGAGGTTTAGATCCCTAGACTGTGTATTACAGATGCCATTTGACTTGCTGATGTGCAGTAAATCTACCAATAATGGGTTGGAGGCATACCTCTCAACTGTCCAGATTTTTGCAGAATGTCCAGATTTTGCCCCATATTTTTGGTTGTGGTTTGCAGCCAAACTGGGATGCTCTCAGGATTTAAGTCACTAAATAATTAAAAGCATTTGCATTTCAGACTTTGAATCCGACAGAAAATGCATCTTAATACAAACCCTGTTATTCTCGCACATTTCTAAGTTTAAAAGAGTAATATATAAAATATGTCCTTATCTTTGGGTCGTTGCCCCTCTCCCCTCCCGCTTTATGCCAGGCAATGTCAAGATTTCATGCACTAAAGTTGAGGGCTATGGTTGGAGGATGAATTGTATGCCAGAGACAGACCACTTAGCATTCTTCTTCTTGGTGATTTGGTCACATTGATTGCTGTCTATGTGACACCCCAACTGCATATACTGATTGGAAAAAGAGGGTGATGTCGGCAAGGACACCGCCCTTCTGCCCATGGTGCATTGTTTTTGATCTAAGATATAAGCGTAAAAAATAATTTATTAGCAATTAGCATTGCCCAAAAGAATTCTAGCAAGAGACTGCCTAGAGGTCATCATGATGTTGATGGAGACACAAGTAATTAAAAATATGATATGACCCACTATAGAATTTGTTGAAAGGAGAGAAAAGGTACAGTAGGACTTTTGTTATAAAAACACTAATAAAAGATAATTAATTGTGCTTAAAACCATAGAAAGAACAGAAAACAATCCAAAAAATATTATAGGCTGCTTAGAAAAAGTTTTATGAGTTAAGTTATTTGGTACATCCATTAAATAAAGCTTTTACTAATTTATCCAAACATCTGTGTCTGTGGTATATATTTTATGTCGCATAACAGTAATATACATTTCACTGTGGTTATTTCCACCTTCAGAGGGTTTCTTTCCAAGTTTGTAATAGTGCATGTGCCCACTATGACATGGAAGGAGAATGGTGTGACTTGGTATAGGCAACCAATCATCTTTTCCAAGCATGCACTGAAAATACTTGTACTATCAGTACATGTACTGTGTGCTGCACAGGAATTGCCTATTTCTAATACCATATCCACACCAAAATCATGTGCAACTGAATTTAAATTGATGTCTTTCCACACGTGATGTTAGACCTTCTTAAAGTAATCTTTTCACAACCACCAAAGCCAGTGTCCCACTTTCCCGCTTTCACCCAGTAGTCAACTAACCAGACTGTGCCTCCACTTTGCAAATTCCTGGATCCGCCACTGAACCCTAGCACTAGACCCCCCCCTATACTGTCCAGAAGGACAAGGCTCTCTATTCGTCCCTACCAGCCAATCAGTAAAACAGCTCATTTTACCTATTCAGGCATGTCCAAAGGGCAGTTTCAGGTGTACTCTCCAGTCCAACTGGTGAATCTGGGCATTTTGAGGCACTGTTACAGCTGCCTCATGTACACAGACAACCCCCTCCTCCTACCACCAAACACTAATACATGCGAGAGATGCAGTTATACAGCCAAACTGGAGGCAGAGGTCTCTTAACCCAAGGCTGGCACTGATAGTCAAAAGTAGAAGTGAAATACTTGCATCACACCACTAGTCTCACACAGACCTACTAAACCAATATGGGCAAATAACACACATAAATACACAATAACATACTTAGAGGCTCTAAATAAAAATCTGCAAAAGCAACAGAGACCTCCAAGGCAGACATCCAAGCAACCTCCACACCCCATCACAAACCATGAAACATATACTTCACATAATCAGTGTGCCACGCAATCACAGCCCTTAAGGCAAAATAGCATACCCAACACACTAGTAAAAGGTGACTCTATAGTCAGGCACAATGATGTCTCACTCACTAGGCTGGACAAGGAGAAGGCTACAGTTAGCTGCCTGTCGGGTGCCAGGATCCGCCACATAACACAAGCACTTAGGTCACTCCACAACAAGTAAAAATATGGCTCTGTCATTGTCCATGTTGGTGTGAATGACCTGAGATGTACCTCCCTGGACTACATGAAAAGAGACATGGAAGAGCTCTCTGATCATGTAGCCCAGGCCGGTATGATCCTGACCCTGAGTAGCATCCTGCCCTCACCAAGAACGATGCCACAGAATAAAGAAAAAATTATCAATTTCAACAATTGGCTAAGTTTCTGGTGTCATTCAAAGGGGTTCCAGTATCTGTCCGCCTGGGATGACATGCTCGACAAGCCACGTTGCTTTGCAAGAGATGGCTTGCACCTGTCACCCTTAGGCTTTCGAACACTGGCCAAGGCTTTTGCCGCCTCATAGTGCATTTTTTAGGCAAGGCTCAAAAGACAAACCCACCACCGTAAATAGCACAAGTAACCAAAAACTGAGAGTAATGCTACTCAACCCCAGAAGTTTAAACCACAAAATGCAGGCACTCCTCAGTATAGAGAATATTGATATTTGTGCAGTAACAGAAACCTGGTTTAAGGCACCAGAGAGCACCCCAGCACTACCAGGCTATAACTCATACCATACTTTTTGGCCACAGAACCCAGACCGAAACAGAAAAGGCAGGGGTGTATCCATATTCATCAAGCATGCCCACACCTCCAGGTTAGTGACGCAGCACAATGCCTCAGAGATCATCCATGTGCAACCAACAGTGGGCAAAACTGCTATTCAAATTGTAGCTTGCTACAGATCACCCACCATGACCCAAGACCCCCATTCCGCATTTCTGGAGACACTGGAAAATATGAAGGTCCTACCAGATGCTCTAATACTGGGTGATTTCAATTACCCAAACATTAACTGGGAGAACTACTCAAGTACTAACTCCCTTGCCCAACGCTTCCTAGAATTTATAAACTCAAACACCCTGGATCAACTGGTCAACACCCCCATCAGAGGGGACAACATATTGGACCTGCTCATCACCAACATGAGCGACCGGTGTTCCACAACCCCTCGCTGGTTAGATAAGACCATAGAATAATCACTCTGGATATTCACATTCCGTCCCCACCCCCAATCAAGGAAACCACCGTGAAAAACTTTTCAAAAGCAAACTTCACGTTACTTAAGACTGAGGTGGAAAGGTTCACATCCCCCATGCTAAAGGACAATGCTGTCCAAGCTGCTGAATCCCTTACAAAGGCATTCTATGAGCACCTGCAAGAATGCATGGATCGTGCTATCCCAAGCAAAATCAAGACTCACTCCTCCAAGAAAAGGAAACCAGTCTGGTGGACCCCTGCCATAAACAAGCTATACAATAGAAGGAGGAAACTAGTACAGAAAAGAGTAAAATCCCAAGAAGGAAAGAGATCCCTGATCAGTATCAGCAAGAAACTATGATCCCTCATAAAATCATCTAAGGCTAGCTTCAAAAGAAAAATTGCCATGGACTCCAAGCATAACCACAACACGTTCTTTAGCTATGCCAAGAACCTAAGTGGAAACTCTCAGAGCTGCTCTGAGTTAGTACAGAATGGCACAAAATACACTGAACCGACTGATATTGCCAACATTCTGGCAGACAGGTTAAGTGCAAACTTCACCCCCCCCTCTCACCCCATAAAGGGCCCATAACCATAGCAGGAGAATGTAGAACCCCGACAATCACTGACACACAGGTTAAAACAGCCCTATCCAAAGCCAAAAACACAACTTCAGTGGGACTGGACAGTGTCCCAGGCTGTGTCTTACACAAGCTCCAAAATGAACTAACCCCTCACCTAAACACACTATTCAAACTCTGCCTCTCTACAGGCTACATACACATAGAGTGGCACACAGCAACAGTTATCCCACTCCACAAAGGTGGAGCCACAATGGACCCTGGGAACTATCGCCCTATAAGCCTGACTAGCCTGGTCTGCAAGGCTATGGAGCCCATCCTCATGGAACTCATTAACAGAGACATTGGGAACCTCCAAACATTGGACCCTACCCAGTTTGGCTTTAAGGGAAGATCATGCCTCCTAAACCTGGTGGACTTCTCTGAAACAGTTACCAAGGCTTTAGATGAGGGAAATGAGGTCCATACAGCCTACCTAGACCTCACAAAGGCTTTCAACACCATTCCCCATTCTAGTATTATAGACAAGCTCACCAGCCTGAACATAAACCCCTACGTCACGAGATGGGTTGCCAATTGGCTCATGGATAGAACCCACACGGTGAGAGTTGCAGGCTCTAGGTCCGACTCTAAACTGGTTACAAGTGGCATCCTCCGGGGCTCAGTCCTGAGACCCCTCCTGTTCGGTATATACTTCTCAGAGGTACAAGCAAGCACAGGAGGACTATGGCTGACCAAACTGGGGGCCATAACTGACTCTCCGGCTGATACAGACATCTTCCAGAAAGGGCTCACTGAGACGGATACCTGGTGTCAAGATCATGGCCTCAAGCTAAATGCCAAAAAGTGCATAGTCATCCCCTTTGGAAAAAACAAAGTACCCGTAAACTACCACATATTTGGTAGTCCCCTAAATACAGAAAATGTAATAAGGGATCTGGAGACCCAAGTAGATAGTAAACTCTCCTTTGGTAATCATATTGCCAAGGTGGTTAGAAAAGCCTTCTATGTGGCCCACCTAATCACCAAAGGGTTCTCGTCTAGAACAAAAGAGGTTATTGTGCCCTTCTACTCATCACTCATCAGAGCCATCATAGAGTACAACGCCTCATTTGGGATGTAATTTACAAGACACCTGCAACAGCTGGAAAGACCATAGAAGTACCTCACCAAGAGGATTACTGACCTCAAACAGATGCCCTATGCAGCCCAACTGAAGAAACTCCAGCTGTACTTGGTTGCATACCGGTTACTCTGCGGTGATCTCTGCCTGACATACAAGGCCATGTCCAACCCAGAATTGATGGACATGCCCCACCTAAAAAAAAGTAAATCCCCGAGAGCCACACGCTCTAAGGATCTAAACCTCACCACAACAATAAATAGGACATGCTGGAGGGATAGATTCCTGTCCCAGAGACTCCCTATGCTTTGGAACAGGATTCCAATCTACATTAGGCAGTGCCCCCACTAACACTCTTCAAAAGTAACCTTGATGAGTGGATGGGAAACAGAAAATTTACCCCGGGGATCACTGCAGTGGCTCTGCTGGACAGAGGCACAGGGGCCTAATGGCTCTGCTGGACAGAGGCACAGGGAACTAATCTAAGGGGGTGGCAAAAGCCAACACATTCTGGATAGGCTTATAGATATCCTCAGGCAGATAGCCTAGTACTTACCTATGAACTTATGAACCTATGAACCTATGTGTCAGTATAACGCAGCAGTATCGCTGCTCATTCCTACATATACACTGTGATTTATTTCAGGTTTCTTCAAGTTGCTACTTCAAAAATCTTGTGTAAATGCATCTGATAAATACTGCCTTCTGAATTAGCCTGCAATGTGAAATGTACTTCCACTGCTTAAAGAAAAAAAGTGAAAAATTAAGTATAGGCTGCCTTATGTAGTGCGCACAAGCCTGGTGGTATTGCATGGCCATCAGCACTCTGGTTAGTACTCAGTGAAGAAAATACACCTCTAAGGACATTTTCTCTGTGGCACAAGGTATAAGAGCAATGTGTTTGTGGTAGAAAGCAGCTGATACGTGGTTCAAATCCAGTTCACTGATAACTTTATAGAGGGTAGTCTGAATACATATTTATCGCATTTTGTGATACCATTGTTTTGTTGTTTAAAAAGCAATTCTTGTCACTATTGCTAACAATAAGTGAGCTTTTGTCTGTCCACTTTCACATTTGTCATTAACTATAAGTCTGATAATGTGTTCTACAAATTACATTTCTGATGCTGCAATGAAATGTAAGAATGAATACATCACTTGAGTGCAATTCTTGCTCTGGTCATGGCTACATATACCTGTTGACTGCATTCAATTTACTGTCAGCTTTTTTTTGCTATAATATCTTTTCTTCTAATGTCTTTTTCATTTTCTCTCCACCTAGCAGTGTGTAAAAATGGTTTACTGCCTAAGGAAAAATGTTTAAAATTTAGTTTAAGCTGACTTATGTAGAACAATTATGTCAGGTGTTGGTGTACATCCCTCAGCGGCATGGATAGTAATTATTGTAGAAAATACACCTAACAGATGTTCAGATCTGTGGCACAATGTACAAATTAAGTGAATTGATTGAAATAAGGCACAGGAGGCATTGAGTGAATCCTATTTAGAGACCACATCGCATTTATTCTCAATATGTATTTTTTTTAATTTGCATTTGAGCTCCACTTGGCAGTGCAGAAACGTGGTTCCTTACCAAAGGAAAAACTGAAACATTTAGTTTAGCATACCTTATTATAGTTTTCCCTGGGTGGGCAGATCAATCCACAAATACCTACTTCAGGCTCATTCAATCCAACAACTTCTGCCTCCCAAGTAGCTAGGATTACAGGTGCGCGCCACTGCACCCAGCAGTGTGAGATCACAGAGGGTGTGTTCAGGTAAGAACACATCAAAGTGCATCCCGATTACCACCAGGGTTCCACAGGGTTGTGTTCTCAGCACACTGTTATTCACCATCCTCACCCACGACTGCTATGCTAAATACAAGTCCAACCATATCACCAAGTTTGCTAATGACACCACAGTCATGGGGCTCATCAGAAAGGAGGATGAAAGGGCATACAGACAGATGGTGGCATCTCTGAAATTGGTGCTAGGGGAACAGCATTGACCTGAATGTAAGCAAGACCAAAGAGATTATCACGTACTTCAGGAAAAGGAGAACAAACCACCCAGTGCTCAGGATCAATGGTGAAAGTGTGGAGAGGGTTAAGAGTACGAAATTCTTGAATGTACACATATCTGGGGATCTCTGGTGGTCAGGAAACACCAGTCAACTGGTCAAAAAAGTGCACCAACACCTCCACTTTTTAAGAAGGCTGAAACAAGGTAAGCTTCCTCCTCATATTCTCTCCACCTCCTATAGAGGTGCAGTAGAGACATCCTCACCTGCAACTTCACAGTGTGGTATGGAAGCTGCACAGTTACAGAAAGGAAGGCGCTACAAAGAGTGGAGAGGGTTGCAGAGAAGGTAACAGGCTCCAGTCTTCCATCGATACAACATCTTTATTCTGCAAGAAGCATTCAAAAGACCACCAAAATAATACAGGACACCACACAACCTGCGCATGGAACTGTTTAAGCATGTAGCATCGGGCAGGAGATATTGCAGCATCTGCTGCAGGACTACAAGATTCAGTAACAGTTTCTACCCTGCAGTGACTAGACTTCTGAACTTGGGTACTAGTCCCAGGGGTCTGGACACATAATAAGTAGATTGTTATTTATTTGTGCAACATAGACTACAGTAGGAGTGACAGATCCGTTTAAGGTGGAGGTGGGATTACATCAAGGATCAGCTCTGAGTCCTTTCTTATTTGCAGTGGTGATGGACAGGTTGACAGATGAGATCAGACAGGAGACCCCGTGGACTATGATGTTTGCAGATGACATTGTGATATGTGGTGTGAGTAGGGACCAGGCTGAGGAGACCCTGGAGAGGTGGAGATATGGTTTAGAGAGGAGAGGAATGAAGGTCAGCAGGGCTAAAACAGAATATATGTGTGTAAATGAAAGGGAGGGTAGAGGAATGGTGAGGATGCAGGGAGTAGAGTTGGAAAAAGTGGATGAGTTTAAGTACTTGGGATCAACAGTTCAGAGTAACGGTGAGTGTGGAAGAGAGGTGAAGAAGAGAGTACAGGCAGGGTGGAATGGGTGGAGAAGAGTGTCAGGAGTGATTTGTGACAGACGAGTACCAGTAAGAGTGAAAGGGAAGGTCTACAAGAGGATAGTGAGACCAGCTATGTTATATGGGTTGGAGACGGTGGCATTGACAAAAAGGCAGGAGTCAGAGCTGGATGTGTCAGAGTTAAAGATGTTAAGATTTGCACTGGGTGTGACTAGGATGGACAGGATTAGGAATCAGTATATTAGAGGGTCAGCTCAGGTTGGACAGTTTGGAGACAAAGCGAGAGAGGAGAGATTGCATTGGTTTGGACATGTGCTGAGGAGGGATGCTGGGTATATTGGGAAAATGATGCTAAGGATGGAGCTGCCAGGTAAGAGGAAAAGAGGAAGGCCTAAGATAAGGTTCATGGATCTAGTGAGAGAGGACATGCAGGCAGTTGGTGTGACAGAGCAAGTTGCAGAGGATAGGAAGAAATGGAAAGAGATGATCCGCTGTGGCGACCCCTAATGGGAACAGTCGAAAGAAGATGGTGATGATGATGATGATGACATATTCCAAGTGCAATATTTATTTATTTATTATATCCATAGTCAAATAACTTAGGCATTTTAATCTGTAACGTGTTTTGTATTACTTTAAATAGGGTACTTAATTTAACTCAGGGGAGGGTATTCTTTTTGTTTATTAATGTTGATAAAAGTCTCTACTCTTTCTTGTGGGTATTGGGAGTAGTATTGCATTTGTTAGTTACATTTATTCCTCTAGTTGTATGTGTTGTTTCACTTTCCTTTGTAATCTCAAGAATTGAGCTGATGCACAAAGTTTAATTTAGGCTACAGTTGTGTAGTTCTAAATGACAATAAAGTTTACTTTGACTTTGGCTTTAACTTATATAGCACAAACATGCCTAGTGGCACTGCGTGACTGGCAGCACTCTGGATAGTAAGCAGTGAAGAAAATATACCCATCAGGTAACTTTTTCTGGGGCATACAGTGTAACTGAAGTGAATTGAGAAAAATAAGGCACATGGTACATTGTTCAACTCCTGTTTAGTGATCACATTTCAATTATTCTCAATATGTATTTTCTTTTTATTTTAATGCCTAAGGAAAAAAGTTACATTTTTTGTTTAGACTGTGTTATGTAGAGCAAATGCATCTGGCAACATTGTGCTTTCCTCAACATTCTGGGCAGTATTGAGTAGAGAAAATCCACCTCGCATGCACTTTTCTCTGTGCTACAACGTGTAAGTGCAGTGAGTTTAAATAAAGAACACAACTGATTAAGGCTTTGAATCCACCTCAAGATACCCTTACAAAGGGTGAACTTAATTTCTTACAGCATTTTTATTAGGACTGTAAAACTAAAGAAAATGGTAACGTTAAACATGTTTCTTGCAAGCAATGTATCAGTAATGCTTCCTTAAATAAACTGTTGTCCAATTTCTTAAACATAACAATGATGACATTTAATTTTAAATTCACCAGCATATATGTATGATGAGCTCAATACTTTTGTTATGATCATCATGACTTATCATATATCCTATCTGTAAATATGTAAGTAAATAACCTAACCTGTATTACTCAGTTCATTGAATTACATCCATCTGAAATATATTTATAAACAGAAATACTGACTTTTACATATGAATGAATTCCCAGAACTAATTAAACTCACTCACATATAGGCCTCTCTGAAGCGTATCTCCATTCATTCTGAAAATTGTATAGCTCTAATTTAGATGCTTCAAAGATAGTTATCCTGTGCAATGTCAATTAGTAAACTCATTTTCAATTTTTGCATGCTCTATCCAGTGGGTTTGATTCCCAGCTAGTACAATATATTTTAACATTGTGTAAGCCTCAACATCACATTATGTCGCAATTTATCCTCTTTTTTTCTTCCACACTGCAAGGATTAAAAGCTATGCCGTTAAGCATTCCATTGTTGAACACTGAAACCTGGGTCAATAGGTTAAGCATCACACATGCCGAAGCTGAATGCCACGTTTCACACCTTTTACTGCTATGTGATGTAGGTATTGCCAGTGAATCCAATGAATCCGTCTGCTTTCAATTTTTCAAATGCATTTGGCAAGGATGTGCATCTTTGTGTGCAACCAGTTATACTCGATCTGAATCGGGCAATAATTCAGACATATTTTGTTAGTTTTACTTTTGCAGCCATGGCTCGTGATGGCAAGAATGGTATTAAATTCAGAGTCTGTTGTGTTGAGGAGTACAGGATAATTATAGGACTCCTTGTGAAGTGCTACAGCAATAGGCTGGTGCAGGAGGATTATACTGGGTCTGAGTATAAGGTTGAGGCTTGGAATAGCTTAGACAAGGCTGTCTACAGGGCAACTGTCATTCCATGCACTGAGGAACAATGTCATCACCACTATAGTGATGTTAAGAAAATGTCATCACCACTATAGTGATGTGAAGAACAATGTCATCACCACTATAGTGATGTTAAGAAGAATGCCATCACTACTATAGTGATGTTAAGAACAATGTCATCACCACTATAGTGATGTTAAGAAGAATGTTATCACTACTATAGTGATGTTAAGAACAATGTCATCACCACTATAGTGATGTGAAGAACAATGTCTTCACCACTATAGTGATATTAAGAACAATGTCATCACCACTATAGTGATGTTAAGAACAATGTCATCACCACTATAGTGATGTTAAGAACAATGTCATCACCACTATAGTGATGTTAAGAAGAATGTCATCACTACTACAGTGATGTTAAGAACAATGTCTTCACCACTATAGTGATATTAAGAACAATGTTATCACCACTATAGTGATGTTAAGAACAATGTCATCACCACTATAGTGATGTTAAGAACAATGTCATCACCACTATAGTGATGTTAAGAAGAATGTCATCACTACTACAGTGATGTTAAGAACAATGTCATTACCACTATAGTTATGATAAGAAGCAGAAACTGGACCTCCTAAGCCAATGAGAGGCTGAATTTAGGACTGTGAATACTCCTCAGTTGTGTCAGTATACTGACCCATAACCAGTCTAAGATACGGCATTAGTGATCCAGCCAACACAGTTATTCATTATGCTTTCATACACCAAACCTTTCTTTTTGTTCTGTACAGCTGCAGAGGAAATAGATGCAAATCATGAGGTGCAGCAGCAGCAGAGATTAACTTGCCTCAGAGAAGCCTGGGATAGGTATGACTCAGGTCCAAATTTAAGCCAGAAATTTCATTACATTCACTTAATCACTACCATCTAGATTAGACATACCTCAACCTTGGTCTCAAGTATGCATGCCTTCCCCAATAACTCTTGCTGTTTGCATTAGGTAGTGAAAACAACAGATTAAATGTCCCTGGTTTCAATACCCAGAAGCAGCTACTACTTTTTATTACTGGGTAAGTACTTCTAAAATATTAGCAGCAGGAATATGTCAGGAACAATTCAATTATGGTGATTGCAATTACTACCTGTACATTTAAATGCAAATGTCATATCCATCATCGGGAAATAATTGCTGCTCTTTGTTATATCCTGGAAGTGAGGTTTGTTTATTTTATGACACATCAATGCCTTTGCATCATATATGGATGTGGCAAATGAGCACACTAGTAAATTATCATAATTGTTTATGTATTGCCAAACAAAGCTTATTGAAACAATTAATTAATGTGACATACCATGTAGCTAATTATCTCTTTTTTGTCTCTCTCAACCCTATATCTCTTTTTTTGGGGGAGTGAGTTATAATTTAGTAATATTCTGCTGTTTGCATTCCTTAACTGCTGAAAATTAAATGGCCAACAGCACAGAGTGGTAGACCGAAAACTGCGGCTTGGCCCACCATACCTCCACAGATGGCAGAACAGACACCCAGCACTTTGGGTTCACAACCTGTCAGTGTTGCCTCCACAACCCCTGCCCTATCTGCTCTACCTGCATCAGGTAGCTCTGCCCCAGGTACTAGTGCAGTGGTACCCTCCAGGAGCAGTATCAGTCGAGGTGGTGATTTTATCACCCAGAAGGAGCCAATAGGGCTGGTGGAGGATATCATGGACAGGAGACTCAGTGCACATCTTGGCAGTGTTGAAAACATTCTGTGTCGGACTGAAAAGATGGTACCACATGCAGCACTGTCTCAGGGAACTGATGCAAGAAATAATGATGACAGTTGTGAAGCTGAGAACTAGATTCTCACTATTCTCCCTGTTCTCAAGCTGGAGTGGGCACATCTCTGATGCCCCCTACCTATCCCCAATCAGGGTGTACCCCAACCTTGTGTATCCATCGCCATCCCTGTCTGTCTTGTATGTCCTGTATGTCTGTGTGTGCTTCCTAATCTACCTTACCTACCTGGTCCTCTCATTCCTAAGCACCTTTTCCAACACTCCTCTCTCTGCCCAAAAAAATAAATGAATAAAAATGTGCACCTGTCCCACAAAAAATATTATGCCACATGCATAGTTCTCTACTTCATCTGTGTGTCATTCTGACCCACTTGATTTGATCCAATTAGCCATTCAATAATATTCTGTTGTTGTCTCCCGTCACTAGTATGGTGACTCCCTATAGTCATGAAATTGTGTATACAATTATACATTTATGTTGTGAAGAAGTGGATAGCTATATTCTGCATTCTTTCTGGTGTCCTACTCTCTGCCTGAAAACCCCATTTTACCATAGTCCTATCCATCCCCTTTTCACCTGTTTAATCTGGTCAAAAAATAGATTTACACAATACACATGACCAGAACTGACCCATAGAAAAGCCTTCACTTTATGTTCTCTGTATTTGCTTGGATGTTGACATAACACAGCAATGCTGAGTGATGGTGAAAGCTGTCATTACATCCGAGTGACGCCTCCAGATGAATCTGTAGTTACCTCCTACTGCTCCTCTAGGCGTCAGATATTACTTGTTCATACTTGCATTAATAATTCCAAAACCATGCCTTATATGAGGTATTAGAATATTTTATCTTGAAGCATACATGATGGCAAACACCATTGTATTGATATTTGACCTATGTCAATGAGTATTTGTTAGAATTGTAAGGTGATAACTTTATTTTTAAAGACTCAAGCCACGCCCACTAGGAGTTAAAGGTACATAATCAAAAGAGCTGTACTGGAGGGAATGAGTTAACGTCTAATTGCAAAAGCGGATGATTTCAATTTCATCCACAGTAGTCAGGTTATTTTGTGAAAATATGCTTAAACCCACTATGCTGACAGAATACAGAATAAAGGCAGACTAAAGAAGCAAGGTGCTACAGTTCATTTAACAGTTCTTAGGCAGATGGATGTAATAAGGTAGGTCAATTTATAAATTCATGACATGCCATATTTCTATTATATATGTAATTGCAAATGTCTGGATTTCTCTCCATATACAGTACTTTATTAACATACCATTTGAATAGGGCAGTAATACTTCAATTACAAAAAAACATTGCATCCCTAACAGGAAGGCTTCTTAAGCCGGACTTATCCTGCTTCTGTTTGTAGGTGAGTACTAGGCTAACTATCCTAAAGGGCCATTTGAAAATTAGCCAAAAGCCAACTATCCTAAAGAGCCATTTGAAAACTAGCCAAAAGCCCAAGATCAGAATCAAACCTTGCACTTTATGCCTATGTGATAAAGGCTGTAACCATTATGCCAAGCCCACCCCCAAACATTCAATTAATTAATTCTATTGCTCATTGGTTAGGACTAGGATAATTGCCTTTGTAGGCCATTTTATGTCTAGCCATTTACCCCATGTGAGAATCATGCTACATCTTGTGTTTGTAAGGTAAACACCTTAACCATTATGAAACCCTCCCACTACATGTCTTAATGTTTGTTACTCTCTCCTACCCCTTATTTCTTCCTATCACAAACACTTCATTGAAAAAAAGAATAACAGATTAATGATGATTTAATAAGTAAGAGTAAAACACCATACAGATGTTCCTACATGTCCCACACAACATGTTATTGCTATTCCTCTCTGCATCTGTCTGTCTGTTTCCCTCTGTTCATCCATTCTGCTTCAGTAAGTTGTCAGTGTGCTTCAGTTGGTGTTATATAAATGTTGTGAAACAGTAACTTCTTTGTGAAATGAAAAGATAATCCTTGCCTGTATAGACAGATTTCTGACTTCTTTCAAGGGTTCTAATCCAGTCATTAATTAAATGTTACTGACTATTTTTGGTACACTATTTTATGCGTACCTGTTTTTGGCAACATATTGTTGTGAGACAACATTATCCTTCTTCTGTCATAAGCTACTCTGTCCCTGCCTCCATCTCACCCTGTCAGCATATCTTGACCCTCCTGTGTCATTATTCTTTCACCTCTGCATTTATGTAATGTGTAGCACCAGGCAACACATGCATATAAGGCTAAATGTAAGTACACAGCTTTTGGCAATAGCTTGTGATTGTATTGCCGTCTGACAAATTACTCTGTTGTGCTTCTTCCTGCTGTGCTTAGCTATATATATTTGGTTAAATGTACTTTTCAACAAGCTGAAGAGTTGGATGTACACATTACAGTGGTCAATACGGTAACGAAGATGAATACAGATATTCACGTTTGTTGAAATCTGCTGTCAAATATGAACTATCAGAAGTATAATTTCATGAATGGTGTGGTTAGATAATACTCAGGTAAAACATTTTTTCTTGCAATGCCCTAAGAGTTCTAATCCAGATGGATAAAAAATTGTATCAGAATGTTTTGCCTGACTCATGTGGTTATAAATGCTGGCTACACCTTTCCTTAATGCAGCCTTATCCTACTGCTATAGTAGTGTGCCTGCTCCCTATTATAAAGCCTGTTTTGTACTTAACTATGCATGAAAGTTGGCACAGAGCAGCACAGAGACCTGTAAATTCCCATTCTAAGTTCAACACGTCAAGATATGATTACTCATTTACCATCAGCTGCACTCAAAGAGTAACATAAAAAAAAGAATATCAAATAAGTATTGTTTTAGGTTGCACAATGTTTGTATGTCTGTATTAACTGTGTCAACTGGTTATCCTGATTTCAGAAGATCGGTGATTCATTTAATTCAGTTGTTGTCTCCTCACAGTAAGACGCTGTCCGGTTCGATTCTCAGCTAGAACATCTTCTGCGTGGAGACATGTGTGAATGGGCGTACCTTCGTTGAAGGTTGTGCATCAGGCCTGGCAAGCTGGTATGTAAAAATCAACTGCCAATCATTAGCGGACCGGAGTTCCGCTGTGTCGACCCCTAACCGGGAAAAGCCGAAAGACACAAACAAACAATGTATGTCTGCTGTGCAGCGTTAACATTTGCAACTGTGTCACAAGTTTGGTTAACCTATTCTCACATAATACATTTCTGTGATTCTGCAGTGCACTGCCCTATGTATGACTTGTATGTTTGTCTTTTCAATGCACATACTGCAAGTATGAGACAATACAGGTGTGAAACCATTCCACCATGAAGTTGCAGGACAGTTTGATTGATAATCCATTGATTTGCAGCAGTGAATGTCTGTGATATCCCAGAATGTAAAACATGTCAATGTCCCTCACAATAATACAATGTGCATGAAGGACTGTGTCTAAATTTTAGTAGAAATGTATGTAATTACATGTGACAATCACAGTGATGTTATAGTGACCTGTTCACAGATATGCACTTGTTGCATAACTTGTGATGCACAGCACCATCTGTTCATAACACTGGATTTTCAAGAAGTACAAATATGCTATTTCACATTATTAAACTTGGGCTTCTACTGTGGTGCTTGCAAATAATACTGTGCCTTCTAGATTGTGGAACTAGATAGGGAGAAGGTTCAATGCTTAGTATGGGTAATGTGTGAGTGTGTGTAATGCTTGCTGCTGTACACACTTTCCTGAGCAGAATACATTTAACTCTTCACACAGCTCCCTTATTCCAATTTTTTGGTTAAAACATCCTCTCTAAAATACACTGATGAGTTCATCCTGAAAAAAAGTGCACTCTCTGGCCTTAAGAGTCACACTTCTCCTGTGGTGTTTATGACAAATACAATGCTCTTCAGACTGTGTAGGTAGCAGCGTAAATGCTCACTATGAAAAACTAGTGCACACGTGTGTGTGTGTGTGTATGTGTAATGCTTGGTGCTGTATCTGGATTCCTTGAGAAGGATACACTTAACACTTCACACAGCTCCTCTATCCCACTTTTTGCAGAAACATCCTCTCTGCAACACGGCGATGAGGGTCATCCTGACAAAATTGCACTCTCTCTCCCCTTAATAGTTAGACTTCTCTAGTGACACTTGCAGTTACTGCAGTGCTGTTTAGATTGTATAACTTGGTAGGTAGGCAGTTCGATGCTTAACATGGGAAGCTTAAGCATGTATAACTCTTTGTGCTCTATCCATGTCCCATGAGGAGAATGTTATTTAAATGTGCACACAGCACCCATATCCCACTTTTTATCAGAAACATCCTCTCTGTAGCCTAGTGATGAAATCATCCTGACAAAATTGTAATCTCTCTTCCCTTAATAGTTAAACCTCTACAGTGACACTTGCAACTACTACAGTGCTGTCTAGATAGTATAAGTTGGTAGGCAGGAGGTTCGATGCTTAACATGGGAACCTTGAATATGTATAACTCTGTGCTCTATCCACTTCCCCTGAGGAGAATGTTATTTAAATGTGCACACAGCACCCATATCCCACTTTTTGTTTTCAGGAACATCCTCTCTGTAACCTAGTGATGAAGTCATCCTGACAAAATTTTAGTCTCTCTTCCCTTAATAGTTAGACCTCTACAGTGACACTTGCAACTACTACAGTGCTGTCTAGATAGTATAAGTTGGTAGGTAGGAGGTTCGATGCTCAACATGGGAAACTTGAGTATGAAACATCCTCTCTGTAACCTAGTGATGAAGTCGTCCTGACAAAAGTGCACTCTCTTCCTTTAAGAGTCAGACTTCTGCAGTGTGTATGCTTCTTACACTTTTCTTTAGAAAGTGTAAATAAATAGGTGGGGAGTTTGAATAGAGCAGTGCTTATATTCTACAAGTCTATGTTTAACTGTAAATTAATTCAGGATTGATTTACACACACTTACACTGGTGACAATTACAACCCCAAATGGCTGTAAACATTATTTTACCAGACACATCCCCTGGTAACACATTGCCGATGTCATTTATCATAGATGCTGTATGCCTCACTTGTGCTCAGTGTTCTCCCATGGTGCTGATTGCTGATAATGTGTCCTTACAGATGGTGTACCTAGATAGGTAGGTGTTCAACTCCATCCGTGCTTAAATAGTGTAACTGTGACTACTGTCATATACTGTTGACCACCTCACAACCACCTTTATGCACACTTCCACTTATGAGATGGATTTACAGGGGCACAGTGTTACACATCCCCAGGAAAATAACTTAAGGGCACACAATGATAACATTAATGTTACCATAAATGCAATATCTCGCAGTTGGAGTACAAATTCTCCTGTGTTGCATGACTTTGAAACTGTGCTTTATTTATTCTGTAACTATATATGTCAGATGTTTGAGGCTAGCTGCGCATGTGTTTTTTACTCTCATAATGTGTATACTACTCTTTGAATACATATATGAAGTGTAGCTGTACAATGTTATGGTGCCCATCGACAGCTTTATAACATAAACATCCAGCTAATAAACAGTGCTGATGTCATCACTTCAACTGCACACTGTCCCACTTGTACCTCAACATGCCATGTGGCACTTGTGATTCAGGCACTAATCTGTAGCTTGTGAGCTTAGGTAGTTAGTTCAAATGCAGCTATTACTGCCCAGATTATGTTAAGTCAGTTTTTTGTGACTGTACATGTCACTAACACTGTTGTCCAACAAATCTGCTGTGTACATGTACAGATGCTGTGTTCTCTTACAACAAAAGCTATAATAATTTCTTACAAAGCAATGCTTTTTATTCAGAGCAATGATGACAAGTGATTCCATAACATATGTAGAAAGCATTATCCTCTGGCACAAAGGAATGAGATGACATTTTGTATGTTGTTGCCTTAGTACAGCAATTACAGGTGCACCTATCCCTTGAAGCAATAACACAATTTAATGCCTGATTATACCTGACAACTGTAGTGACACTTCTACCATGGTGCATTCATTTACAACATCATGTATTTTATGTTGTCAAATGTTCATGTGTTCACCATCCAAACTAACTGCCTCTCAGCATTGTACAGCCTTATACCGTAATGCATGAATGGCAATGGCATCCACCAGAGTTAAAAAGTGCCAATTTACAGTGGTAGAGGCCTCCACATCCCTTTTATCTCAATGAGATTGTTTACAATGTATATATCTGATGTAATAAGTTAGCATAGGTGCAGTGTTGCAGCTTTGTTAATACTTCCACTGTGGTGCTTGTGGTTCATCTATGTGTCATTAGTTGGTAGAGTCACATGGTTTGCTGTTCAGTTCCTGAAAGGGTGACGTATTATGAACATACTGACATTACATAAACACCACTGACTCTAATTATTCTTATCCACTTTTATGTTGGACAATGATATATGATTGTGATTGTGTGGCAGGGAAATGGTTACTCAGGGCATGTTGTGCTATGGGTCTTCCTGTGGCACGTGAATAGAACACTGGCTTGTATAGCACAGCTACGTACATAGATAGACTGCAGTTTAGTTCTGGACAGTGTTTGTAGCACACGATGGCAACAGCCCCCCTGTTAAAGAAGCAGTGATATCATACTGCTCAGTACTGTATGGACAGTAACATGTGTAGCCCCTTTCCAGCATTCTTACTACATCAAATTGTTCATATTATATCCATAACTCCTTTCTTAATGCAGGTATTCAATTTGGTGATATGTAACAGCCTTCATTGCTATCTGATGTGGCACATGCAGTCAATACACAAGTCTGAAGGGAACCTAGTATAATATGCAGGGGGTATGAATCTGGTAACATCTGTCTGTCAGGCAGCAGTGGCATACATACAGGCAATAGTTATAGCACTGTCAGAGGGTCACCTTTTTCAGGACTTGACCTACCAAGATTGGTATGCATCTCTCTGATATCTGTCCTGACGTGTTCAGAAAAGACATGATCCGAATGTTTATGTCAGTCATTTATCACAGGCATTACCTATTTCCAAAAAGAATTATGCTCTGTATTACATGTCTTCATCTGGATGCTTCTTTATAACTGCCATTATTTTTGTCACACTATACAGCTCAATGACAAATAAGGGCATCCAGAAACATCTCTTTCTGTATGTCATGCATCCAGACATTCAGAAACTGTGCTTCATCCACTATTACAATTTTGTGTATGTTGATGCTGTTGAATTGCTGTTATATTACTGTTTCCTGTAGTTCCATGTGAAAATATCCACTGTAAAGATGTCTGAGATGTTAGCAAATTACCAGTAGAAAACTTGAAATCATGAAAAGCCATCTGATCTTTGTTGTCATTTGTCACTTGTGTATGCTGTGTGTTAGTACATTACAATTTAGCCTTTGCATGACTATGCAACACTTGTTTGTCGATTAAATATTTATAGGTGATAAACCCCTTTCCTATGGATGCCACTGACATTTATTTGCAAAAACATGTCAATTTCTGATTTACATGACATTACAGCTGTAAGGTCTTCTGTTCTTGTATAAACATACTAAGGTGGAGAATATCGTGATGGTGTCGGCTTGCATACATAAATTCCCTGAATATACATTTTATATGCAGTAAGGGCAGTTTATGCATTCATCCCTTAATGTATCTTCTGTCCTTGCTCACTGTTATCTCAATTCAGTATTTTATTAATGAGTATATCGCATTTTAATCCCCTTTGTTACACTGACGCCTTATAACACTATCACATTCTTTGTTAGCATGTCCATTTTTCCAAAAACCACAAAAACGATAAAGACTTGTAAAAACAAAAACGAAGTGGCTGTAGTACCCTCAAACAAAATTATTTAATGTTAGCGCTTTCATTTAGATAAATTTCCAAACTTCTTCAGACATCATATCCCAACATGCAATAGTATTTATAATGACAACAATTAGTCTTAATTGCCCAGCAATTGATACAATTAACTAAATGATGGTTGAAATTACACATACAAAGATTTGTTCACCTCAAAACACAAACAACTATCTAATAACATCATTATCAAAAGGATGTAAAAATACAGATAAAAACAAAGACATATAAATGTCTAAAAATAAAAAGCACCATGTATAAAGTATAAATGTGTATGTATGAAAATAAAAAATCTATTAGGTAAAATATGTTTGCCTTTTACCTATTCAGTGCTTTAAGTTTCAAAATGCACATAATAGAAGCATATTCATTAAGCCCTGGAAAAATATGAGCAAAAGTACGAATTTGCCATAATAGTTCATTTTCCTCGAGCTTAAGCTGCCAGGGTCCCTCTCTGATATTATATTTTTCTTGATGTAAGATGGTAAAAAGAAACCTATGTGTAGGACAATCCAAGGTATGCCTGGAAAGTGCATTAAGTGTATTTCCTTTATTGATATGGTATAAATGCTCATATATTCTTTGTCTTAAAGTTCTCTCTGTTTTCCCAATATAAAATGATTGGCACTGTTGACACAGTGCTACATAAACTATTGCTTTAGATTCACAATTATATTTTATGTTTACTTGATATTCTTTACCTCTTATATTAAACATATGCCCAGTTTTAATGTGCTGACATTGATTGCAGCGCCCACATTTTAACATCCCCCTATTTTTAACTGCTCTACTTTGTAGTTCTACCAGATTCTTTAAATTTTGCCCTCGTCTGTATGATATATGCAAAAGTTGGTCAACCTTTCTATTAATATGTGTGTCTTCTAAAATCAAAGACCAATTTTTGTATAATATGTTTGACACCAATTTAGAATTAATTGAATATGTTGTTATGAATGTAGGACCAGTGCAAGTCAAATTATTACTTGCCATAATGGTATTGGTGGTATCCGTGTTATCACATATAGCTTCTGGCAAATTGTACCCCTTATTCAATGTAGGCCGAAGCCGCGGTAGTACAGCGGTAGCATTGTTGCCTCACAGCAAGAGGTTCTCCTGTTCGATTCATGGCTGGAGTGCCTTCTGTGTAGAGTCTGCATGTCCTCCCCGTGGTCGAGTAGCCTCTGAAAGACATGCGTGCCTTCGCTAAAGGTTTGGCGTCGGGCTGGCAACTCAGCACCATAAAAAATCTAATACCAATGATTAGCAGACCGGAGTTCCGCTTTGGCATCCCCTAACTGGGAAAAGCCGAAAAGACAAACAACAACAGCATTCAATATAGGCCGAAAATGGCCATTCTGTCTTTTATTTAATATTTCCTTACAAATTTGATGAAATAGTCTCACGGGGTATCCTCTGCTCATAAACATATCTCTAAGGAGTCTACATTCTGCTAAAAATCATTTTCTAAGGACACCATCCTGGCAGCCCTGACCAACTGTCCCTTCATCATCGCTTTCTTTTGATGCAAGGGATGGCTGCTGTAAAAATTTAGGAATGTATTTGAGTATGTGGGTTTTCTAAAAATTATGGTTTTATATCTATTGTGGGCTCTATCTTTAGATATTAAAACATCCAAATAATTGATAGTATCAGTTGCAAACTGATAAGTGAAGTCAAGAAAATCAATAAACTGTCTGATTTCATCAGTAGAGGGTAAAACAGTAGTAGCATCACCTTTCCAAATAAAAAACATATCATCCTGGTACCTCATATGTACCAGGATGTATATGTTTGAAAAATGTGGTTTTTAAACAAGAATTCATGCTCCCAATAGGCTAATACACAGTTAGCAAAACTACCACCACAAGGTGCGCCCATGGCTATACCTGATGTTTGTTTATATATCTGGCCATTGAACAACATAAAATTGTTAGAAAGAACCAACTGCAGTAATGTTTCAATGACATATATATAATTATTGTCTGTCCCTTTATCAGTAAGTAAAGCACTAACCCAATCTAAGCCCAGCTCTTGGGTATAACAGTATATAGATCATTTATATCTACTGTTAAAAAATTGTAATTTACATTGAATTCCAAATTATTAATACCATGCAAAAATCCCCATGAGCCTGGACAGATTTGTTTCTCTCTTTTGATTATTGGTTTGAGCTTATTGTCCACATATTTGGTACAAGCATATGTGATTGACCCCTTCCCATCAACTATAGGTCTTAAGGGTGGGTTGGATACACTCTTGTGTATTTTAGGGGAACCAAAAATCATAGGTATCCTCGATGCTATCATGGTCAAATTGTGCAAGATATCTAGACAAATGCTTCCTTCAAGGAATAAATCGTTTATAATATCATGTATTTTCTTATATGCAATATTAACCTGGTTAATACTAGTTACACAGCAATGGTCACTATCTAATACATTCAACATTCTCTGTAGATAATCATTTTCATGCATAAATATTAGTCCTCCGCCCTTATCGGGCTTCATTACTCTAATACCATGCATTTTAAGAGATAGTAGAAATTCATGTTCTTCAGATGTCATATTAGCATGCACATTATCAGTGTTATCACCCAGTAAACCCACACGTAAATCCATTTCACATATGTGTTCAAATAACGCCAAAGTTGGATGCAATGATGGATTAAATAGACTAGAGACTCTTAAATCACTAGTTAAACCAGGAGTATTACCCATAAGGACAGTAAGGTTAAGTTTCCGAACAAAAGTTTTCAAGTCTAAGATTGTTCTTGCCAAATCTGCTTTTTTGTCTGGGACAAACGATAGTCCTTTAGACAGAAAATCAATAAACTGAATATTAAAGTACCTAAAGTACTCTAAAGTACCTCAGTCTAGATGACACAGTTGAATTTTTTAATACTACCTTCCTGAACATCCTTAATTACCTTGCCCCCATAAGATTTTCCAGAACCAAAGCACAACCCTCCCCATGGCTACAGAAAACCACTAAGTCAGAAATGAAAAACAGGGATAAAGCCTGGGAGCACTGGCACAAAACCAAAACCCCCTCAGCTAGACAGAAATTCCTAGAACTACGCAATAGAGTCAAAAAGCTAATAAAACAGGACAGATTCCAATACTACCAGTCTGCCCTAGACTCCTCACAACACAGCCCCAAACAATTCTGGTCCTCCATAAACTCCATCCTCCACCCAGGTAAAGTCAGTACCCCTCCTCCTAACATCCCTCACTCCTCAGAAAATATTGCTACCTCATTCAACACACACTTCACCCAAACCATACTATCACTAGCTAAACAACATAACCCCCCTCCCCTCCAACCCACACCTTCAACTAGTAATCTCCCCACTTCCTTCTCTTTTTCTCCTGTACCTACCTCCAACATAAAAAAAACTCTTAACTAAACTTAAACCCACCAAATTAGCAGCAGACAACCTCCCAAGTGAATACCTACAAATCGCAGCTGATGCTCTGGCCTATCCAGTGTCCATCTTGATTAACCGATATCTGTCAGAAAGTTACATTCCCACACTGTGAAAAGTATCACATATAATTACCCTCCACAAAGGTGGACCCTCCGCAGAACTAACCAATTATCACCCCATAACTATTCTCTCTCCACTCTCCAAAATACTAGAGAGATGCATACACTCTCAGGTCTCAGACTACCTACTTAGTAACAACCTCCTTTCCAGTACTCAGCATGGTTTCCGACCAAACCATAGCACCACCACTGCCTTACTCTCCTTTACTAACACTATCCTTCAGCATAAAAACAATGGCTATCTCTCCTCTGCTGCTTTCCTAGACCTATCTAAAGCATTTGACATGGTCCCACACAAACAACTTATCTCTGTCCTCAATAACCTATCCTTCTCACAATCAGTCACCAACTGGTTTCAGAGTTACCTGTCTGACCGCCAACAATCCATTGTATGGCAGAATAACATATCTCCCCAACTACCTGTCTCCATAGGGGTTCCCCAAGGATCCATCCTTGGACCCCTACTCTTCTCTGTTTACACCAATAATCTAGCCTCTGCCACCAAACATGGCACACTCATACAATACACAGATGACTCAACCATCATCTGCTCAGCCCAGTCCCTACCCAAACTGCAAAAAGTCACACAGGAAGCCTTTTCCTCTGTTGAAACATGGTTATCCGATGCCCAATTAATACTCAACCCAAACAAAACTAAACTACTCATCTTCCAACCCACCAAACATACTCAAAACAACTCTCACTTTAACATCACAGCAAAAGACAACACCACTATATACCCAACTGAACACACCAAATTGCTAGGAGTGGAAATAGACAATAAACTAAAATTTGACATTCACATATCCATGACCATAAAAAAAGTCCACAAAAAACTAGGAGCGTTATACAGAAATAAGCAATTTTTCACCAAAGCAGCAAAGATTTCAATAGCAAATTCCCACCTTATCTCCACCCTACTTTATGCCTCTCCAATATATACCAACTTAAGGCAATGTGATCTAAACAAGCTAGAGACCTGCTACAACAAAATCGGCAAATTCGCCACAGGGGCATCCTACCGTAGTCACCACTGTCTCTCACTTGCTGAACTGGGCTGGCTTGAACTCCCTCACCTCCTTCAGTGGTATCAACTCTCACTCGCCCACAAACTAGTAAACCATCCACTAAATGTCCCATCCCTCCAGAATCTACTCCAACCCTATCGCACCACCAGACCACTAAGATCCAGCAACAAAAATCACTTGCAGATCACTAAAGCCAATAACTCTGCTGGTGAAGCACTATTCTCTTGCGCCATAACCAAATTATAGAACTCACTCCCACCCACAATGACCTCCATACCATCATGCATCCACTTCAAAACTTTACTAAAAGCGCACCTAAAAACATGCTGGCTATGCCCTTGCAACTCCCACTCTAATATCATCCACCCCATCCAACTACTATATCATCCACCCCATCCAACTACTACCTTTCTCTCCACTCCACTAACTACCTTGATTATAGCAAGCTCAGATGCTCATAAGCCTAGTACTTATTATACAGCAGGAACTTCTCATTGTAACATTTGTTAATGTCTGTTATGTACTTCACAGATAAATATTCTAGTTGCCTACTGATGTAATCTGTAGATATGTTGTAAGCAATTGCTATGTTAAATTGCTAATCGCTATGAAATCCAATGTAACTTCTGTCTGTTTATTTTACTGTGGAGCTTTTCTCCCCGGGCCACCGCTGAAAATGGACCTACGTCCAGTCGGACACTCCCAGTCAACGAATTTAAAATAATAATTAACATTGAAGTTGGTGTAATTAAACACTTTAAAATCGCCTCTACTACTGATTAAAATGGAAGGATGGATAGGAGGATCATGGATAAAAAAAAAAAATCGTAGACTACCTCCTCCAGCGATTCTGCTTAGTTTGTTGTTGCTGGCCCTGTCCCTTGGCATACTATTGTTGCCTGGGGTAAGGGCAGTTTATGCATTCATCCCATAATGTATCTTCTGTCCTTGCTCATTGTTATCTTAATTCAGTATTTTATTAACAAGTATATTGCATTTTAATCCCCTTTGTTACACTGAAGCTTTATAACACTATCACATTCTTTGTTAGCATGTCCATTTTTGTTTATGTGCATAACACTGTTATTTCAATGACATTTTATCATTCCATCAATATATGGCAGGAGTTATGTTAGAAATGTTTCTTTTGACACTTCAGCATATTTTTCTGTGGTATATGACTGCACTTTACTCACTCCCCCTTACCTATTAGTTATTATGCAGTACAAACCATTATTTTTGTGTGTGTGTGTACAATTCCCCAATTCACTTCCCCTCCTTCAGATTTATTTCACTGGACTTGCCCTTAATAGTTTAGGGCTACAGCATGTGCTTGCATCTTATTTTTGCCTATAAGCAAGACATTTTATTTACATTCAGTGCTCATGCATGCAAGCTCCTTTGAGTGGCTACAGACACTATTGCTGGCCACAAAAGGATGCCTGCAAATTTGTAGGCATAATTAGCAGCATGTAGGTTCACTTAGCTCTGTTGCTCATCTTGCTAACATGCTTTTATGTAGTCTTAGCAGTTTTTAATGAATCCTAGGGCATGTTTGAAAAAGCATGGTCTGCATTATGCTGATAATATAGTCATGATTTTGTGAAAGACATAGCTATAAACTCACATAAATGTATGCCATTCACCAAAACACAGAAGGCAAGTAATCAACAGTTTTGACAAATTAATTTAATACTGTTATAGGCTGATACAAAACAAATAATCAAGAACAATTATGCAAGAACTCAGCAAAATGACAGATCTTTAAAGTGGGGTACATTTTTGCAGTGCCATCCTAACTGGAACCATCTTTATGTAATAACCATCAGCAGTAGCATAAGTAGGGCATGATGAAGGAAACAACTGCCCCTGGTGCAAAGTGTTAGGGAGCACAATCGGTCATTTGATCCATACTTATCTTTCTTTAAGTGCATACCGTTTTTTAAAAGTCAGTATTACATTTAAGGTCAAACTCGAGCATTGTAGTGCTACATTTCTGTTTTCTATACTGTAGTAACTGTTTGCTACATTTGTAGTAAGCAGTTTGCTAGAGTTAAAAAAAAAAAAAAAAGATTTGCTTCCATTTTTTATTAAAACCTGAGCACTGTTGTGCTCCTTGCATTATATAAACTATAGCAACTGCTTGCTGTAATTTAAAACAAAAAAAGGTTGTTTTTTTTTTTTTTTTATTAAAACCTGAGTGCTGTAGGGTATAAACTGTAGTAACTGCTTGCTAGATTTGTAGGAAGCAGTTTGTTGCAGTTTAAAACAAAAAGATTTGTTTCTTTTTTGATTAAAACTTGAGTGCTGTAGTGCTCCAGCCAAGATATAAAAATGCTTGTACAGTTTAAAACCAAAAAAGATTTGCTTCTTTCTTTAAAATAAAACCTCCGCACTGTAGCATGCTGTGTGGCATATAAACTATAGCAAACTGGTTCCAATAGAGTACAGGGAATACTACCACCAGTAAGCTTATCAAGGCAGAAAAAAAGACAAGGGAGACAAGGGGATGTGATGGAAGTCTTCACCTATCTCAAAAACATGAGCACCTCACCAAGACAGTAGCTTAGTCTGGAAAATCAGGTATTTGGGGATAACAACCTTAACATGGATGACAAACTTCACAGATATTTTGAGTGCTCTACTGTTCTGTATTTTCGCTTGAATGGTCACTTGACAATAAATGCTCACCTTCACCTGCTAGAGTGGCTCCAAGGCAAGGGATCAAATATTAAAGAATTAATTGAAATAAAGTATATAATTTGCAATTTAAAATAAATGCTTATTGTAAATTTCCCATTTTAGTATCCTTGGAGAGCAATAACATGGATCAATGAAATTCAGCTCATTATGTTTACATCATCTTGTTCCATCTTTTTACTGACAAGACAGAAACTGTTGCCTTCACTAAGAAAATGAATTACAAGACATGCATACTGTGCCAATGTCAGTAAACTGCATCTCTTTAGTCTTACAGCACTGATGACAATCAACTCTGTGACCCATCCTTGATCTGTGCAGCTCCCATCCATGCTTCCTCGATGACGCCTATTACATCGTTACCGGGCCCTACAGCATCCACAAGATTGCTATGATGAAAAAAATCCGCAAAGTACTATCTTTAAAATATATAATGAAAATCCACTCTAGCTCAATTTCTGCTTATAAAAATTCAGCACTTCTAGTCTCCATTATTCAAATACCAGAATCAGTGGCTGCATAAGTTTCATACTCATGCCATGTCTGGACATCTGTCCACTACAGTTATCAGTTATTATCAATGAAGTGGAGTGTTTGACTTATACTTCTTGTCTCTTACCCAGCCTCAGAACATATCTGTACACTTGTGGATGGCTTGATAGATAGATCAATGATGGATGGATGGATGGATGGATGCATTATGGAAACCTAGGAATAGGAAATCAATCCATATGGCATATACAGATTCTGTACAGATGTATATTAGCAGGACAGAATGAGAGTCAGGACTTTTTAATGGATAAAGTACAGAAAATGGGAAATAACCTTATGAGGAACCTAGATTTTCAGTCAACATTCATGAAGGTAGTGTTTATACTTCTATCCATTTTAAGACAGTGCCAAAAGGACATTAATCAGCATTTGCACAACAGATTAACTGTAACATACCTGTAAAAATGAATGAGGCAGTTAATTCACAAGTTATCGAAGGATACCCAAAATAGATCAGTTGGCTAGAGTGAACCTCCAGCACTATACCCAATTCATGAATCGGGCAAGCTGAATATTAAAAAAGACTGGTGAAGAAAGCCAGCCAATTGTATGTTTTTTCCAAAACCAATAAACCTTTATTGAGCCATATGCATAGCAACAATCAGCAACAATAACAATTATACAAAAAGCTATACAAATTCTAATACCATAGTTTCCATGTGCTGCAATCACAAACATTAATACATAGAAAATAACCCTACAATCACAAACATTAATACACACATAGAAAATAACCCTATCAAAATTAAATTAGTAATTCGATAAATAAGATAAAAATGATTCAGTCACAAATGCCAACAACAATAATAAAAAAGTAGCCCAGAAAGAATCCATACCCAAAAATCAGAATCCATACCCAAAAATCTATGTTTGTATACATTCAAAGTCTTATGTAAGTATACAAAAATCTCCTTGCTGCAATCTACATTCTCTCATTCCAATATCTAAAAGCAATAGCCAGAGTAGCAACAAATTATTTTCTGATAGCCATCCACAAATTATTAGAAATCAACTGTCTACCCCTGAATATAGCTAAGAGTAAAAAAAATAAATAAAAGTATGATGTGTGTCGGGTAAGGTGACCTGTGATGCCCAACAAACAGAATGACAAACCTTGGTCCATACTGGCTTAGTAACTGGCCATGTCCAGATTATATGGAAGTAATCCCCACTATTAAAATTTCAATGTAAAAAACAGCATATTGTTTCCTCCACAACAGTCTGTTTGGTGAGTGTTGCCAAGAATGGATCATTTTTATATAAAATAAGGGATGACATATGAAATAAACTCAGAGGAAAGCAACCGCTAAACACTTGTGTTCATTCCTTCTCTGAAAGTTCCCCTTGAATCAGTGCCACTCAACTTTAATATGTTTTCCACAACAACTACCTGAGTAATGGGTGAACTATCAATAAAGGTCTGCCATTTCTGGCTAATAAGAGGATGATAGAAAGCCGTGGGGTTGTTTTTATACTTAGACCTTTGCATCTTGTCCAGCTAATGATCCTTGACAGCCCAATTCACTAATGAGGCAAGCTGAAGATATTGTCACCATTGCAAATAACCTTCAGTATTCAGTTGAGTAAAGCTCTTCTCCCAAAAGTCATTAATTTAATGTATTTTATTTTATTTATTTATTGCATTTTATTTATCCTTTTGTTGTCCAAATTAGTCTCACTTGGCTAGTATCCTCTTTTCAGGGAAAACCCAAGATGGTATTTACACCACTAGGAGAATTTTGGCCAGGGCATCTTGAAACTCTCCTACTCTTTTTGATAGGTGTCATGGGATTTTTTACATGAACCTGAGCTACCACCAACTCAGGCAGATGGGGCCTTGGTTTAACCTCTCATCCAAATGGCATAAGATGTTAAAAAGCCCCGGGGTTGTCTTTATACTTCTGTTATCTTAATAAATATAATTTTACTTCTAATCCAACCCATCCAGACAACAGGTTTGCCATCTATAAGAAACTTGTTGTTAAACCAAATATTACTCAATTTTAATATATCCAGTTTTGACACAATAGAAGAACACTCAGTGAACCACCACTGTTCCCATCCCCCTAGATTTCAAACATTGCTTGAATCCCTCATCATGGGAGACCAGGAAAATAATAAGGGATTTAAATTCAACCCCAAATCAAATTTATCTGAGTATATTTCTAGCCCTTATTAACTTCTAGCCAAGGGACACTTAGCATAACCTTCCAAGTTAGGGATGCCCAAACCTCTCAATAATTTAGGTATGGTCATCTTTCATGTACTAACTGTACATATTGAATTATACCACAAAAAGTTGAAAGATCAGTTTAAAAAGTTTTTCTTTCCCACTTAGTTTCACAATGTGTGGTAGGTGTCTAGCCAAAAATAAAGAAGAAATGGAAATGATGTCAATAAAGTAGTTTATCCCCTAAATCCAACTTATTATTTACTGGGAAAGTTATGGTAATCTCCAAATACAACATTCATTAATGATTTTAATCCCTTTTAATGAGGAATGTGACCCAAGACTGTCCATACAGGTCTTTCTGAGTAGAATTAACAATGTTCTTTTCTAAAAAAATGTCAGAGTTTCAATAAATATAAAAAGCAATGAGAAAAGAGAGCAGCCTGTCTCATTCCTCTCAATAAACTAATACCTTCTGGAATGATGCATTATTAATATCAACAAAAGCCTTGGATACTCAATATAATAACTGGATTTTTGCACAAAACCCAGGAGAAACTTATATCTAGCAAATGTTTGCCATAAATAATCTCATTCAGCTGAACTGAAAACTGAAAAAAAACCAACAGTATAGCCCTGATTTCTGAAGAAAAGGAACTTATTGTTGAAGATTCAATCATTACCACATGAGATCTGTACCCACATCCCACCCTTCACAAAACTATGTTGTCTGTCTTTACGTTACCCAGAAAATTCCCTAATCTGTGTTTTCAAATTTTTGCAAATATTTTGTTATCTGAAGAGAGCAATGAGAGGCATCTATAAGATTATTGATCTGTTGTATCCTTACAAGGTTTAGGGAGGTACATTACCCATGGATTATTCATTGAATATGAGAACTGTTCTAATGTTTCTGCCTTATTATACAAGGTAAGCAAAAGGGGGGCTTAAAATTGACTTCTTCATTTTATAACATTCAGAAATAAGACCATCCAGTGTTGGTGTTTTTCCAGAACACAGAGCATCAACAGCTTTATTAATCTCTATTAGTGAGATTGGTTTATCCAGAGTCTCTGTCTTCTGGTGCAATAAGAGAAATATTAAGCTTCTCCAAAAAAGTACCACCTCATTCCCACTAGATGACACTTTAGAATGATACATTTCATGTAAGTGATGAGCCATTATCTGACTGATTTCCTGATTTCCACAATATTATGAGTATCCAGAAGTTTTGAAACCCATATTAGAAACTTCCCTGTGCCTTTCATTTATCTTCCTTGCTAGCAATTTTATAGAAGTGATTCCCTTGGGCCAACAAAGGCTTTTGACTCTCTCTCTCTCTCTCTGTCTCTGTCTCTGTCTCACTCTCTCTCTCTCTCTCTCTCTCTCTCACTTTTTCTGAATCTAAAAAAATAATAATCTATAATAGTTATGCTTAAGTTGTTTTATAGTCTCCTCCAATGCCATATCAGTGCAGCCTCCCTTCTCATAAATTAATTCTTCCAAATGAATTAGTTTCACCATGTATGTCAACTTAGTGCATTTTCTTCTCAGTTTGCCTGCCTAACAAGAAATCATGTTTTATCTGATTTTCCTGTATGTCTGGCATTTCTGAAACCCATCAATTCAATTGCCTGGTAAAGAGCTAATGGATCAGAACACCAACAAATACTTTACTGTTAGAAATAAAACCAGATTTCTCAAGCAAGACCATATCATGGTCAAAAAACTGATCAGGGTGATGACCAACTTGAACAACATTTCCTAAAAGTATCCTATCCTGAAACTAAACATCTATTGTGCTTGGAATGCTTCCCTGCAAACCAATAAAGGTATAATCTCTCTGCAAGTGGTGATTTGCATGTCAAATGTCAATCAAGTCCTGCTCTACAGTAAACTGTTGTAAACAATGTTAGACTTTAGGAAGCCTAGACTTCCCCAAAATAATTTTGTCCAGTGGAGGGTCTGGGGTAACATTAAAGTTACCTCCAAATAGCTTTAATGTGTGGTTCATAAAATCCGGCCACCATATCTCAGAACTCATATAAAAAACTATGCTGGTCTTTATTTGGACCATAAAAATTCCCTACAATTAATGAGGTGCCAACCTTTTTTATCTTTAATATTAACCACATTCCTGCCTAGTCCATAATTTGTGACATAACCTGGTACCCCAGCTGTTTATCAATTAATATTGCAATACCCTTTTAGCAGAATTGGTGCTATTAATGATTGTCATCCAACAAAGACGTTCTGATGTTTCATCTTTGTTTTCTGTAAGAAAATAACTTGAGCATGCATACTTTTAAGTTTATTAAGACTGCTTTTCTCTTGTTAGGAGACCCCAAACCTCTTACATTATAAGAAATAAAGACAATCATATCAATAAACAAACCTTTGCCTTGTAACAACAGAGATTCAGTCCTCAACCATTGATTGATATAGTCCCCCTGAGCAGGCTAGGAATTCACCTTAATTCAGAACTCTACCAAAACCTTCAAGATGGAGACAAAAAAAAAACAAAAGAACTTTCAGCTATATAGCTGTACTCAGTTTGGAGAAAATATTTTCAAAATCAAATATCAAACCTTAACAGCAGCAACAAAATTAAAGGATGAACAATGACCAAGCAAACATTGATGTTACCAGCAGGAAGAGATATAGAACAGAAAAAAGAGAACTCTGCCCAGTATAGCAGACCCTCTCCTCATATACAAATATCATTAATAATAAAAATGAATTACCCTAATCCTCATAATAACATTCAATACAGTTGTTTATGATATGGGTGTGTAAGATTAAGCAACCAACCCCATATCCATGCATGATAAAAAAAATAAATAAATAAATACATAAATAAAAGTCACTTATATGAGTAAAGTCCAGATTTAAAAAAATCTGTCACAGAATTACTTTATGGAAACAGTAGATTCAACAGGAGATGGCATAACCCCTTCCTGTTCAATCAAGGAAATGTCCTTGTCTTTGGGATCTGTGGTGGAAAATTCATTTCCAGGAAATCCTTTCCTCCTCTGCAAGAGTTGCATAACAGTTTTGGGAAGTGGGTAATAGAAGTAACACATATTCCCTGTACTTTGTTGCTGACAAATCGAAAGAGATGTTAAGTGATTTACATGTATCCCCTGCCTTTTTCATTTAGTTACTTTTTTACTTTGGTGGGAAAAGTAACAAGGGTTATGTCTCTTTTTTTATTCTCTGACATTGTAACATCTGTATAAGAGGGTTTAGAATATAGTGAATCATCCATCCTTGTGCCTTGATCAGAACACATACTGTTTAACACTGATTCTGCCGTAGCTGGCTAACAAAAAGTATATGATTGCCTAAGAACCTGGATACATAAATATGCAGGGAACCTCAGTTGTACTGTATTCCTTTTTCATGATATTTTCCTTAACACAGGAAAAAATGTTTTCTCTTAAAGAGCAATGGAATAATCAAGAACAACTCTGATTTTATGGCCCTTGATCATAATTAAACCACCAGTCTCTTTGGTTTTAAAAAGAATCCTTTCTCTGTCATTATAGTCTAAACACCATATAGTAAACTGTCCACGGACATTAATCGGACAGTTGCATGAACTGATCTGATGTTTACGTTCTATGACTAATGAAGTATTATTGCCCAAAAGCTCCTTTAAGACACCAATGATAACCAATACGGGTTTTTGCCTTCCAACATTTCAGATAGCACAATTAAATATAAATTATTATGTCTAGCTCTGTTTTCAATATCCTTGACTTGATTTTCATGCCAAGAAAAACTAGATTGTAGCTCCAATAAATTCATGAAATCTGTGTTCACTGTATTACATAAAGCCTTAACTTGAGAGTGGTTTCTGGTAAATGCACCTTTATATTAATAAGCTTCTACTCATGATTAGCAGACATGGTTTTATCTTGTAATGCATCTTGCAGGATTGATGATGTAAGTGACTCAATGCTTAATTGAAATGTTACGAATTCCTCAGCAGCTGTATAAGATGGATCTGCTATCTTTGCTGTAACACCATGCTTCTCGAGCTGCCGAAAATAAACACTTCCATTAAGGAAAGAAGAGCCTGTAAAACAACATCTTTGATTGAAAAAATGGCATGTGGTGCCCTGATACAGCAGAGACCCCTAAAAAGTATACTTAGAGACAAAGAAGCAACATTAAATGGACTCAGCCCTCAAGGATGGGACATCAAAAATCTGTTTAGCTGTTAATCGTTATGTATCCCTGTGTGCTAAACCAGCCAATGACATTAAAAGAAAGACAAGTTTCTTACACAGAAAAATGAAAACATCCACAGATAGGCACCACGGGAAAACAGAATCTTCTTAAAAGAAGTTTATCTTTGAGTACTTTCATCCACAAGAGACATCATCAGAAAACTGAGTGACTAGAATACAAATTTATAATGCAAACTGACCAATCAGAAACAACAAATAATAATTAAATTAATTAAAACAAATAGCAGACCTAAAAAGTAAAAAAAAAGCACCAAATTCACAGCGTATAACTCAATACAAAATAACATAATATTAAAAAATAATTCTAAAAACATTTTATACAAATGGTATCACTCAGGCCAGAAATGTATTGGCCTGCAAATTAAGCTGCTACAATGTTTCTTTTTGAAGTAGCTGCTTCTTAAAACAACCTGCTGTAAGATCCACAGCTAGATGCTCTAAGTCAGCAAAATAAAATTTCTTAAAGGAACCACATGTTAAGGTGTGTCTATATAAAGAACTGTTGGCATCTTTGCTCTTAATAGCATACGAGTGTTCTTTAACTCTTTGAGATAACTTTCTGGTAGTCATGCTGATGTAAAATGCATCAAACTGTGAACACTTTCTGTGAGGTAAACTCCTTAACCATTATGCCAACAACCTCCATCTTGTGCTCTGCCTTTAGCAGATCCACAAGTGCAGTCATTTACAGCCCTTGATCCAGTCACATACCAAGATATGCAAATAACAGAACATGCTCCCGTAAGTCATTTTCAGGGCTGCAAATAGTCCAAGAGCATGAGATTTCCATCTGCCTGGAGGAAGTGTCAAACAGTTTGAGCTTTGCTTTCTAGATATTGTTGAAAAGGTGTTTTCCATGAAATTTCTCAATTATATTAGAAAAAAATAAATTTATAAGACAAAGATGAGGAAGCACTAAAAACAAAATTATATGATCAATTCAAACAGAATAGCTTTCAGAAAAAAATATTTTATTTAATGTTGCTGATATAGAGTATGAAAAACAAAGATTGATAATGGACCCTTGGAAAAATTCCTTAATATACAAGTGTTGACTTCTTGAAACCTTAACAAGATAGATAGTTTTCTACATACTGTTGGACCATCTTCAGAGGCTGCCCTGAACTTTTAATACTTTTAATCAAGGCATAATCAGTCATACAAAGTTAGCTAGTAAGCTCATTGTTTAGGCTCCATTAAATATACCTGCTTGTGCTCTTAGTGACTGGAGACAAAGGGAAGTGATTGTTACTGCTGTCCTACCTGAATTAATGTTTTGATTAGTAAATGATCTATACCTATACAAATATTTTACAGGTTTCTATACTTTGAGCTTTTGTGACATATTAGCCAGAAGATAAGAATAGAAAATAACCAAGAATGACTAATTCTTCTTCCAACACAGACTTTAGGTATTATTATGGCCTTCCTCCAGACCTCAGAAATGGATAATGTCCATTGTGGAGTGAAGTTAAACAGCTGTTTTAAAGGATGTGCTATAAAAGTAGCGAACATCTTTAAGAACCACATGCAGAAACCATAAGCCCCAGGTGTACCATGGTGTGGGAGTTTGACCAATATCCTCAGCCATAGCTATAGGATTTTTTATGACATTTTCGTAGGTCAAAGTCAGACTCTTACAATGAGCCAAATTAACTATGTAGTTCTTCAGTCATTAGTCAGACAAAATTCCTCTTGTCTCATGATAGGTAAGAAAACAGTTGTCCTTGGACTTATATAAAGTGTAAAAATTGAGTGGAACACTGTAGTCCTGCAGTGTTAAAATTACACCCTGTCCTTATTTTTAAGATCGGTCAGGAGATCACTCTTACACTTCTTTTTTTAAATCTGATGAAGATAATAACTGGGAAGTGGTCTTTTTGTCTTTCCTCATCAGAAGATGAGTACTACGCAAAGGCCATTTAGAAGGGGGAAATGTATGTTTTCCAGATTTTCTGAGGTCTGTTTTGCTATAACTGGTTTGATGATTAGATATTCAGGGAAGTTTAAGACTTCTGTCAGTCAAATGTGAGGCAAGTGGTGATAAGTGCCGATACTGTGTTTAACAAGTGCATTAAGATTAAAATCTCCAATGTTAACAACATTGCTGCTATTTAACATTGATGGATAGAGGTCATTGAGCATATACTTGGACATACTAGGATCAACTGGAAGTGAATAACACCCTTGTGCAGTTCAAAGTTTACTGATCCCCCTCCCTCACTAGTGTTGGCCTTTTGGGATGATATCATTTGTAGATTAAGATGTTGGATGACAATCAGAAAACTTCCCCACTAATTTAGATCAGTAGGTCTCTTCTTTGAGATGCAAGCACCACAAGGATGTGTACAGAGACAACTGTATTGGACTGGTGTCAGGATTCAGTAATGTCAAGTATGTCATGCTATACAATGTAACCATCCAGGTCACTTGTTCACTGTGCTCTATGTGTGCATACAATCAACCCTTAAATTATGGGATTTAATGACCAATGAACTTGGATTTTTTTAACATTGTCTGCAATGATTAGGATTAGGAGAAATAACAAACAGAACTATAGTGCTAAGAAGATAACCATGATATCAAGTAAGCCAATTTGTCTTGAATCTAAAAATAAGGGAGCAGATAAGTGAAAAGAAAAAGGGAAGAGATATATTAAGACAGTTTGTACAGTATGAATGGACTGATGAGGTATCAGGTGAAGCAGTACAAAGCAGATGTTTCCAGATATTCTTCAGTTAGTCAGCATTTACTCAAACCTCGGGTATCTTAAATGCAGTGTTTATCACTCTTGACAGAAAGCAATAAAATGATCAATCCTAATCATAACAATGACAAGAAGTGATAATTTTCAAGTCTGGTGTCCAATGGCTATGCTAATATCTTAGCATGGTTGTAACTGTTGTTTCTTGGTCAGCTGTATATCAACCACTGATGCCACAGTTAGGCCCGTATCTGTATTCTCATGAATTACACATTTGAAGGGATTGTATCAGTAGCCTGTGTCAATGGCTACATCTCTGCTAAAACATATTCTGTTTATCAAAACCTTTAGCCTTGTTAGTGTTCACAGTAGTATGCAGTTGCATGTCATTATCTGTTATGTTAGTCAGTCCTTTCTGTAACTTCTCTTCCATAATTACATTACCCGATTCAAACTCCTGCCTATCTAGGTCCTCAATCTAAAGAACTGCATATTAACCATTGATTCCACAGAAGAGATCATAATTAGAGTGGTAAGAAAGCATGCACTTCAGTGGATGACTTTAGTGGTGTATTTGGTGGCATATGACTCGCATAAAATGTGTTTGAGTTATCAGAATTATGTAACCATGTGACTGTTTACCCTACTTTAATTTAGCCACATCGTATCTTCCAGCGAACCCATTGTAACACCATTCAGATCATCTGTTATACAACCTCAGTAGGTGAGGATAGCTGGATGTGAACCACTACCTATCTCTAACGACACTCTAAACAGCTGTGTAATAACTGCTTCAGCTACAGAGGACTTTCAAAATGCAGGTATCAGAAAGCACACACTTCAAGGTCTGACTTAAGCACTAATTTGGAATACTCATGTATCCCCTAAAATGTATTTTGATACCAAAAACCTTCAGCCATGACAATGTTCACAAATGTGAGTCAACCATGTCAGTGTTTGTTTGGTAATGCAGTCCTGCCTATCACCTGCACATCCATTACTTATATATTGCTAGATTTGAACCCCTGCTTATCTAACTCCACAATCTAGTGAACTGTGCATTACCCACTCACACCACAAAAGTCAGGCAAGACATATCTGAAAGGATTACATCACCATTTTGTGGCAAGGCAAATGTTTGTCTTAAAAGTGAGTGAAACACTTGTGGGAGACCTCTCCTTGTGTACATATTTCTTTGAGGGGATGTATACACACAAGATTTGTTAAATAAGCCAACTCTACCTAGCACTATAGGCATATAAACTCAAACTAGTTAGTTATTGCTAGATTTGAACACCTGCATAAGTCTACAATCAGGGAACTTTGTATCAATCACTGACACCACAGGAGTTGTACTATGAGTGTGAGACAGAACATCTTTGAAGGGATGACGTCATTGTTGTATTGTAACGCAGATGTTGTGGGCTAAAAGCAACTAAAAATTGTTGAGGGAGCTCTCTCCTAATGTAATTGTTTTTCTTGAGTATAAGTGCACACATCAGATCCATTGCAGAAGTCAGTCCTACTAATCTCTATAGTCCCACACACTTATACTAATTAGCCACAGCTAGATTTGAACACTGGCCTGTCTCAACCACTGATGCCACAGGAGAAGTCTTACTACAAGTTTGAGAGAGAACACATTGGAAAGGATGATCTCATCATTCTGTTGCAAAGTAGACATTTGAGCTAAAAGGGAGTGAAATTGTTGTGGTATAAATGTTTATCTTGAGTGGAAATCTATATGTCAGATTAGTTGGATATGCCAGTCCTACCAAATCACTCTAGTCCCACATGCTTATACTAGTTAGTAATAGCTAGATTTGAACATCTGCCCATCTAAATTAACAACCTACAGAACATTATATCAACCACTGATACCACAGGATAAGTCTTATTCTAAGTGTCAAGACATTATATTCTTGCATTCTACATTACATACGTTTGGGTGAGCAGGAATGTATTTTGGCAAGAAGACAAAACAGCAATGTGTTGATCACAAATCACTGCATTCTGCAGCAGTAACTCATATATCACTTCTTTCATGAATATTGCTGTAGCATGAATGATATCTATGTGTGTCACGTTAAGGTATATTGACAATTTATACGATGGATGATAATTACAGTTGTTAACCACTGGAATGCCACCCATGCATTCCTGAATGTTCATCTCAAGATCACTGTATATAATTATTTATGCAATTTGTGGATTATTCTGCAGAATTTGTGATGTCTGTACATTGTGCAAGGTAGCTACAAGCCATACGTGACAAACATATAAAAGTATACTCATTAATACTAATCTGCAAGTACATATGCAATGGTCCCAATTCAGTGGAACACAGTAGGAAGGGTAATATCTGTCAGTGACAAAAGCATTAAGAGGTTGATTGACTGCATTGCAATAACCTTCTCATATCCTGACTACAGTAATAGAAGCCACAGATATTACTTTCAGTCTGCCACAAGCATTTACTGAGATGTATATCATTAGCACATCTGTTGGCAGAGTATTAATGCATGTATAAATATATATTTTTTAATTTATAACAGGAAATAGCAGTGGTCTTTGGTGCTCTGTGACAACCACTGCTCAAATACATTCATAAGGACATGTCTGATTCAGAGTGATTTCAGAACTTGTGTGTGTTGTTTGATGTTTTATATGTCATCATTTAAACATCTGTCAAGATCATTATAGTAAAATGTTCATAATATGGATAATAAATGGCTGTACTGCTCCACTATCCACATATCTGCAGAATGTCCAAATGTTCTATCCACATAATTTTAGAATGTCTAGAAGTTTAAGTCATGTTGTTGTGTTCCTCATACAATGTGTTTTTTCTTAGAAAATCATTGAATTGTGAAGTCTCTACATAATTATGTACATACACATGTTGAACTTCATATCCTTCACAAAATGCATGCTAATGCTAAATGTTTTATTCTAGTAACTTTCTAAGTGTATAGGAGCAATGATTGAAATCTGTCCCTAGTTTTTCAGCCCTTGTCCCCTATTATTTTTGCTTTTCTCTAGATATCTTGCCCTTAAAGGTAGAAAGATATGAGCTGAGTTGGGATACTAGTAAACAATATAAAGGAATAAGAAGGATAACTATGGGAGCCTAGCATATATCATGTCCATTACTTCACAAGGAAAATTGCTATAACACTGTAAACCTTTACTAAGGTTTGACATACTGCTGGATTTAAACACCTGCCAATCTTCATCAAAGGTCTCTAGACCTGAGCCTTACTTGAGCACATCACAAAGCAAGGCATATTTCAGATAGTTAAACTCACACATCTGAAGGGACAATTAGAACAGTAAGCAAGGGAGTATGTGAACATCATACTTCATTACATTAATGAGAACTGAAATATCCCATATGGTGCATGTTAAATATATAATAGGTTCATAGGTTGTCACTAGGCTATCAGCCCTAGGGCCTATACAAGCCTAGCCATAACAATTCCCCTGGCTATTTATTCCCACAATATTTTCTTTCCTGGACCCCTATCTAGCAGGGTGACTGATGTGATCCCCCAGGGTAAATTTCCTATCTCCCATCCAGTCATCAAGGTTCCTTTTGAAGAGGGCCAAGGAGGTGCTCTGCTTGACATGTATGGGCAGTCTATTCCAGAGTATGGGGAGTCTCTGGGTCAGGAACCTAATCCCTCCAGCACATTTTGTTCATTGTGATGACAAGGTTTAGGTCCCTGGAGTGTGTGGCTCTGATGGATTGGGATTTCTTTAAGTGCAGCATGTCCAACAGATCTGGATTTAACATGGCCTTGTATGTTAAGCAGAGATCACCTCTGAGTAGACAATATGTGACAGAGTATAGCTGGAGTTTTTTTAGTCAGTCAGCATAGGGCATCTGCTTTAGGCCTGTGATTCTTTTAGTGAGGTGTTTCGTCGGCCTTTCCAGTTGTTGCAGATGTCTTGTGAGGTACATACCAATGGGGCATTGTACTCTATGATGGGTCTAATGAGGGATGAGTACAGTGGGACAATGACCTCCTTTTTTCTGGATGAAAAGCCCTTAGTGATGAGGTGTGCCACACAGAAGGATTTCCTGACTGTTGTGGCAATGTGGTTATCGAAGGTGAGACCACTGTCCACCTGTGCTCCTAAGTCTCTTATCTCACTTTCGGTGTTTAGTGTACTGCCACCTATGTGGTAATTCATGGGTACATGGTTTTTCCCAAAGGGGACAACCATACACTTCTTGACATTGAGCTTGAGCCCATGGCTCTGGCACCAGGCATCTGTTTCTGTAAGGCCCTTTTGTAGAATATCCACATCATTTGGGGATTCAGTAATGGCTCCCAGTTTGCAGTCATCTGCAAACTTTGTTATCCAGAGTCCCTTAGTGTTGGCTTGTACTTCAAAGAAGTAGATGCCAAGCAAAAGCTGTCCCAGGACTGAACCCTGAGGTACTCCACTTGTCACTTGTCTGGAGCTGGATTAGGAGTCGGTTACTTTTACAGTGTGGGTTCTGTCAGTAAGCCAGTGGGCAATCCAATGATGTTATGTTGGGAGTTATGCCCAGCTTAGTAAGTTTATCTATTATTCCAGACTGGGGGATGGTGTTGAAGGCCTTGACAAGGTGCAGATAGGCTGTGTGGACCACCTTACCCTCATCCACAGCACTGGAGATAGATTCAAAGAAGTCAATCAGGTTCAGGAGACATGATTGGCTCTTCACAAACCCAAACTGGGTGGCGTCCAGTGTTTAAAGGTTGCCAATGTCTTTATTTATAAGTTCCATGATAATACGTTCCATGGCCTTGCAGATCCAGCTCGTCAGACTGATGGGATGGTAGTTCCCAGGATCGAAGAAAAACATTCTCCTCATAGTGTTTTGCTTTCTGGCACAGTTGCACAACAAGAACTGTATTACTTCAGCCAAAGGTAAAATCTTCAGTTTTTGCCATAGGACATGCACTATTAGTTACCATCATTTAACATTGTTTCTTGATGCCAAGCCACAGATGGTTTGGTTTATGGCTCATTTCTGGCCATGTGTCTGGTGTGTGACTATTTTTTGACCAGATTAAAGACATAAAAAGGGGTTGATAGGACAGGGGTGAAAATGGAGGGCAAGCAGAGGGTAGGACACCATGGGAAGAACAAAGGAATGGGCATGATGGTGGTGGGAAAGCACCATAGTTATTCACATCTTCATAAGCTAACAGTGTGCATCTACAGATAATTTAAGAAATGTGGATAGTCACCACATCTGGGATGTGTGACAACCACTTAATAATGTTGCATGGCCAATTGGACCAAACTAAGTGTGTCATACACACATAAAGTGGAGAGCTAGGCACGGGGCATATTTTTTTTATTTTTGTTCTGGTGAGTCAGGCACCCTTATCATTATTATTGTTATTATTTATTATTATTATTATTATTTATTTATTTATTTATTTTGTTTAGAGATAGTAATCTTGGGAAAGGTAGGGTAGGTTAGATAGTAGGTGCAGACATACAGTACATACAAGACAGACAGGGACAGTGATGTGATGCACACAAGAGTTTGGAGGACACCAAGAGTGGGAATAGGAATGGCACTTCCTAGGTACATCCTCGTCCAGCATGAGTACAGTAAGAATCTAGTCCTCACTATCTGAACTGTCATCACTGTCTCCTGTCACAGGTACATTGGTTAGTTCCAGAAGGGGCATCAATCTGGCTATTTGATGCAGAATCTTTTCAATTCTGCCAATGCGGGCACCAAGACCTCACTCCATTATCTCCTCCACCAGTCCTGGCAGCTTGATGGGTGACATAATCACCACTGCCACTAGCACTACTCCCTGTATGTACCAGTGCACCAGCTCATGGGACAGATCTACCTGATGCAGTTGCAATGGGTAATGTAGGCGTTATGGAGGCAGCACTGAAAGATTTTGACATAAATGTGTTGGGTGTCTGTGCTGCCTGTAACAGTGCTGCCACAGCCACCTGTGGAGGTATGGCAGTTCAAGCCCTCATGTCCAGTCTACCTCCCTGTGCTGCAAGACATTTGTATTGCTGCAGGAAATATAGTCCGAATGTCATTTGAAAAAAAAGAGAGAGAAATAGGGTGTGGAGAGATACCAAAGAAAATATCATAAATGCCTCAACCGGTACCCTATCACCTGCCATGTCTTCTCAAAAATATCAGAAAAAAATGGCAGGGAATTGGTGCCCAATTCAGATCTTGTGTATACCAGCTTGTGTGCAATGAAGGACAAACTAGGCAACTTCATTTGTGCAATACAAAGCACAGAAATGAAATGTGGGTATGATTGCTTCACTGTTCACTTTACATGTGAAACGTGGCAGGAAGACTTGGCCAGGTGTGCTGATTAATGCATGTACATATGTTGCCCAGCAATCCATCAACTGTTGTCTAATAATATCTCAATTAAAGTTCTAATAATAAATTTGCACTTCTGGGCATGTTCGCTGTGATGGTTGATGGCACTCATAACCATAACATTGTCACAAACAAATATGACATCACAATATCAATGATGCTGTTGTTGATCACTGTTGTACTCATGTAAATTAACTTTGTACATAATACTTTGGTGGCTCAAACTGTAAAAATTGAGAGTGATAGCAATGGGACTCAAACCCATGACAAAAAGAAACATGGCCTTCTTTTTTCTGTATATTTACTATTAATGCCTCAAGAGAACTGACATTCCCTGGTGAAAGTTGAGGTCTACAGTTTTGAACATGACTGGATATAGACATCATTCTGGCAACTCTGCAACTATTGCACATTGAGGTGTTCCTTTATGGGATTAATAATCAGAGGCATATATAGGTTCATAGGTTCATAGGTTCATACTAGGCTATCTGCCCGAGGGCATTTACAAGCCTAGCCCATCGTTTTGTGGCTTAGGCCACCCCTTTAGTATGGGGAACTATACCCATTATTTTTCTGTGCCTCTGTCGAGCAGTGACACTGAGGTAATCCCTGGGGTATATCTGCGATCTCCCATCCATTGGTCAAGATTTCTCTTGAACAAGGCCAGCGAGGTGCTCTGCCTCACATGTACCGGGATTTTGTTCCACAGCATAGGGAGTCTTTGGGTGATGAATCTATCCCTCCAGCACGTCCTATTAATAGCCGTGTCAAGGTTTAAGTCTCCCGCCCTTGTGGCTCTGATGGATCTAGATTTTTTGAGGTGAAGCATATTCATCAAATCTGGGTTTGACATGGCCTTGTATGTTAGGCAAAGGTCACCTCTGAGCAAGCGGTAGCGACTGAATAGAGCTGGAGTTCTTTCAGTCGGGCAGCATAGGACAGATTTTGAGACCCTTTATCCTTTTGGTGAGGAACTTTTGTGGCCTCTCCAGCTGCTGCAAGTGTCGGGTCAGATACATTCCGAATGGGGCATTGTACTCAATCATTGGTCTGATGAGTGATGAGTAAAGGGAGACTATGACCTCCCTTGATCTAGATGAGAATCCCTTCATGATAAGGTGGGCAATGTAGAAGGTCTTCCTAACTACTTTAGCTACATGGGTGTCGAATGACAGACTACTATCAACCTGGGTCCCCAGGTCCCTGATAACTTCTTCTGTGCTCAGTGGATTGCCACCTATTTGGTAGCTAGGGGTAACCTTGTTTTTCCCGAAGGGTATGACTATGCATTTTTGGCATTTAACTTTAGGCCGTGGCTCTGGCACCAGTTATCCGTTTCTGTGAGACCCTTCTGAAGGATATCTGTGTCAGATGTGTTTTCTACTATGGCGCCCAGTTTGCAGTCATCTGCAAACTTTGTCAGCCATAACCCTCCTGTGTTTGCTTGTACTTGGAAAAGTAGATGCCAAACAAGAGTGGGCCCAGGACTGAGCCCTGTGGGACACCACTTGTGACAGGCTTTGAGTCTGACATGGCGCCAGCAGCTCTGACCCTGTGGGTTCTGTCACTCAGCCAGTTTGCAACCCATCTTGTGATGTATGGGTTGACATTTAAGCTGATGAGTTTTTCAATGATACCGAATGGGGTATTGTATCGAAGGCCTTAGCCAGATCGAGGTAGGCTGTATGGACTGCCTTTCCTCATCAATGGCTTTGGTGACTGTTTCGAAAAAGTCAACCAAGTTTAAAAGGCATGATCTGCCTTTGACAAAGCCAAACTGGGTTGGATCCAAAGTCTGCAAATTCCCTATGTCTTTATTTATGAGGTCCATTATGATCCTCTCCATGGCTTTGCAGATAAGGCTTGTCAAGCTAATGGGCCGGTAATTTCCAGGGTCGGTGGAGGCACCGCCTTTGTGAAGTGGTACCACAGTTGCAGTGCGCCACTCCCTGGGTGCGTATCCAGAGGTAAGACTTTGATTAAACAGCTGTCCTAGCTGTGGGTTTAATTCCTCATTGAGTTCATGGAGCACACAGCCGGGGACACCATCAGGTCCCATGGATGCTGTGTTTTTTGCTTTGGAGAGAGCAGTTCTCACTTGGGCGCTGGAGATGTTTGGGCGGCTGCAATCGTTTGGTATAGATATCTCTCCTTTTGGGGGGAGGCCGGGAGAAGTTTGCACTGAACCTGTCAGCCAGTATGTTGGCAATGTCTGTAGGATCAGTAATCTTCACATCATTTTGAACTAGCTCTGAGCATATCTGGGAGTTTCCTCCCAGGTTTCTAACATAGCTAAAGAAGGCCTTATGATTGTCTTTTGAGTCTTTAGCTATTTTTCTCTCGAAATTTGCTTTGGATGATTTTATGAGAGCTCTTAGTTTTTACTTATAGTGATCAAGGGTGTCTTACCTTTTAAGGATTTTGCTCTATCTTGTAGTAGCTTCCTCCTTTTGTTGTAGAGTTTGTTTATGGCTGGGGTCCACCAGACTGGATGCTTGCCTTTGGTACAAAGAGTCTTTGTTTTGCTTGGGATTGCCTTATCCATGCAGTCCTGCAGGTGCTGGTAGAAGGCATTTGTAAGTGATTCAGCGGCTTGAGTACTGTTTTCCGCTGGCTCGCGCGCCTTAAAAGAGACCACACTAGTCTTTAGAAGTGTGAAGTCGGCTTTTGAGAAGTTCTTTACTGTGGTCTTTTTATTTCAGGTGGGGTGGGATGAGGACCTCCAGCGAGATTAGTTTGTGGTCTGATCTCACCAGTGAGGGGTACACCTCCGGTGTTGAACATTGTGCTCCCATGTTCGTGATGATGAGATCAAGTATGTTATCTCCTCTTGTGGGGATGGTGACTAGTTGTTCCATGGCATTTGAGTTTATGAATTCCAGGAACTTTTGGGCTAGGGTGTTTGGGCTTGAGTAGTGTTCCCAGTCTATATTAGGGTAATTGAAGTCACCTAGTATGATGGTGTTTGGTGATACATTTATCCCTCTAGTGTTTTCAGGAAGGCCATGTGAGGTTCCTGAGTTTGTGAGGGTGGCCTGTAACATGCTACAATTTGCAGAGCAGTCTTGCCTATGGTTAATTGCACCTGGATGGTCTCCGATGCATCGTGCGTTGCCACCAGTCTTGAGGTGTGGGTGTCCTTGATGAATATGGATACCCCCTCCTTTCTTGGTATTGTCCAGATTTTGGGGCCGGAACGCATGATATGAGGTAAAACCTGATAGCGCCGGGGTGCTCTCAGGAGCCTTGAACCAGGTTGCTGTCACAGCACAGACATCGGTGTTCTCCATACTGAAAAGGGCCTCGTGTGTGTGCATTTTGAGATTTAGACTTCTGGCATTGAGCTGCATTACCCTTAGTTTTTTTTCCTTTTTTGTGTTCTAGGGTGGTAGGTTTAGAATTTGAGCCTTGCCTAAAAAAGGCACTATGGGGGTGGCAAGAGCCTTTGCCAATATCCGAATCCCAGGGTGACAGGTGCAAGCCGTCCCTTGCGAAGCAGCGTGGCTTGTCCAGCATGTCATCCCAGGCAGACAGACACTGGATCCCCTTTGAATGACACCAGTGTTTAAGCCAATTGTTAAAGATGATCATCTTATCTCTGTATTGTGGCATCATTCTTGGTGAAGGTAGGATACTGCTCAAGGTCAGGGTCATACCTGTCTGGGCTACATAATCAGAGAGCTCCTCAATGTCTCTTTTCATGTAGTCCAAGGAGGTGCGTCTCAGGTCGTTTACACCAGCGTGGACAATGACTGAATCATATTTGTACCTGCTGTTGAGAGACCTGAGTGCTTGCGTTATGTGGCGGATTCTAGCGCCCGACAGGCAGCTTACTGTGACCTTCTCCTTACTCAGTCTGGTGAGCGGACGCCAGTGTGTCTGACTATGGAGTCACCAATGACTAGTGTGTCTGGCATTGTGTTTGGCCTTAAGGGCTGTGACTGTTTGACACTCTGACTGTGAGGTCTATGTGTTGCAGGTGTTGTGTTCTGAGGTGGTGGTTGTTTGGGTGTCTGCTTTGGTGGCCTCTGCTGTTTTGGTAGATTTTTGATCAGAGCCTCCGAGTATGTCTTTGTGTGTTTATGTGTATGATTTGAGGTTGTAATGGTAATATGTGAGACTGGGTCTATAGTGTGTGTGGTAACCTTCTCCTCCTGACTGGTCTTGCCAGTCCTATGTTGAGAGAGCTCAGCCTCCAGTTTGGTCGTGTAGTTGCATCTCTCGCATGTATTTGTGTTTTGTGGGAGGAGGAGAGGGTTGTCTGTGTACATGAGGCAATTGTAACATTGCCTCAATATTCCCAGGTTCACCAGCTGAGCAGGAGAGGACACTAGCAACTGATCCCTCGACATGCTAGAAGGAATAGACAAAAACTTTAAAAAGATTCCGGGGACGTGGGTGACCGAGAAATGGGGGTTGCCTTTTTGGGGTACTATCTATGACAAGAGTGCCGTATCAAGGTAATAAGTACTGTAGAGGCAAGTGCTACGTTTAACAGATAGAGAATAGTCTACTTGGAGTCAAGTAGAGATGATCTTTTTAATTATAGGATACGCTGATTAGATCAGTAGTATAGTTCGAGGAAGGTAGTTTTAAGGGAAAATTTGAAGAGTGGACTTTAGGTAGCCCGAATAGTTTAAACCTGCTTAACCGGCGCTGCCCTAGTGTGCAACAGTAGCAACTCCGCGCTAAATCGGGCTAAATCGCGCTAAAGCGTGCTTTATAGCAGGGGGCTGGATAACACAGGAAATGACCCAAATTGGCCAACAAACCACAAGTCACTGCCCTAAACCACTCCTCCGAGGACAAATGAAGGAGTTATGGAAATGACCCCTAGTGGCCAATAAAACTACAGTTTCAAGTCAGTAACCACCTCTCCGGGGGGCAGGGAAGCTGCTCAATGTTAGTCACTCCCACTGATAAACACAGAGACCCTCCTTCAGCCCAAGCAAAAATGGCCTCACAGAAACTTTCAAACAGTTCAGGAACAGCAAGCCTGTAACTGAACTTTTTTAACTCTCAGAAAAGTGGGAAAAAGCAAGATTTTTTTTGTTTTGTTTTTACAGAGATAGCAGAGGTTCACAAGTAATATCAAGTTATAACAGTGCAGTAAATGACCCCACACAAGAGTGCTAGGTCAAGGACAGAAAATATGCAAGATTTAAGAAAAACGATTTAAAATTAAGTGCAAACAGGAAATTCAGCAAACAGCTTTTGGTTGTGCTCTAAATACAGCTACTAATACAGAAATCAAGTTTAACAAGCCAGAAAATGCTCAAGCTAGGCAGCTATGCAGAAAAACTTAGCAAATAAACAGAGAAAAATACTTAAAATCTCAAAAGTGGCTCCTTCTTCTCTCAGCGTTTTTCCTCTTGGAGGGTGCTTCACCAACAGCCAACAAGCCTGAAAAGACGCTCAAACCACGAGGCAACTAGGTTTTAAGAGAGGAAGATGAAGGAGTTATGGAAATGACCCTAGTGGCCAATAAAACTACAGTTTCAAGTCAGTAACCACCTCTCCGGGGCAGGGAAGCTGCTCAATGTTAGTCACTCCCACTGATAAACACAGAGACCCTCCTTCAGCCCAAGCAAAATGGCCTCACAGAAACTTTCAAACAGTTCAGGAACAGCAAGCCTGTAACTGAACTTTTTAACTCTCAGAAAAGTGGGAAAAAGCAAGATTTTTTTTTTTGTTTTGTTTTTACAGAGATAGCAGAGGTTCACAAGTAATATCAAGTTATAACAGTGCAGTAAATGACCCCACACAAGAGTGCTAGGTCAAGGACAGAAAATATGCAAGTTTTAAGAAAAAACGATTTAAAATTAAGTGCAAACAGGAAATTCAGCAAACAGCTTTTGGTTGTGCTCTAAATACAGCTACTAATACAGAAATCAAGTTTAACAAGCCAGAAAATGCTCAAGCTAGGCAGCTATGCAGAAAAACTTAGCAAATAAACAGAGAAAAATACTTAAAATCTCAAAAGTGGCTCCCTTCTTCTCTCAGCGTTTTTTCCTCTTGGAGGGTGCTTCACCAACAGCCAACAAGCCTGAAAAGACGCTCAAACCACGAGGCAACTAGGTTTTAAGAGAGGAAGATGAAGGAGTTATGGAAATGACCCCTAGTGGCCAATAAAACTACAGTTTCAAGTCAGTAACCACCTCTCCGGGGAGCAGGGAAGCTGCTCAATGTTAGTCACTCCCACTGATAAACACAGAGACCCTCCTTCAGCCCAAGCAAAAATGGCCTCACAGAAACTTTCAAACAGTTCAGGAACAGCAAGCCTGTAACTGAACTTTTTAACTCTCAGAAAAGTGGGAAAAAGCAAGATTTTTTGTTTTTGTTTTTACAGAGATAGCAGAGGTTCACAAGTAATATCAAGTTATAACAGTGCAGTAAATGACCCCACACAAGAGTGCTAGGTCAAGGACAGAAAATATGCAAGTTTTAAGAAAAAACGATTTAAAATTAAGTGCAAACAGGAAATTCAGCAAACAGCTTTTGGTTGTGCTCTAAATACAGCTACTAATACAGAAATCAAGTTTAACAAGCCAGAAAATGCTCAAGCTAGGCAGCTATGCAGAAAAACTTAGCAAATAAACAGAGAAAAATACTTAAAATCTCAAAAGTGGCTCCCTTCTTCTCTCAGCGTTTTTCCTCTTGGAGGGTGCTTCACCAACAGCCAACAAGCCTGAAAAGACGCTCAAACCACGAGGCAACTAGGTTTTAAGAGAGGAAGATGAAGGAGTTATGGAAATGACCCCTAGTGGCCAATAAAACTACAGTTTCAAGTCAGTAACCACCTCTCCGGGGGGCAGGGAAGCTGCTCAATGTTAGTCACTCCCACTGATAAACACAGAGACCCTCCTTCAGCCCAAGCAAAAATGGCCTCACAGAAACTTTCAAACAGTTCAGGAACAGCAAGCCTGTAACTGAACTTTTTTAACTCTCAGAAAAGTATTCTGAGGTGATGTCTTATTGGATTACTAATATGAGGCATGAATGTATTCCTAATGGAAAAATGTACATTGTTGTGACTTTTCCATTATCTTTAATGCTAACTGATGCATGGTGAGGCCAGGCATATTGGCACAGCCATTGACAAAGTTTTTGCCATAGGACATGTAATGCTGTTTTTTACAGTAATTTCTGAATACTGACAGTATTATGTACCAATTGTTGCACAGAGAAAATAAACACTTTTAAAATGATTACTTTGCCTGATGACCTATTGTATTCATTAAATACATCATACATATATGTTATAACAAATACTGAGGAAGAGGCCATAAAGAGTTTACAGGACATGATGTTCTACATAGCATACATCAGTACAATACACCCTTGGGGTAATGAAAACTTGAAGCCATGTTCAGTCATAAGTTTAAACCTGTTTACTGACCTCTTCATATTTCTCTAACCCCTAATGTTGCTAATTGTATCGCCTCATGCACAAGAACTATTTGTAACATCATGCACATTCTGTTGTGCTTTAACTTTACCATAATCAGTGCTATGAGTAACACATTTGACACAGATCACAGTTAACTTGTTTAGTAACCATTAGACAGACTTATGTTGCAACATTCATCTTTTCACTTGCAAGTGTACTTCTCGTTCAAGTACAAAGAAAAAGAAATGACAAAACTCTATCCCCTAAATAAAAGCAACCCTAATGTGAATTCAAACCCTGCACTGCTTGTGCTGTTCTTCAGAACTTGCTGCATTAACACTTTGAGCCACTGAGAAAGTTACATGACGTGGTGTATTTTCTGCAGTCAGTACTGTCCAAAGTTCTAACTAAAGCACACCAGCAATAATCTCATTTGCACCACTGATGGCTAAGGCTTTGTGCGTGCAAAATAAATATTTGAAATTTTGCCTTGGGAATTGAACTAATATTCAGTGTTGACCACTATTGATGGGCCTCTATAGACAAGGCAAAGCACTGCACTAAGGATAAAGCCAAAAAAAAAAATTGCGTCATAAACCAGTGTAATGATTTCTCAACTTTCTGTCTTAACATAAGTAAAATGCTGAAAGTAAGGATCTCTACTTTCACATGTCAAAATATCAAGATTTGAACTGCGCACCTATGGCATTGCCATGAAACACTGATATAATCAACAGTGTTTCTCACCTGAATGTTTGTCATTTTCATTGACATCATGATACATTCATTCTGTAAGACTTATTGACGAAGGGCCATACAGAGGTTACTGGAGGTGATATTCTATATAGCATATATAAGTATATTGTACACTTGGAGTGATGAAAGGTGTCATTTTCCAGAAACTATTTTCAGACATATTTTTAAAATTGTGTTGCTGAAGTCTACACATTTTCCAAATCATTATGCTGCTAACTGGACTCCCTCACACTTTTGCACAAGAATTATTTGTAACATCATGTTCACATATCATACATGTGGGATATTGCTATAACCATTCCCATGAGTATTGCAGGTGACACAGGTCACAATTATCTTGTTTATTGCTCGTCAGATACACTTATGCTGTAACATTCATGTTTTATATTGCAAGTGTCGTTCAGGTTCAAGTACATAAATAAAGATCTATTGCGACCTCCTAAAATCAAAATATCCCTAATTTGGATTCAAACCCTGTACTACTTATGCTGTTCTTAAGAACAATCTTCATTAACACATTGAATCACTAAGCAAGTTAAATAATTGCTATATTTTCTGCAGTCAGTACTGTCTATATTGTTGCTGACTTTAACAACTGTTAAGATTTATGACACCTTTTGGAGAACTCTGTTACAATCTGTCAATGTATGGTTTGTTCTATACAGATTTATATTTAGAATACTTTTATTTGACAAATGAGTGTCGTCTACACCTTGCAAAGTTGTGTTTGTAATGAACATATAATAGTTATGCTCCTTTAAATCTATTTTATGAGTTTCTGGCAACAGTCTATGGATTTTGACACGTCTGACTTGTGAAGCTTATGTTGGTTATTGTTATGTTAATAAACTGTTCCTTGCTAATAATGTTCGATATCCCTGACATCAGTTTTCATTCCATTCTGTAATTGTTATTGCCATTGTTTTGGTTTTTTTTTTCTGTTTTCTTGGTGTACTCACAGGTGAGGCTGGCACCAACACTCCGGAGATCCCAATAGCTTTCTGACTTGGCCTACTTAATGTACAATGCACATGGGGCAATACCTTTTCTTTCTACTGCTGGATAGCAACTCCTTATTTGTGTCTTTACTTATTTTTTCTTTTGTAGCTGTAAGGTTCTAAAACTATGCTGGATCACCTACCTTTGTAGATAATGGTGATATAGCCATCATTCATTTGGGTTTGTTTTACATGTGGCTGCTTTGTCCAGGCAAACAGGTTGTAAACATATGCAGGAAATATACATTTGTTCCAATTAAAGGCTTCATAGCTGGTTTTGGCTGCATATGTTGCATGTATCTTCCACTTTGGTTACTGATCACATTCCTGTATAGTTGATCAATAGTTTGCTTTTGCTGAAGTGCAGTACACAAATCTAAGGCAAGCAATTATCTGTTCATTACAGGTTCATCACTCACCTTTGGTACTGCTGCTGACACTGCTGTTTGGGGTTGCCTTATATCCGATAATGATGCTCACAATAGCCAGCTAGTATAGGGGTTTGCAAAGGCTGATAAGTTTGCAGGCTTAACTCCTTTTCTTTTGTTTAATCGTGTGGTGAGTGTGTTGCTATTCTCTGCCTCTTAGCCAGTGACATAGCGTATTGTGCATGCCTCTGTCTGCCATGACTATTCTCAGATCTGGGTTCCTCATCTAACTCCTCATCTGTGTCTCCTGGCCCTGCCAGTGGTGCTGGAATCTACTGTCCCTGTTCCTGGGCTCCATGTTGCAACTATTTTCTGAGTATGATGTTGCGTAAAATGCCAAAGATGGTCACTATTTTGTCAGAGGTGACAGGGTCATACGTAGGGCACCTCCTGATGTATGTAGACATTGGCAACATGACTCAAGCAGGCAAGATACATGCCCTGTGATATTATAAATGATACCTTTTATATTATAGACCACCTGATAGTTGATGGAGGGATAGCCATTTCTGTTTATGTACCTTCTTTCCAGTTCACCAGGTGGAGCTTTTATTTCAATGTGGGTACAGACTATGGCCTCTAGAACCTTAGGAAAATGTGCTATGGCACAGAAATTTTGCATAATAGTAGCTGTCCTCTACAGTAATACATAGAAATCATATATGCTTCCAAACATGTTGCAGTATTGCATTGAGAAAATGGTGCAGTATTCTTGAGGCACAGTCCTGTGACAAACCCACTGTGGGTGTTTGAAAAGTCCCTGTAGCTAGTATACATAACATTACGCATACCTTAATTTCCACTGGGATTGGTTCTCCACATTTCCCACAGGGCCTCAGATGAGAATGCAGATGTTCACTATTTGTTCTATAGTATCCTAGTCCGCCCTGTAGTGCTCTATTATTTTTATTTCTTGTAGCACATGGTAGGTGAAACATGGTCCGACTACTCTACGCCTTCTAGGCCAAGGTCTGGTAGCAGGAGGAGCACCTTGTATTAGAGCCTAATACACAACTGATTTATAATGACTGCAGCAACCTGTAATATTTTTTAGAGTTTCCTTGTGACTTTATTTCAGCATGTCTTGGAATTCCAGCTAAAGCAAGTGTGACATGTAGGTGCTCATATATATTTCTGAAACTCTCTGCTATGATTATTTCTTTCATTGGCATGTATCTCAGCTCTTGATTCATTCCTTAGCACATTTGGCAACTGACTTTTAGTTTACAGTTAGCCACAATGTGTACTGATGTTTATTGAATTGCAAACAGCTTGCTCAGTGCCGCCCAAATGTGCTTAGCATATGTCTTTTCATTTGAGGTTTTCTCTCTATTTAAATGATTGTGACACAGACTCATTAAAAATAGTTTGTTTCCATTGAAATTTAAAATTTAGCAGCTGGTTTCCCTAGGAACATAGTTGACAAATTAATGTACGGACACTTTGTAGTTGGTTGCCACAGCATAAAGCATTGAAAATGTAAACAGAATATGTTGCACCATTGCAAAGACATCTTCCATACTAGTAGTCAAGTATAAAGTAAATGTGAAATGTAATGTCACTCAGAACTGGATGAGATTGACCTTGCCAGTTGTGTTTTTTTTTTTCACAGAAAATAATTGCTGGGACTCCTTTATTACACTGCTGGCAAGGATTTACATGTTTTCCTTCCTTTTTTCTCCATAGTTCTGTAAGTGTGGAGTTCGTAGATAAGGAGGAAGAAGGTGGACTCCCCCACACTGAGGGGGCAGGGTTATGTTTTACATCAACATGATGATTTTACTGGTTGTATTCCTCCAACTGCAACTTTTCTTGAATATAAATCTGGACGTTCATTGTGGACCTTTCCAGCCATAATGTATTATGTATAGTGAACAAAACTGTACAACAGAGTTAGTGTGGTATAGCCTTCTTTAATAAGTTCAGTAGTACAGGAATTAACACTTAAACTGGTTACTTTTGTTATCTTGGTAGTGATGTGTTTTTTCTTTTTTTCTTTACTTATTGTTTTATTTTGTGTTGTCACGTGTCTGCATTTGATCATACTCCCTTGCAGTAATCTGCATTTATCTAAGTTTATCTATGTCTTTTTCATGCCAGTCTGTTTGTGAGAAACACTGCTTATTCCCCATAATAAGTTATAGCTCTGTCTTACATTCATACATAGCACTTTATTTCCTAGTGCTTTCCTTAGATATTTTACCTGCATACAGAAGACTGCAACATTTATCATAATGTTGTGCTGTACCACTTTATGTTGTGGCACGGTGGCCCTTACATTTGGTTATGTTTCTGTATGCACTGCACATATTATACACACGTCTCATTTTGTTGATCTCTGCAGAGTGGTCTGTGATGGAATAATAACTGTTATAAATATAGCATTATACTCTGATTTGTGTGCTTTTATGAAGAGCTGAGATTTTAATATTAGTGACATACTACTCACAGCTATTTCATTGTGAATCCCAGGTGGTGTCTTTCATCAGATATCAAAAACAAATGCATCTTTCTTAGGAGAATTTCACAAAGGCCCAGCAACAATTCATTACATGAGAGCTTATTGAAAACATGTTAAAATACTGGAGACAAAGTCTGAAACAAAGATCAAGATAAGATACTTTACATTAAAATACTGGAGACAAAGTCTGAAACAAAGATCAAGATAAGATACTTTACATGACATCTGAAGTACACTGCAAAGCTCAGTAACTTTTGAAAATATATTTTAGCCATCTACTTCAGTATGTGGCCCAGCTCTGAAAAAGAGATGTGTTTTTAGACAGTAAAAATCTGATTCCTGTGAACCATAAAAGAATAGATACTAGAGGGGAGACATATGTTGCTTGACTGAAATAATCTGTACTACTCTTTTTTTTTTTTTTTTTTTTAATTCTCAAAGTCTTTTAGGTTTCTATTAACATGACAGGAATAGACCCCATTCCTAAGTTAAAGTATGAATAAAATTCATAAAATTAGTATTGTTTCAATGTGCTGTGGCAGCGTTGTCGCCTCACAGACGTTGCCCGTTCGATTTTTAGTTTGAGCGTCTTCTGTGTGGCGACATGCGTGAACAGGCCCTCTTTCATTGAAGGTTGTGTGTTAGGCCCGGCAAGCCAGCACGTAAAACTCTACTGCCAATCATTTGTGGACCAGAGTTCCTCAGTGGCAACCCCTAACTGGGAAAAGCCGAAAGACACAAACAAACAAGTATTGTTTCAGTCTTTGATCTTAGCCAGAAGTGCTCTTTGCAGCACCCACAATGTGCCTAGAACTGACTCTTTCTGCAATTCATATGGAGTTACATGTATCGGTAATATATCTAAGTATGATTGTAAATTCTTTTTTATAAGACACATTGCTCCTACTACTGTTAAAACTGTTTGGGTATCCTTCCACATTGCCCTCATTTCTGCCTGCAAAGCCTGATATTTTATGACTCTGTGCTCTGTACATAAGACACTGTAGTCACTGGGAATAGCAGTTTCAATAATCAGTGCACTTTTTGTCTTCTTTCTGTGGATTACTATATCTGGTTTTCCTGCATCTATTATTTGAACTGTTAGTAATGGGTGATCCCATGTGATATAAATGTCACAATTTTCTATGATGCTTTGTGGCTCATGTCTCCAGTGTTTTTCAGTTACTTCAATATTATAATGTTTGCAAAATCCCCAGTGCAACAGTCTTGCCACATTATTATGCCTTTTAATATACAGTCCTTTGGCCATTAGTATATCACAGCCATCAACAAGGTGTGCAACTGTTACAAGTTCTGTTTTACAAAACCTATATTTGTCTGTTTCTCCCACATATTCAATGGATTTTGTAAACCAACGTGTATGTAGTCCACTATCTTGAGCCGCCAGTACTAACCTTTTTGTCTTTTGGTTTAAATTCACCTCTCTTTAACCATTCCTGTGTTTGATCTGATCAACATGAGGTTGTTCCAAGAGTTTGCTGTAATTTCAACTATATTTATACATTTTCCACAAAATCACCTCACCTCCACAAATCCACTCAAAATAAAGTGTAACAAGCCCGCTAGCTACACACAAGCCATTCTGATGAAGTCTATCTGACGAAAGCGCGCTCAATCCTGTTTGTTTGCTGTGCAGTTTTTCATTAAATTTCTTCTTTTTTGTGGATTCGTGGTCCGACCATTATATTCCAGGCATTTATACAATTGAGAAGTGGAGAAGTGGAGTTTGTGGTGTACCTACGGAGGATACCCTTTATTGTGTGCAGCTAGCGGGCTTGTTACACTATATTTATACATTTTCCACATTATTTGCCTTCACAATTGATTCTTTGCCTTATATTCTTTCTTTTGTTTTTTGGCACATTCAATTGCTGCCTGATTTTCATCTACTTCTGGTTTGATTTCCATTCCTGCTTGACTCCAGTATGCGTCCGCTAAACTAAGCGGGGAAGTCTTCTTAGACTCATTCTCCTCATGTTTTAAAACTTTCTCTATGTTTAGATCTTGTGATGTCAGAAGATATGTATGTAGTCCTGCGATTGCAGATCTATGCATGTAATCAGTTTTGAGGAGGCCCATACCTCCTTCACAATGAGGAATATATAGTATTGGTATACACTGATTTTTATAAATCATTTGATAAGCATAAAGCATTTTGGGGCCAGTCAGTCAATCCAGAATGGTAAGTTAGCACAGGAAGAGCAAATTGGTTTATATATTGGACTCTGTTCTTAGATGTCAAAGCTGTTTTCAGTATTAAATTTAGTCTTCTAAAATATTCCTAAGTTTTATTTGCATTTGGTCATGTTTTATTGCTGATCTTTCATCAGCTCCCAAATATTTCTACACTTCCTCTTGCTCAAGCTCTTTTATATCACATTCTTGCCCCAAACTGATATTTTCTTCATGCTGTAGTTTTCCTGCATTAAAGGCTGTGTTTGCACATTTATCAAGACCAAATGACAATCTTATATCATCTGTAAAAGTTTTGACCATTTGCAATTGTGCTTTCAGGTCCTCATCTGAAGAATAATACAGTTTTAAATCATCCGCAAAAAGAAGATGAGAAGTCTTTACACTTGGTTGTTTTCTAGAAGCCAAATTGTAGCCATGGCCTAATCTGTTAAGTAAGCAGCTTAAAGGGTTAAGGGCAAGACAAAAGAGCAACAGTGACAAAGAGTCACCCTGGATTGTCATCCTTTGAATTTTTATCCATGAAATAATAATTTATCCTTTATCATGGCTTAACTGCAGAGTGCTTTGCCACTGTTTAAGGGTCACTGTAATGCAACTGATCAGTGTAAGGTGTATCTTATAAAATTTTAAGCAATCATTTATCCATGAATGTGGGATACTGTCAAATGCTTTTTTGTAGTTTATCCATGCCATACTTAGATTTTTCCCCTTTTTGCAGTTCTCCATTATGACTATTCAACAACAAATGATCCTTTGTTCCATATGACTTTCTTTTGTTACCCTTTCAATCTATTTCCATGATTGAGTTTTCTTTTATCTAAATGACTATAAACTCTGTTAGCACCGATTCCAGTGTATAGTTTATACATTGTCAGAAGGCAAGTTATTGGTCTGTAGTTTTCAGTATAGCTTGCAAGTTTACTCTTAAGGAGAAGTATTGCTCTTCCTGTTGTTAACCAGGTTGGCATCTGTTCAGGGTGCAGACATAAATAGCTCTTTCTCATGGCAAAATCTTCTCTGTAAAGATATTAATACTTTTAGCCAGAAGTCAGGTGCTGCATCTGGGCCTGGGGTTTTCCAGTTAGAGGCTTTTCTTAACTTTGTTTCAGTTTCTCTGTCCATTACTTCATCCCATTTCATATCATGTGCAATTGAACTTATTCTTTCTCTACTTCTCTCCAAAGGGTTATTCAGATTACAACATATATTTATTTATTATTTTAAAATAGTGAGCTAACCATTTTTAAACAATATATAATAGAAAAATGGGCATTTGCTTGGGGCTTCTGCAGAGCTTGAAGATAAACTGCAAATGGTCTATATTATCTGAAAAGTAAAACTGTTATGTGCCTTTTTTGCAATGAACATCATGATTGTAACACTAGTTTTTGTAATCATTGTAGCTTTTTGCATCAGTTGTACTGCAATTTTCATTGCATCAACTACTAGAATACTTCAGCATAGAACATAAAAACATGTGTATGCCATAAAAAGTCTGATTATGAGGTTATCTATAGGTGCACAAAACAATGTAACAATTTTTGAAATTGTAATTTATTTGCTCTGGAGAAGGTCAATGAATTAGCAGGGGTGGCAAAAACGTGCTCTTAAGATTGAGAAAATTAAATTGGCAGTTGTTACTGAAAGTCCATTACATCAGTATGCATCCTAAATGTACAAATTTTATTCACTCAACCAGTAGCCACAAAGCTAAGCCCCATTGCTTATGGCACTAACCACAACTAACATTTCCCAATACCACGACACAGAAATAGTGGATCACTAACATGTGGACAAAGACACTATGCAGGAGCTGAGTTACTCTGGTATCCAGGTTAATTGGATATGTGGCGTACCCATTCATGTGGACACCAAGGTATGTGCATCTTTAAGAATACCGACTACAGAAACCTTTCAACAGGGGACATGGTGGGTGTGCCCTAAGTGTCAACTTCAAGGATACTATACCATTTTCTCAGTACCATGCTACAGCATGTAGAGGAACATATTTAGTTCTCACATACTACAGAGAAGAAAAGCAACATTATGCAGGCATATTTTGAAATAGTACATATCCCAGAGGTTCTGGGAGTCATTGACTGGACCAGTATTCCCATCAAGGCCCCACTTTGGGAAAAGGGTAGAAAGTATATCAACCATAAGGGATTCTACTCCATCAACTGCCAACTGGTTTGCAATGCACAGTGTAAAATATACAATGTGGCACTGTACAGTGTATAATATACATTGTGCATTGCATAGTATATAATATACAGTATGGCATTGCATAGTATATAATATACAATATGGCATTGCACAGTGTATAATATGCAATGTGCATTGCATAGTGTATAACATACAATGTGACATTGCACAGTGTGTAATATATATTGTGCATTACATAGTATATAATATACAATGTGGCATTGTACAGAGTATAATATACATTGTACATTGCATAGTGTATAATATACAATGCGGCATTGTACAGAGTATAATATACAATGTGCATTGCATAGTGTATAATATACAATGTGGCATTGTACAGTGTATAATATACATTGTGCATTGCATAGTGTATAATATACAATATGGCATTGTACAGTGTATAATATACAATGTGCATTGCATAGTGTATAATATACAATGTACATTGCATAGTGTATAATATACCGTGTGACATTGTACAGTGTATAATATACATTGTGCATTGTATAGTGTATAATATACAATATGGCATTGTACAGTGTATAATATACAGTGTGCATCACATAATATGTAATATACAATGTGGCATTGTACAGTGTAAAATATACATTGTGTATCGCATAGTGCATAATATACAATGTGGCATCATGTCACCAAAGCAGTGCCTGTGATTCCCACATCTGACAAGTCTGATTTATTTCAGCAATATTTGCAGGGTGAGTTCTTCCAGAATCATTTTATTGGTGATGCCAGATATCCCTGGGCCCATAGTTAATGACAACAATTTGAAATTCACAGACCATGACAGAGAATGCATACAACACTGTCGTATCAAATTTCAAAAACCTCACTGACTGTGTGCTCAGACTGATGTCTCCTGTGAGAACTGTCTATGTACATCTCATCCCAATCAGCATTCTCTTTTTGTCAAATCAACCCCAACCCTGAAGAAACAATACATGTAAATCAATGAACACTATTGTACAGCTGGTGTACTAAAGCAGTATCCTAACATTTGCAGGCAGTATCATCTATTCACTTACCTCACTTGTAATGTTAATGAAAGTCTAGAAAGGAAATTTGGGACCAATTAGGATCACTCTATGATCACTAGCTGAATGTTAATTCCATAGCAAGATGAGCATACTAATGGCCATATCTGTTTTATCTTGCAATTCTGTATTGCTTAGTAATGCTGCCTATGCTAATGAACCTATTTAGAGGGAATGTCTCTGAATCCAACTGTTATCCCAATTTGCCCATAGCCAAGGTGGCTGTTATATCATACACTTGTATGAGCACCCGCAAAGCACATTGTGCATGCATAGGTGAGTCAATGACCCCAGGGAGCATGTGGGAAAATGTATTTTTTATTATGGTCCATAGAGGAGTTAAAATACAGAAGTAGAAAGAGAATGTAGTTACTGTGCTGTTGTGACACTCATGATATGGTACTAATTGCACCGTAACACCATCCTGTTATGCCATGTATATACATGATATAATATGGTGGCAGCACGACAGTCATGCTAACCACATGCACATCATGTGCTGGTAGCAGCAAAGTGCATTTGCTCAAATGCCACCATATTCTTTCAGAATGTGACCTGATAAGTTGCTATGGCATCAGAAGCACTGAGAGTGATAGGTCTCCCAGGCAGATCTAAGAAGTCTAAAATATTTCTGCACCATACGTACAAAGACCACTGGCTGCACAAGCTTTGGGACTCCTATGACGGTCCCCAATTTAATGTGGATATCTGTCACAGCCTTGCCATGGTGGTGACTACTGTTACTGACATCAGTGACTGGTGAACAGTGCAAGCATTACTAAAGTGACCTCAATAGGTGCCACTTCAGGGTTCCTATTATGTGATCGAACTTCAAGAAGTTCAAATCCTATATGGTCGAAACTATATAGTCGAACTTACAGATGTTCGATCACGTATAAACAAATAATAAAACATGCAACACTAAACTAACTGTTGCAAGCATGGGGGCAAGCCCTCCTGCGCCCCCTACACCCCCCACTCTTTAAATATACCAACTCAGAGACTGCACTGTAGTGCGGAAAGGGAATATTTCCCTTTACTGCACTGTAGTGTGATCTCAGAGTTGGTATATTTAAAGAGCGGGGAGTGTGGCGGTGCAGGGGGCTTGCCCCCCTGCTTGCAATAGTTAGTTTACTGTTGCATGTTTTATTTATTTTTTTACGTTGTCGAAGTTTTGAAAATTCGAGCAGACAAGTTCGATCTTGTCATGTTCGAAGTTTTGAAACTTCGACAACATAACAGGAACCCGCCACCTCAACCTTCTTCACCAGTGAGAAGAAAAGGTCACCAAAGGTGCTTCTGACATGTAGAATAAGTATGAATAATAGATCAATGTTACTGCATTTTATCCATAAGTACAAGGGTCATTGCAGGACATATGATTCATGACTTACTCATTTGTTACTTTTTTTCAGTTCCTGAACAGATGAAGGAGAGCAAGTTCCTTTTTCTAAAACTTATGGATCATCTCATCAAACACAGGAGTAAGTAGGATTACTGTCATACCTTAGACAAGTATTGGATATCATAGCAGTATATTACCCTATTATGTTGTGGTATCTAACACCCCTAGGCAGCACTACTACATAGTGTTGGGCAAACCTTCTCAGTTTATGCTGGCAGGTGACCTGAGACACACCCAGGGCATGTTAGTGGGTTCTATTCATTCACGCATGCCATTACATCATGCATACTGTAAGTAGTGCCAGACATCTACGGATGTTCCCCCACTAGTGTGTTATGTGCATTGCCACAGCCCTAGTAGCCCACAAAAAGCAAAATACACACCTTCCCATATTTGCTTTACATCTCCAACTGAATGCCAATGAATATGCCACTTATTACAGGCAAACTCATGCATTTTGCCATTATAAGCACTCTGTCCTGTAGTAAATACCTGCTTACCTCATGTGACATAAACAAACATGCTAGAGAGACAGACAAGTGTCCCAAAGGATCCACGCACTATGGAATAGGCTCCCCATCCATGTACAGCAGAGTTCATACCTGTCCCTATTCAAATGAAATCTTGACAACTGGATGAGAAATCATAAATGTAACCCTGGTCTAGTCTCCATTTCCCTTATCGACAGAGCACATGAATAAGAAAAGTATGATCCTAATTAACAATCCTTCCTACAAATCCTTAGTTACCTCCCTACTAACATGCCCTCCCCCTGTATAGACACACTTGACAATCAGGACCCAAATAGTTTGGGGTGCATGGTTAGGCTTGTTATGGTCCTAGTGTTCGATTGCCTAGTAACAAGCTATAAATCTATGATTCTATGGTACTTACCCACCATATACTAGCAGCTACCTTTGTTACCAACACTGTATTGTCTGTATTTGGAAAGGTACACACTGGCTTGCTGGGCATGTTGGCCAGCATACCTTGCACCAGTGTTTGTATCCACATAGCCATTCCTACTCCATGTACCGCATGACATACTGATATTGTCACACATGCCCACACGCACCTTCTATGACCTTTGATGGCCACTGGTATATTACTAACACAAGTGTCACATGTAACTCGCTAGGGCAATTGGTAATTTCTAAATGAACTCTTGTACACACATCTTCCAATAGGAACGCATCCCATACCATGTTAAGATTACTTTTTATTATATCCACTGGCATCATAGTACACTTAGGAGATATTTAGTCTTTTTTATAACTACTTGCATACCCCTCAGCTGTCCAGAATTTGGCAGAATGCCTAAATGTTTGCCTCATATTTTTTTATCTCTTCTCTTCCACATCACACATTTTTTTTTGGAAAAACATTGAATATTGCAGTCACTAAATAATGACAGATATTTCAGTTTCTATCTTTCAGAAATGCATGTTAATACAAAATCTGTTATTCTAGCAATGTTCTAAGTTTATAAGAGCACTACATAAAATCTGTTCCTCTGTCCTCTGGTATCTTTGGCTTTGACCAGAATTGTTTTTATGTAATAGAAACGTTATTGTCTTTAACTTCTTTCCTTTACATTTTACAGTTTGTACATTCCACATGTATAATATATTTATCTGGATGATATTAGTATTTTCTGACTATTATTTTTTTATGTTGTTTCCCCTTTAGTATTAGTCCTATATATGGTAGGCAAACTCTTTTTTCTAGACTAAACATAACTTTTGCCTTCTCCCAGTGTATGATTGCATCTTTTGACCATGATTGCTCCCCAAATCTTAGATCTAGATCCTTTTTCTTCCTTAATATCACTGCAGTGTCCCTTTTTGCATTCTTCCTTTTGTTGAAATCATAACCTATAGGAAGAATAATCTCTTACTATTCCCCACTTCTTTTAATTTTAATAGGTTCATCACCAAGTTTTTGATGTGGTTACAGAAGTACTGCTCCCTATGTTCATTTTCTAGTACTTTTTATGTCTCTTCTGGGTGTCCTATATCTAGTGTGTTCTCTTTTCCTAACCATCCATTTTCACTTAGATATTCGCTGTCCTGCAATGAGTAAAGACGTTTTTGTTGCATTGACCTAAAATGCTCCTATAAATTGGACATCCCCAACCACCCAAGTTGGATCAGGAGCATTAATATTTCCCATTTTACTGGACTTCTCCTCCTTTCCCAAATAAATTCCCTTAGTTCCTTATTAAATTTTATCTATATCTTCTCTTGTGTCTGATAGTTCTAGACTTACCCAATGTATAAAAAGTTCTAGACTTGCCCAGTGTATAAAACTAAAGGTACTTAGAAGATTTTATTACATATACTTTATTATCTAGTTCCATCCAAGTCCTCTTCCATTTCCTTATTGTAGATATAATCTGATTAAGTATCTCTTCCCTGGTCTCCCTGGCTGCTTCTTGTATTTTGCTCGGTATCCATATTCCCAGAAATTTCTTCCTATCATGAACTCAGAGAAATGGAAATGTCTCAAGGCCATTATAAAAATGTAGTTTAGTACTATGCCATTTGTTTTTTTTTGTTGTTGTTGTTTTTTTTTCCCCTCATTTAATTTATATACTGCTAATGTGTTGTATACTTAAAACATTTTGAAAATTTTCTTCAGGTCTCTTTCTGGGTTGGTAATGCCAGCAGTTCTAAGTAGTATAATGCAAAAGGGCAGCTTTATCTTATCCCTCTTGTTAGGTGAAATAATTTGGATAGGACCCCCCAACATCCATACACACACACTCTCATAATACACATGCATTTTATCCTGTATTCTGGCAACTGCTCCCCTAGAAATTTTGAACAGCAGTTCAATCCACTTTTGGGGGAATTCAAGTGCACCCAGGGTTGGTTCCAACATTTTTCTGCTTATCTATTCAAATGTTTTTTTTTGTGTGTCTAGACTCAAGATTAGTAAAGTATTATTGGTATATTCTGCATCTGCCTGAAGCATTTTACCACTATGCATTTTGTAATGACTGTTTCCATGTTTTCCTGTCTAAGTCTTTGCCCCAACATTTTCATAGCTTTGAGATTATTGTCAAGCTAATTATATTAAGTGTCCTAACCCTTTGTTCATTAAGTCTGTTTAGATTTTCCCTAGCATGTTTCTTTACATCAAGCATTTGTATGCTATTGTCTGGTTGTATGCCCCCTCCCGGGTCCATTGCATTTCCTTTAGTTTAAGTACTCCCCATCTATTTTTTTTCTATTACTTTTTTCACATTTTGTTTATTGTGTGATTTCAATCTGTATTATATTTTTATATTCAAACCAGTTCTGTATTTATTCCACCCCTATGTTGACCTGCCTATTTTTTTTTTCTATCAGTAATTTCCTTATCCATTGCTGAAATGGCTCATTTTAATAAAGTTAGGCAATGCCAGTGTCTTTCCCAATACCTGTTTTTGTCACCTTTAATCCTACCTGTACTGGTGCACGATTAGAAAGTGATATAAGGTGAGCAGTACTGCTCACAGCTAGTGTGCGTGTTCTTAAGTTATATATCTGCTATCTAGTCTAGGTTTCTTTTGTGGGGATAAACTCTTGGCTAGGCTTGTAAGGGCCCAGGGCCATTAGCCTAGTAACCTACTATGATCCTATGATCTAGACCAAGTGTTCTCTAGTGGGTATATTGTCATATATTTTTGGTGACATTTAGTATATTCTGAAATCCAAAACTAGTCAACTACCTTTCTAAGTATCATCCTTCTTTGATTGACTTTATTTTTCTTACACCTCCTGATACATCGTTTGAGTTCCCTATAAGGTTCCAATAACCCACAATGACCATTAATCATTCAGTTTGTTTGGGTGACAAATATGTTGTGACAATTGTTATTTGCATTCCTTGTCACAAATCCTTTAACTGCTAGATATCTCCCATGTTAATCCTTTTTTCTTTATTTATTGTCAGTCTCATTTTACTAGATATTAGGATTAGAACTCCCACCTTTCTCTTATGGTCACATAACCCCCCCCCCCCATTTTGTACTTACTTTGATAACTTCCTTGTGTTCTTTTTGTGTGAGGTGCATCTCTTGCAACAATATGATTTGCGCAATTGATTTGTCAATATGACACAAGACTTGCCCCTGCTTTTGCTTATCCACTAAGCTATTTACTTTCAACATCAAACAATCTAACTCAACCATTTATCCTGTTTTTTGTGTGTGTTTTGCATTGGCTATCACTTTCAAAGTGTTACATTTTATGCTGTATCCTGGCTTTCGACCGGACCTAACTGCTGATTCTTTTTCTAAATGTTCTCCTTTCCACAAATTGAAAATTCCCGTTCATGATTCAATGGTTCAATTAAATAATTATCAAATGTAGGCCCTATTCAGGTCATTTAAAAGTTTGCTATATTTAAGTCCCTCATGCAAATTGAATATTTTTAAACCAGAAATCCAAATGCATTTTAAAAGATGTCAAATGACAAGCATGTCTTGCATTTTTTGGTAAAGAATTCCAAAGCCTACCAGCTTTGTAGTGAAAGAACATTGTCTTTAACTAAGATCTAACAACAGGCAACTTAACAAAAGTACTTTTATTCCTGATATTGATACTATGATCCAAAAATGTATGCCCAACAAAGCAGCCAAAAAGTCATCAGTTAGACATTTATATATCAAAAATAAACTTAACCTGAACAATCTTTATGCAATTAAATAAAGAAATAATTTAAGTCTCTTAACATAGGTTCATAGGTGTGTACAAAGGCAAATGACCACTGGGACCCTTAAAAACCTAGCCATGCAACCCTAATGTGACCCACAAATTTGATTTATAGATGGTGATTTACTGACTACCTCTGTTCATTAAAGACATAAGAGCCACAGGGCTGGGGTGAATTTCTGATTACCCATCTATGAGTCCAAGTTACACGTAAATAGGGATAGGGAGAAATTCTGCTTCACATAGATGGGGAGCCTGCTCCAGAAAATGGGAATTCTCTTAGAAATATATCTGTATCTCCAACTCGCACTATTTATGTTGCAAGCAAAATGTAGGTCTTTTAATCTCATAGTTCTGATATTTGTTTTGGGGATATGCAAAAGATTTATAAAAACAGGCTCCAAGGATGACTTGCAAGACAGGCAAATATCCCCTCTCAGAAGTCTGTATGATACTGAGAAAAGAGACAGGGCTTTGAGGGGATTAATGTTGGACATTGTGTTGATTCCCTGTATTCTTTTTCTAAGGAACCTTTGTGGACATTCCATTTGCTGCATGCATCTGGTCAGGTAAATAACAAAGGGGGCATTATACTCTATGATGGGCCTGAGGAGGGCATAGTACAGTGGTATGATGACCTCTCTGGACCTAGATTCCATGCCCTTGATTATAAGTTGAGCAACACAGAAGGATTTTCTTTCTACCTTGGACACCGGTTAGTCGAAGGCTAGGTTACTGTCTACATGAGTTCCCAGGTCCCTGATTTGTGAATCAATTTTTAATGGTGTGTTACTGATGGCATAATTACATGGGGAGGTAGATATCCCAAAAGGTAATATAATGCTTTTCTTGGTGCTGAGTTTTAAGGTATGGCTTTGGCACCAAGTGTTTGTCTGTATTAGACCTTCCTGAAGGGTGTTCTCATCTTGGGGGATTCAATGACTGCTCCCAGTTTGCAATTATCTGCAAATTTGGTTAGCCAGAGGCCTTTGACATCAGATTTGACATCTGAAAAGTAGATGTCAAAAAGGTGTAAGCCTAACACAGAGCCCTGGGGGACTCCACTGGCAACAGGCTTCTTTGTGGAGGTGGCCTCATCAGTTCAATCCTCCTGGGTCCTATCAGTGAGCCAGATACCTATCCATTGTGTTATAAAGGGGTTTATACCTAGTTCTGTAAGTTTGTTTACAATTCCAGAGTCGGGTATTGTACCAAATGCCTTAGCCAGATCTAGGTAGGCATTATGCACAGTTTTCCCCTCACACATTGCTTTAGTGACCTTTTCAAAGAAGTCCACCAGTTTCAGTAAGCATGACCTTCCTTTGACAAAGCCAAATTGAGATGGATACAGTGTCTGCAGGTCTCCTGTGTCCTTGTTGATAATTTCCTTGATAATTCTTTCCAAGGCTTTGCAAATAAGACTAGTCAGACTAATGGGTCTGTAGTTTCCAGGATCTGTTGAATGTTCTCCCTTATGAAGGGAGTGACTGTCACAATCCTTCATTCATTTGGTGCAAAGCCTGTTGTAAGACTATAGTTAAAAAATGACTCCAGGGGTCCTGATAAGTCAAATTTTAGTCTGTTCAGGAGGCATTCTGGGATGTTAATGGGCCCATTGAAGCCATGTTCTTGACTTTAGTGAGTGCAGTCAGTACATGCTCCCTAGCCATAGTTGGAGGGGCTGTGTTTGATAGTATTATTGAGAAGATGCTTGGGGGTCAGAGAAAGTAAAGTTGGAACTGAATTTGTCCATTGACAGGTTCACTATATCACCAGGCTCAATGAATGTGGCACCATTAACCACCAGTTTAGAACATTGCTGTGTGCTGCCCTTGAGGTTTCAGACATAACTGTAGAAGGTCTTCTGGTTATCATTCACCTGGGAGAATATCTTCACCTCAGGGTTGGCTTTGATTGATCTAATTAGCCTTTTTCACTGCCTATTTACTTGGTTAAGTGAGTTTTTATCTTTATTGAAATTACCCTTCCCAATTTTTGCCATACTTGTTTTCTTTTTGTTATATATCCTGTTTGATTTCAGATGTCACCAGGGTGTTTTTTTTACTGGGGCTAGTTCAAGACTTCTTTCTGATAGGTACTGCAGCCTCTATGCAGCCACTGACATGGTTGTACAGAGTTTCTAAGAGCAATTCAGCATAGGTTGGTGTGTCCTTGGGGTTGCAGGGGCACTGAATTTTGACAAACCATCACTTAATAACAGGTGATTTGCCTTGGAATAGTTCCCATTATGGGTTTTAATGGGATTGCAAAGTTGATATTGATTTCAAAGGAGACTGTTTTATGCTCAGACCTTACGAAGGAAGACAAGACATTGGGAGAGTGCACCATTCTCCAATATTTGTGAGCACGAGGTCCAGTATTTTGGATCCTCTAATGGCTGTATTCACTACTTGGTCAAGGTTGTTTGTATTTACAAAGTCCAGGAATTTCTGTGCCTGTAGATTTGAGGCCATGTAGGATTCCCAATCTACAGAAGGTAATCAAAGTGTCCCATGAGTAGGGTGTTCTGTTGGATGGTAAGTGTCTCCAGTAGGTCCAAGTATGCATTGTGAGCTTCTTGGGACATGGAGAGTGACCTATTGTTGGGTAGGATATAGTATGCGATTTTGTCTGTGGTGATCCATGGAGGAACTCCAGCACATCATCCTGTCTGATGACTCTGGAAGCATACTTGTTACTAATATATATTGAGACATCTCCACGTTTAGCCATTGTCTGTGCAGGAACTAGTCTGAAAGTGTGGAAGGCACTGACATTTTGTACTGCTGGGATACTTTCTGCTGTTGTAAACCATGTTTCGGTAACTGCACAGATGTATTCTTGAGTGTGAGGAGGGCTTGGAGGGAGTGTAGTTTTTTTATTTAGGCTCCTGGCATTGAGAGGTAACACCTTGAAGTTCCGTTGAGTTGATTTTGCTGTGCTGATAAGTTTGTCAATTTGGCATTGCCTAAAAAAGCCCTATGGGGGTGGACAAGGCCTTAGTCAGTATTCAAAAGCCTAACGGGGAAAGGTGCAGCCCATCCTTTGCAAAGCAACGTGGTCTATTGACTATGTCCTCCCAAGCTGACAAATATTGGATACCCTTAGAATGACACCAAAAAGACAACCAGTTGTTGAAAATCATTTTTTGCTCATACTGTGGCACCATCCTCTGTGATGGTAATATGCTGCTCAGTGCCAGGCTCATACCAGCCTGAAACACACAGACTGAAAAGCTCCATCATGTCTCTCTTCATATAGTCTAGAGAGGTACATCTCAGGTCATTTATACATACATGGATTATGATGGAATCATACTGGTACATGTGGTGTAATGTCATGAGTGTGTGTGTGTGTGTGTGTGTGTGTGTGTGTGTGTGTGTGTGTGTGTGATTTGGCAGATCCTGGCTTCAGATAAGCAACAGTTATCTTCTCCTTGTTCAGCCTGGTTAGAGGGGCATCAGTGTACCTTACAATGGAGGCCCCTGTGATAAGAGTCCTAGAAAGTGTGCTCGCTTGCCTTAGGGGTTTTGTGTTTGGGGTTCCACTGAGAGTGGCAGTATGTCAGGTGTTAGGTGTTGTTTTTTGCTTAGTGTCTTTGGGCTTGCTGAGGCAAAGCTTTGACAGTGGGTGGTCTAGGTGATCTTTACTGTTTAGGAAGATTGCTTTTACATGCCTCAGCATATGTTCATTTGTGTGTGTGTGTGTGTGTGTGTGTGTGTTGTGTACTATGTGGAGAGGGTGCTATGTGTATGGTTTCGACAACTTGATGTGGACTTGTATGCCAGGGTTTAGCCTCTAGTGTCATTGTGTAAGTATACCTCTCACATACTGTGTCCAATGTTTTTAAGGATTAAGTGGTTGACAGTAGACATGTGACAATTTCTACATTGTTTCAAGATGCCCATATCCACCAAGCTGGCTACACAGAAATTAGAAAATTATATATCCATAATGTTCAATTCTTTGATTTGTGAGCTACAAGGGAGTGGTGTATTGTGGTTAGAAGAACATTAACGGTGCTTTATTTCTGCAGACTAATAACGGTGCTTTACTGGGGCAGATTACATTAAACAGTACTAAATTCTGCTAACTTTAATGTTTATACAGTACTGAACTCTACTAAATCTGTAAGTACTGCCACTCGAGGCCCAAATAGCTGCTCTAAGCTTGTTGGCATACAAGGTATTTGCACAAAATTGCTGCTTAACATGTTACAGTTTATGAATAGTTCTACAGAGAAAATTTGCTTTCTAGGTGTTTGCTACTGTACAGGGCACCTTTAACATACTCAAACATGCAAAATTTATGGCAGCACAGAAAAAAACAGAAAACTAAATAATGAGCCCACTAGGCAATACATTGACTACACTATGAGTTCTTTTATATATTTCCCAGCTCATATAGACCAGACGAACACCTCTTCCCATAAGATGAATAAACCAAGTCCTCTTGATGTAAAAACACAGTAGAAGATACCCACAAATGCAATGCTAACACAATCCATTTAAACAACTAGCTGGAAATCCCTTGCTGATGGTAATTTAAAGACAGTAACAGCGAGAGGGAGAGCATGTTTTTTTCAGAAAAAAATTCACTGAAATGCATCCATAAAAGCAAGAAACAAAAGTGATCACTGAAAAATAACTTCAGTGCAAATAAGCAATCAAAGTACTTAACTTTCCCTGGATGGCACTGGATACAAGTAAAACACTTCTGGAATGTAAGCTAGTACTACAAGCCTTTCTGACCTCCAGAAAAATGAGCAGGAGACAGTATGTAGTAAAGGAGGTTTACTTATGAACAATACTGACTTACTGGGTGGGTGCTCAGTATCATGGGTCTATGGAAAACAACGAGTGGGAAGACTACATAAATAGTTGGTATAACAGTCAATAGAAATGAAAGGTGGAGGGTGGGACTTTGGAAATCAGGTAATCATAAGTGGTGGAGTCAGAGACACAGACTTATAAAACAACAACAGCAGAAGAGTGGCAGGGTTAGAAACTTTTCAATGAACAAGCAGGCTAGCTAAAGAGTCTAGCAATCAAATAAAGATAATAGTGGAGTGCTTTCAGAAACTTAGCTTAATGTATCAGTGTGGGATGGGGAAGACACAGAATGTAAACAGGTAAATGATAAGCAGAATATAAAAGCACTGAAGCACAAACTGGTGCAGACACAACTCTCTCACTATTAACCTTCTACTACAGTTTAAGGTACCAGACTTTGCAGAAACGTACCAGTAACACTGTTTATATTAAAAAATGCAGTAATAAATGATTAAGGCAAAAATCTGGTAGTGGTAGTATGCAGTCCTGCCACACGTATGAATTAAACTACAAAACTTTGGTTCAGCAAGGTTTAAAATGCAAACAGATAGCTTTTACAAGTAATTCTTCTTGTGGAAACAAAAGTGCAGAATGACTAAGGTCCCGGAACAAACCAAAAAATTCAGACAGGTGGAATAGAGCAGAAAAGTACAAAGTAGTATCACCACACAGGGCACTATAAATCCACTTAAATGTTTAAGCAGAATTGAAATAAGTAAAACAATGTATTTCTATTTCCATTTTTGAAAAGCTAGTTACTGACAGATCCACACCTCTCCAAGTCTTGGATAAAAGACACTGGGTGGGGGTAGCTGGAAATAGCAGCTAGCTAGAGAGCTACCCATGCAAATAAAGGAGTTACTGGAGCTCTCCAGGAAACTTTAGCGGACTATTTTTGGGGGATGGTGTAGACACAGAATGTAAGCAGGTCAATGGGAAGCAAAATATAAAAGTACTGAAACCCAGACTGGAGCAGAGACAATACTCTCACTACTGAACTTCTGCTAGAGTTAGGGCATCAGATTATGCAGAAATTTACCAGTAACACTGATTATGGAAAGCACTGCAGTAATAAATGATTAACGCACAAATCTGGCAGTAGAAGTAAGCAGTTCTGCACCAATTGTGAACTAAACTACAACACTGTGGCCCAGAATGGTATAAAATACAAGCAGATAGCATTTACAAGTAAGTCTGCTTCAGGAAATAGAAGCACAGAATAACTGAGATCCATGAACAAACTAAAAAATATAAACAGATGTAACATAGCAGAAAAGTATAAAGTAGCATCATCATGCAGGTCACTTTAAGTGCTCTTAAATATTTAAGCAGAATTGAAATAATTGAAATAATTAAATCCTCTTTCCTTTTTGAAAAGCTAGTTGCTCACAATTTCATACCTCTCCAAGTATTGGATAAAAGACCAAGGTTTAAGATAAACAATGACATCCAGCTACCTGCCTTGTGAATGCTTGTTTACATGATCTAACCTCCTTAACTGTAAAGTACCTAGAATGCAAAAAGAACCACCATATTAAGCGACAGGCTATAAACCAACTGTATATAGCTTAACTATTACACTTCTATCCCTGTTAGAAAAACTATAAAGTATATTCTATAAAAGGCCATAACACTTCCTAACCCTATTATTAATATGTACACCAAATGTTAAGGAAGTGTCACCTAAAATACCTAAAACCTTCACCTGAGCAGATGAGTAGCAAACATGATTATCTAGTACATAAGGATACTAACAGTTAGTTGTCCCAAATTTCTAAACTTTACAGTTTGTTTGTACTTAATTTCATATCATTCAACTGTACCCACCTAGTTATATTTTCAAGATATTTTTTTGAAGATAATTAGGATCCACTAAATTAGTAACAACACAGCCATCTTTTATATTTGCTGAGCCATGCTTGATCAGACATTGGACAATCACTCATTAGTACACCAAATAGCAATGGTCCCAATACAGACCTCAATGGTATATCTCTACAAACAATTTTAGGAGGAGAACACTTATTTTTAACTCAGACTCTGCACGTTCTAATTAAGAGCCAGTGTACTACCCATCTTGAACACAGACATTTAAGTTTGTCTCACATTATATATTAACAAAAAACTCACAAGGGATGTAGTCAAAGGCCATGGCCAAATCCAGATATGCTTTAACTATACCCAAGCCTTCGTCCAATGAATTTACAATATATTTATAAATATGAAACAAATTTGATAGACTTGGTCTACCAGAAATAGTTTTAACTATATACAGACTTTACTCACCTCCTTTTCCTTCTCCATTTTTAAATTAGAAAACGTGCATAACTATTAGAATTTCTTTTGTGGCATAAAGCTACTCATAACCCTCAAAAGATCTCGACATCTCCAATGGTTTGCTTACTTTTCTTAGGAGGCTGATCTGCTGTACAACGTCTTATCTCCTCAGGATCCAGCACTGTCTGGTCTACGAGAGCAGGTTCCACTTCCCGATATGTCTTTGTACCCACAGTGTAAAAAACTTTAAAAATAGCTGGATCTAGTAATTCAAACAATTTGTACTTTTTACAGACTCAGATGGCTGACAGAAGTTGATGTCTTTGCCAATATATGGCTGCTGAATAAGTGTTGTCCACATACACTCTTGTCTGTCCTACTTTTAAGTTGATTCCAATCTTCCAAAGTGTTTGCAAAACCTTTTTTGCATAAAAGTCTGAAATGTTACTATTACTGGTCTTGGCATTTTTCTTAGCAGCTGCTGTTGGAGCGCCATCTTGATGTATAGTTCTCCTGTCGGTATTCCTCTCCATTTTCTTATTGTGTCATTCATGAGTTGCATGCAGTTGCTGCCTTCTTGCCTTTCTGGTCTGGCTGTAAAGCACTAATTTTCCAGCAGATCCAGTCTTGTAGCTCATTGACCTTGGTTCCAATTTCTTCCTGCATGGATAGTTTTATTTTTGAACTCTGTTGGCATCTGCTTATGGTTTGTGATAGCGGCTATCTATTGAGAGCATCTTCCACATCTTGCATTTTTATTGTTAGATTTCATGCATTTTACCAAAGTGCTGCTAATTTTGAATACTTACTGGTACAGTAGATTATTTTCTTTCTCCGAACAAAGGACCAGGAGTCCCAGCATCCCACTCACTGATTTAGGATGCACTGACAGTTGAACCACATGGTCCATACAACTCATCTCCTCAGGGACTTGTTCTTTGTTTTCTTGATTTTTGTCCCTTACTTTCTTCACAGATTTGTTTTGTCTTGCATTCATGTGCAATCTAAAATTATCTTTCATATGGACAACTGTAGAGTTTACTCCCTGGATTGATTAGTTTTTTGTTTTGGAGTTAGGAGGACAATCTTAAGCTGTTAACAGAAGTGCCACCATACCAGATGTCTTGTCCAGAATTTCGTGAGCAAAAAAACTGAGAGGTATGGTTTCCCTCTGTGATGCCCTTGCACTGGCCCAGTAATCAAGGAGCTTAAGTCCTCAATATTGGCAACAGCTAGGGGATGTACACATTGGGAGGATGACAAGTACACATGCAGTAAAGTACAATTTCCCTTAAAAGCACACAGAGATCACAGTCAGTATGCGGCTGGTTTCTCTCTCTTTCTCCAGATCTCCAATAAGACTCCCCAATGGCACAGCTACAGGGTTAAGATCTCAGCTGTGGGGCCAAGCCAAGACCTCCAGCACCCTCTCTGTCCAACCAGTGCTTCATGTCCTTGCCCACATAGCTGACACACACACACTTTGAGATTTGATTGATATACAAACACTCACACACACACACACACACACACACACACCTGGTAAAGCCTGGCACAGGTTTACTAGCTATGCCCCCTTTTGCCCAGATGATAAGGTAGTTTCCACTGCCACCAACCCCTTCTTATCAGCTACTATAAGGCCCTTACAAAGGGTGTCCAATCCTACTGTATAATGTTACTATTATCTAAATGGTAGTTTTGACCAAGAGTAAGGCTATTTAGGAGTGGCCTGTACAGTGTCACCAAATACATATGCAAGCACTCTAAGAACTTAAATATATCTCACAAATATCAGCCACAAAGATAGGTTTAAATATATTTAATAATAAATAATAAAATAACAAGTCAATACTCTGAACACAATAAGTTCAGAGTTCAAAATTACAGGAATTATTTTAAAACAACAGTGCAGGACAGTCTCAAATAAATACAGAAAATATCTAAGCTAATCTTTACTATATTCCTGTCTATACCTAAAAGAGATACTATGCCCTAAGTCTTACTTACAAGCAAGTGCAGATGTGATGATGAGTGGATCTTCTTGCTAGATCAAAGACAAAATTCAAAATTCACAGTCTCTCTCTGAGAGAGTTCTTCAATCAATAGCAAATATTACTGCTGGGTTAACTTGGATGACATCACTTTTTGTCATGTGGCTTTAGTTCCCAGGCTAAACAGAAGCTTAACAGAATTTGGAAAAAATTTCTAGCTCTAGACATCCTGTCTCCTTGCTACATTGAAACTAACTTTTATTGCACATCGTAAAGCATTTAATTTCAACTTATTTTCTTGAACTTTTGTAAGTTAATCTTCTATGTTCCAGCAGAGTATGCTGTGGTCAGATTCTTGAAGCTCAGTACATAACATACAGTTCTGTATAAATCATATCAATATTCACAAATGGCATAGAATTATTTACAAAATTCCAGATAGCTGGGCTGCAGATGTCACATTCCCCCTCCCCCGAAAACTCAAGCTAGTTTTTTCAAGTGAACCTTGAGAAACGTTGCTTGAGAGGGTTGAGCCTATCTGGGAATACCTTATCATATTCCCTGTCTTGAAAGCCCATCTGCGTTTGGCATTGCTAACACCACTGTGGTGCTGCACTATCATATGCTTGCAATCCTAGGCTCAACCTTAGTAACTTGGCATTTTGCTGACTGACTCAATATAGCCATTTTAAGGGACTGTGGTCTGTAACTACAGTGAATTTCCCTTCCATACAGATAAGCCTGAAGTTTCTGCAGTGCCCATACTATAGCTAGGCATTGCTTTTCTACAGCTGCATAGCATTCTTCCCTGGGTTGGAGCCCACGACTGAGATATACCACTGGGTGCTCTTCTTCCTCTGTGGAAACCTGACTAAGTACAGTCCCCACACCATGGTTTGAAGCATCCACCTGCACAACAAATTTGTTGCTGTAAACTGGACTGGCTAACACAGGGGATTCTCCCAAAGGTCCTTTAAGCTTCTGGAATGCCTGCTCATATTCTGGGGTCCACACTACCTTATCTGGCCTGTTTTTTTCCTTGTCAGGTCTGTCAGGGGAGCAGCTATGGTACTATAATTGGGGACAAACTTTCTATAGTACCCTGCTGACCTGAGAATGCCCTCATCTGCTTTTTGGTAACAGGGGCAGGCCATGTCTGCATGACTTCCACCTTGGCAGGTTCTGCCCTGATCTTACCAATCCTCACTCTATGTCCCAGGTAGGAGACCTCTGCCATACCCACCTGACATTTGCTGGGTTTAATGGTCAAGCCTGCCCTCTGTAGTCTACCCAGCACCTCCCTGACATGCTGAAGATGCTATTGCCAGGAATGGTCATAGATGAAAATATCATCTAGGTAAGCAAGGGCAAAATCTCCTGCTTGGATACAATCTACTAGCCTCTGGAAAGTCGCTGGGGCATTTTTCATCCCAAAGGGCATCTTCGTGAACTCATACAAGTCAAAAGGAGTCACAAAGGCTGACCTCTTTCTAGCACTGGGAGTTAAGGGCACCTGCCAGTAACCCTTGGTAAGATCAATGGTGGTAAAATACTTAGCCCCACCCAGCTGCTCTAGGGCTTCATCAGTCCTAGGCATGGGGTAAGCATCTGACTCTGTGTGACTATTTAATTTCCTGTAGTACACACAGAACCTGGTGCTGCCATCCTTCTTTGGTACCAGCAGCACTGGGGAGGCTCAGGGACTGCTAGACTCCTGGAGTACCCCTAGTTCCAACATTTCCTGTATCTCCTCCCTCAGGACTGCTTGACTCCCTCAGGCACCCTATAAGGGGCCTGCTTAATAGGCCTTTGGGGTCCTGTATCCACATGGTGCTGCACCAGGTGGGTGCACCCTGGTTTCCCAGTGAGCATGCCCCCAAACTCCTGTAACTCTGCTCGGATTTCTCGAACTTGGGTAGGGGATAGTTGCTGGAACATTGCTACCCCTTCCACTGAGGAGTCAGTCTGCACTTCATGGAGGAGATCACTGACCAGATCCTCCATAGACTCCTCATGTCATCCACTGCAAATACTCACCACAAGGGCCTCCCTGTCATGGTAAAGTTTCATCATGTTAACATGGTATAATTTGTGCCTCTGCCACCTGCCTAGCAGTTCTACAATGTAGTTAACATGACTGAACTTCCTTACCATCTTGTAGGGTCCCTCCCAAGGGTTTATATCACAACATTGAATGATGAATATATCGAATAACAAAACATCAAACTGACTTCATCGAACATGACAACATCGAAATGGGGGAAAAAAACAAAAAAAATCATGTGAAGTGTAGATGACAAACAAATTGCTCCATGTAGGGGGGCAAGACCCCCCTGCACCCCCACACCCCCTGCCACTTAAACATACCACTTCGGAGATTGCAGTTCAGTGCACTAAAGTGTGGAAATGGAAGATTTCTATTTCCTACACTGTAGCATGATCTTGGAGTTGGTATATTTAAGTAGCAGGGGGTGTGGTGGGCACAGCCCCCCATGTGGGGGGTGCAGGGGGGCTTGCCTACACCCTTAATGTTGCATGTCACAGTTGGAAACTGCCATTGACATAGTTTCAATGCTTTCATGCTTCAATGAATCCTGTTCAGTGTTCTGTTATTCGATATATTCATCATTCAATGTTGTGATATAAATCCCCTCCCAAGCTGCCTATAGCTTGTTGTGTCTGACAGGAATTAGAACCATTACCTGCTGCCCTACAGCATACTCTCTAGCTTGAGTATTCCTGTAACACCAGACCTTTTTCTGCTGTTGGGCTTCTGCCAAGATTCTCCTGGGCCAAGCCCATGAGTTCCCTGAGCCTTGTTCTGAGGTTTAGGACATATGCCACAACAGACTCCTTGTGAGTTTTACACTTACCCTCCCAATCATCGTGAATCAAACCTAGAGGTTCCCTCACCCTATGCCCATACAGCAACTCAAAGGGTGAAAAACCTATGGATTCCTTGGGAGCCTCTCTCTAAGCAAACAACAGATGGGGCAAATATTTATCCCACTCCCTCTTAAACTGGTTTGCAAATGCCTGTAGCTTGGACTTGAGTGTAGAGTTTAACCTGTCAACAAGGCCATAAGTCTGGGGATGGTAGAGAGTGGTCTTTAGGTGTTTCACCCCACAGTGCTTCCACAGACAAGCTAGCAGGTCTGACAAAGTTAGCACCTCTGTCAGTCAGTATTTCTTTTGGAGAACCTACCCTGCTGAAAACCTCTAACAAAGCATTTGCCACCTTGTCTGCCTCAATGGAGGACAGAGACACTGCCTCAGGGTATCTTGTAGCATAATCTACTACCACTAGGATATACTTTTTCCCTGTGAAACTTGGGGTTCTCAGAGGCCCCACAATATCTATAGCTACCCTCTGAAAAGTTTCCTCAGTCACAGGTAAAGGCATCAAAGGATCTTTCACCTTGTCTCCTGCCTTGCCTACCTTTTGGCTCTGCGCACAGGTCCTGCAGTACCCTATTACATCTCTAGAAATCCGAGGTCAATAAAAGTTCTGCATAATACGTCTCTTTGTACATTTTATGTGCATATGACCTAATCATGGGGTATGGCTAGAAGTGCCAGATGGTAATCTCTGGGCACTACTGACTGCTGTATTCTCTCACCCTCTAGCCCTCCCTCAGGGGTCCACTCTCTATACAGTAACCCTTTGTCCCAGTATATAAATTCTCCCTTCCCATGAGAATTGGGTGCCTCACTAACTACCTCCCTCAGGCCTTGTAATGTAGAGTCTGAGAGCTGAGCCTGTCTCAACTCTGTCTTTGTAACCCTTTCCAGCTCTCCTTCAACAGGAAATCTGGTATTCTCTGACAGTGGTGCCTCACTGTCAGCCTGGGTACTACTACTCACATCTCCCCTTGCAGTCACTCTGTCCAGGGGAACATCAGTACCCACAAGTAGCTGTGGCTCACCTTCAGTTTCACTGCTACAGGGTAGCTCCCTCCCTGAAGTAACCACCTCACCAGTCTTGGCTGTAAGTGTGACTGTCTGTGTCTCCCCAGGCTACCAGACCCACATGTTTGTCTTCAAGCCTGACTGCATGTAACTGCATGAACATAAGGTACTGCATTATCAAAATCATTCCCTATCAGGACATCTGCAGGGATGTACTCAAATACACCTACTTGCTGGCTTCCTTTTCCACCCTCCCAGTCAAGGTGAACCCTAGCCAAAGCTAATTGGAATGGGGTCCCTCTTAAAGCTCTGACTGGAGTAGACTGCCCAAGCAAGTAGTGCTCTGCTTTAACCATTGCAGGCTTTACAATTAATACACCCCTCAGACTCCTCCTGCCTTGTACTGCAAATACTTAGCACAAGGGCCTCCCTGTCATGGTAAAGTTTCATCATGTTAACATGGTACAGTTTTTGCGCCTGCCTCCTGTCTAGCCTTCTCCTCAGCTTCCAAGCATAGCAATTTCTCATTTAACTCAGTCTTCAGACATTGCAGTTTCTCATTTTCCACAGTGTCTAGACATCTCAGTCACTCTGCTGCCTCAATTTCTAAATGCTTGGCCTCCAGCTCACGTTTCTTTAACTCCAGATGGATTTTTAAGTCCCTCTGTGGAAAGGTTGAGCTGTCCATTTTCTGAGAGTTGTACATCTCCAAGGCCAGTCCGATTGCTCTCCTGGTTGCTATACTGTGATGCAGCTGTGACTAAAGCTGTAATAATTTCTGTTTTAGTCTGGTTGGCATGCACCAGACCTTTAGCCTGGCACATCTCCACCAACTGGCTCCTTGTCATCTTGCCATACTCCTCTGCTGACAAGCTTGCCTGCTCTCTCTGACTAACTAAGCTAACAAAAAAATAATAATAATAATAATTGTGATATGGACTATGAATGTTCACTGCATGCTTGATTGAGAGTACAAACACTTTCAGTGACCACTGTACACAAGGTACAGGAATTCAATATCCACACCACTACAAGCCAATTAATATGTGATGCATGAATCTTGCCATCCCAAATAGAACCAAAATGCTCTCATCCAAAAAAAGGAAGCCAATCTGGTGGTCCCCTGCCATAAACAAACTTTACAACAAAAGGAAGAAACTTTTGCAGAAAAGAGGAAAATCCCAGGATGCAAAAAACTCCCTTACTAGCCTCAGTAAGAAACTGAGATGCCTCATAAAATCCTCCAAAGCTAGTTATGAAAATAAAATTGCCAAAGATTCCAAAGACAACCACAAAGCATTCTATAACTATGTCAAGAATCTAAATGGCAATGCTCAGATCTGCTCTAAGCTAAAACAGAATGGCAATAAATATACTGATCCAAAGGATATTGCCAATATCCTGGCAGATCGAATCAGTGCCAATTTCACCCCCCTCTCACCCCCTAAATGGCCCATCTCAATACCGGAAGATTGCCAAATTCCAGTAATAACGGCCACACAGGTACAAAACGCACTCTCAAGCCAAGAATACAGCATCCATGGGACCAGATGACATCCCGGGCTGTGTACTACATGAACTACAATATGAACTGGCACCTCACCTAAGTGTCATGTTTAATCATAGCCTCACCTCAGGTTTCGTGCCCACTGAGTGGCGCAGAGCTACAGTTATCCCAATCCACAAGGGGGGATCCACCTTGGATCCCGGAAACTACCGTCCCATCAGTCTGACAAGCCTTATCTGCAAGGCCATGGAGCGTATTATCATGGAACTTATAAACAAAGACATTGGCAACCTTCAAACACTGGACCCCACCCAGTTTGGGTTTGTGAAGGGCCGATCTTGTCTCCTGAACCTGATTGACTTCTTTGAATCAGTCTCCAGAGCCATGGACAAGGGTAAGGTGGTCCACACAGCCTATCTAGACCTTGCCAAGGCCTTTGACACCATCCCCACTCTGGAATCATAGATAAACTTACTAAGTTGGGCATTAATCCCTATGTCACCCAATGGGTTGCTAAATGGCTTACTGATAGAACCCACACTGTAAAAGTAGCCGACTCCAAATCCATCTCCAGACAAGTGACAAGTGGAGTACCTCAGGGTTCAGTCCTGGGGCGCTCTTGTTTGGCATCTACTTCTCTGAAGTACAGGTCAACACTAAGGGACTCTGGCTAACAAAGTTTGCAGATGACTGCAAACTGGGAGCCATTATTGAATCCCCAAATGATGTGGATACTCTACAAAAGGGCCTTACAGAAACAGATGCTTGGTGCCAGAGCCATGGGCTCAAGCTCAATGCCAAGAAATGTATTGTTATCCCCTTGGGGAAAAAACATGTATCCATGAATTACCATATAGGTGGCCGTACACTAAACACAGAAAGTGTGATAAGAGACTTAGGGACACAGGTGGACAGTGGTCTCACCTTCGATAACCACATCGCCACAACAGTCAGGAAATCCTTCTATGTGGCACACCTCATCACGAAGGGCTTTTCATCCAGAAAAAGGAGGTCATTGTCCCACTGTACTCATCCCTCATTAGACCCATTATAGAATACAATGGCCCATTTGGTATGTACCTCTCAAGACATCTGCAACAACTGGAAAGGCCTCAGAAATACCTCACTAAAAGAATCACAGGCCTAAAGCAGATGCCCTACGCTGACCGCCTTAAAAAACTCCAGCTATACTCTGTCGCATATCGTCTACTCAGAGGCGATCTCTGCTTAACATACAAGGCCATGTCAAACCCAGAGCTGTTGGACATGCTACACTTAAAGAAATCCCAATCCCTCAGAGCTACACGCTCCAGGGATCTAAACCTTGTCATCACAATAAACAAAACATGCTAGAGGGATAGGTTCCTGACCCAGAGACTCCCCAGACTCTAGAATAGATTGCCCATACATGTCAAGCAGAGTGCCTCTTTGGACCTCTTCAAGAGGAACCTTGACGTTTGGATGGGAGAAAGGAAATTCACCCCAGGGATCACGTCAGTCGCCCTGCTAGACAGGGGTCCAGGAAAGTAAATAATGTGGGAAGAAATAGCCAGGGAATTGTTATGGCTTATCTTGTATAGGCCCTAGGGCTGATAGCCTAGTACCAACCTATGAATCTATGTGGCTATCTCACCACTGTCAACCCATTAATATGTGATGTGCATATCCCCGCACTGTGCTACCAATTAATATGTGACACCCTTGCACTAGCCCAGTAATCAAGGAGCCTCAATCCTCACCATTGGAAACAGCTAGGGGACACATACATTGGGAGGATGACAAGTACACACAAAGTAAAATACAATTTCCCTTAAGAGCACACAGAGATCACTGTCAGTCTGGGGCTGGTTTCTCCCTCTTTCTCCAGATCCCCAATAAGACTCCCCACTGACACAGCTATAGGGTTAAGATCTCAGCTTAGGGGCCAAGTCAAGACCTACAGCACCCTCTCTGTCCAACCAGTGCTTTGTGTTCCTGCTCAGGTAGCTGAGACACACAAAACCCCCAGTCTCTCTCTGAAAGAGTTCTTCAGTATCAAATATTATTGCTGGGTTAGCTTGGATGACACCACTTTTTTCACCTGGCTTTAATTCCCAGGCTAAACAGAAACTTAACAGAAGTTACATCTCTGTGTGAGAAATACATATCTCTCAGAACTTTGTGGCTGCTAAGAAGTCAGAAAGCAGGAGGTTCGCAGTGGTGCAGCAGTGGTTAGCGTTGCCACCATACCTCTCAACTGTCCCGGATTTTCAGAGACGTCCCTGATTTTGACTCAGATTTTAACTCTGTCCCTCTTAATCCCTCCTAAAACTAGTCACTTTTGGAGGAAAGGTGGTAAATTACACTTAATGAATAATGACAATAATTAAGAGTTATAAACTTGTTTTACTTCAGAAAATGTGTATTAATTCATATGCTCTGATTCTGTCAATGTTTCAAGTTAATAGCAGTAATATTTTAAAAGTGTCCCTTATTGTCCCTGATTTTTTTCTTGACTTGTCCCTGATTCTGTTGAAAGTTGTCCCCAATTGGTTGAGAGGTCTGGTTGCCACCTCACATCAAGTGGTTTTCTGGTTTGATCCTTGGCTGGGGTGCCTTCTGTGCGGAGTCTGCATGTCTTCCCTGTGGTTGCGTGGGCTTCCTCTGGGTGCTCCAGTTACCTCCCACACCCCAAAGACATGCTGTAGGTGGATTGGACACTATAAACTGGCCCTAGGCGTGAGTGTGTGAGCGCCTTCTGTGGAAGGTTGGGCGCCGGGCTGGCAACTCAACACCATAAAACTCCACTGTCAATCATGAGCAGACAGATGATCCACTGTGGAAACCCCTAAATGGGAAAAGCCAAAAGAAGGAAGTCATAAAGCAATAAAATACTTTGTCTTTAAACCTAGTAACTACTTCTCACCAAGACAATAAAAAAAACTTCTAGCTCTAGACATCCTCTCTCCTTGCTGCATTGAAACTAACTTTTATAGCACATCCTGAAGCATTTAATTTCAACTTATTTTCTTGAAGTTTTGTAAGTTAATCTTCTATGTTCCAGCAGGGTATGCTGTGGTTACATTCTTGAAGCTCAGTACATAACATACAGTTCTGTATAAATCATATTAATATTCACAAATGACATAGAATTATTTACAAAATTCCAGCTAGCTGGGTTGCAGGTGTCACAGCCCGTCTTTCTCTATAGCCTTTCTTCATATTTTTACTTGAGGTTTATTGATTTACTTTTCTCTATTTGTGTTACTGTTTTATCCAGTGTCAGTCATAGCATATGATTATTATATGGCAGCATTTCCTGCTTTTTCACCCTGCCCTGCTCTGCCTTCTCCTGTTGAGTGTCCATATGTCTCCATATTTCACCATGCCTGTCCCTCTGCTAGATAAATTAGGACATAGGTTGACCTGGAGGGGTCCTTTGTGACTTCCAGTAGTAAATCACCCAAGGGGGATGTTGTAGCACCCTCTCATGATACAGCCAGAATGTCCCAATATATTACCTAGCAAGAGTTACAGGAAGTAACACCAGAGTGACTGGACCAGTGGCTTGATTCCTACATTGACCACCTGGAGAATGTCCTCATGTAAGTAGCCGAGTCACACCACAGCCTGATACTGTCTAGGGTGCCACCTGAAGCAGAACCCAGTGGGGACTGCAATCATGGAAGGGACTGACCTCTGGCTGGGTCCTTACCAAGTTAAAACAAAAGGGCCAAAGTCACCACCTATCTCCAAACATGGCATTTTCCTTCCCTTCCTTGTGTCTCAACTTCCTCCCCTGTTTGCAAGCCAGTCCCCCTCATCACTACCACTTGTCTTCTCTCTGTCAGTTGTGTCTATCCATTATCTCCCCTTATTTTGTGTTAAGCACCTCCCCAGTGGTGTTTGTCTGAATTATGTATTGGCTCTTCCACCCTTGCTTCCATCATTAGAACTTCTTCTCTCCCTCCTCTGCTCTTCATCTTACATTTCCCATCTACCAGTCTTAAAAAATAAAAATGGGCACCTGTCCCAAAAAACACCCTTCCTCCTCATTTCAACACTTTCCTTCCTTAGATCCTTCTATATTTTCCACTGTTTGCTCGTACCAATTTCTGACTTTCAAATGTTCCCAATTCCTCCAAATTTAAAAAAAGAAAACTGTTTTGGGTCTTGCTGGGAGCCATGTATTAATGCTCTGAACTATGCATATAGCCTTGCAAAGTTACATTAGTACAAACACATAATCACATGTATGCTACATGCAAGCTGTTGCTGTCTGTGACTTCTGTAGCCACATCCACAGTAAATTCATGCATTCACTAACACTGTTGTTAAGAGTGGATTTCTTAATTAGTTGATTGCAATGGTGCTTAATGCATGGTGCTTAATGCCTCTTGTATAAGTGATAATTACTTTAATCAGAACTGCGTCATGCTACTCAGTATCACTGCTTTTGGCAATACACAGCCTCATTACACATGTCTCTGAATCCAGGTGATGTCATCAGTTCATTTTGGTATTTAAATGTGATTTCGTAATAATAGTTTAACAAAATCCTGAATTGTAGAAGGTGAATGTGGTATTTGCATTTCTGTAACAAACGTTTGCAACTTTTTTGTTTTGTTTTATATATTTTTTAGGAATACACATGTGAAACCCATTCACCTTCTTCAATGCAATGCAATACATTAAAAATGAAATTCTTCCAAAATGAAGTTAACTTTTAATCTTTCTAGATATATTGTATTCTAGAACAGTTCAATGCCATTGTTTGGCAAAGTGTGCAGAATATCTGGAAATGTGTTATAAACTTGCAAAATACAATCAAAGTAATTTAGCTAATGCAGAACAGTTGCATTCTTTAGTGTGAAATGATATATAACACAGAAAAAGCAAGGGTAAAGATAAAAGGAAAAATGAAACAGTAATATAGAAACAGTGTCAGAAATTTACCTCTGCTTTATTTGTGAAAGCTGGTCTTTGAAGACAAAAATGTGTTTAGAAAATTATTGTTTTTTTATAAAGTCTAAATACTCCATGCTTTGCATACCTTTCAGCTATCCAGATGTTCACAGAATGCCCAGATTTTTGCTTCTTAATTTTGGTCTGTCCTTCTTAAAATATGCAGTTTTCTGCCAAATCAGTGAGGATTCAGACTTCATATTCTTCAGAAAATGCATGGTAACACAAAACCTTTTATTCTAGCAACTAAGTTTGTAAGAGCAATAATAAAAATCTGCCCCTATTTTTGGGCCTTTGTCCATTGAACACCCTTACACTGTCCCAGTAATAAAGGAGCCTCAATCCTCACCACTGGCAACAGTGAGGGATGTACACAATGGGAGGATGACAACTACAAACACAATAAAGTACAATTTCCCTTCAGAGAACACAGAGATCACAGTCAGTCTGGGGCTGGTTTCTCTCTATTTCTCCAGATCCCCAGTAAGACTCCCCACTGACACAGCTATAGGGTTAAGATCTCAGCCGAGTGGTCAAGCCAAAACCTCCAGCACCCTCTCTGTCCAACCAGTGTCCCAGTGCTTCGTGTCCCTGCCCAAGTAGCTGACACTGACACACACACACACATACACACTTTGAGATTTGATTTATGTACAAACACACAGACATTCCTGGGGAAGGCTGGTGCAGATTTACTAGCTATGCCCCCTTCTGCCTAGACTATAAGGTAGTTATAAAAATACAACAAGAAAGTCCCAAAAGTATAAAAAATATGACAAAAAGGCCAGTAAAAAATATAAAAATCACCAGCTTGCACTTTATTAACAAGATCGTCTTAAGTCTCTAGCGCTTCGGCAAGAAATGTCTTCTAGGAGTACATCAGTAAGGAAAAACAGTGCCATTTTATACAAACATTAACTATCAATTATAAAACACTTAACCAATTAATTAATATCTAAAACATTAAATACTGTATTTCTATTATACTTAGAAAACAATTATATCAAAAGTTTCCATGAACATTGAGTATTAAGTCCACAAGGATTTAAAGTATTGTATTTTAAAATATAAATACTTTCTTTATATAACAAATGATGTTTATTCTTAAACTCAGAGTTACCAACACCCCAATTAACTTGTTCTAGGATGCTGGCTTGCATAGAGTCTGGATTGCTATTGTGAAATAACTTAAAATGCATGGCAACAGGCTAGCAACTTTTTCCATTTTTATGTCTCTAATGTGCTCCTACAGTCTCAATGTAAAACTTCTCTTAGTTTCACCTATATAAAAGAGACTGCAGGATCATCTGAGAACATAAATATCATGTTACACAAGTGAAATGTCCTTTAGGACTAAAGGGAACACCATTGATATAACTAAAAATATTGACAACATATGTGCATGCTGAGCATCTAGTACAACCACTAGTGCCCAGTACACCTAAAGTGCTGCATAACTTATCCACTGTCTTAGCAGATTTATTGTGTACAATAATGTCCTGCATGTTCCTACCTCTTGCTTACAAAAATATATGAAATCTACATAATGTATCACAAAATACTTTACATTTAAATAAAAATGACCAAAAATGCTTAATTATCTTAACTTGTTCATGAGAAAAAACATTGTAAGAAATAACTATATACATTTGCCTAACTTCTAACTTATCTTGTCTAATATTACTGCCAGTGTATCTTTTGTAGTGTTTCATAGCATAGGTACTACCTGCTGGTAAATTAATTTATACCAATGAATTATTTTTTAGTTTAACCAGTGCCTTCTGGATATCTTGCATGAAGTAACCCCTTCTCAAGAACATATTTATAGAAGTACACATTTCCTTATATAACTCCTTTTCATCAGTACATAGTCTGTAGACTCTCAGTGTCTCTCTATAGGGTAAAGAATCCAGCAGAGATGAGATGGATGGTAACTGGTTCTATGTAAGAAATTATTACTGTTGTCAAACTTTCCATGAATTTTAGTTTTAATCCCCCCCCCCCCCCACTACACCTGTTAAATCAATATCTAGAAAACTTATAGTTTGGCCCTGTTGAAGTCCATCAAATTTTATTTGAAACATGTTTACATCCAAATCTTTAACAAAGGCAGATAAATTAGTCACCCCACCCTTACACAAAAATACTAGGTCATCTATAAATCTGTAATAGGAAACAACACAAGTTCTAAACCATTATGTCTATGTAAATATTCCACCTCATAAAGGCCTATAAAAAGATTAGCATAGACAGGTGAAAATGATGCACCCATAGCAGTGCCTATTTTCTGAACATAAATATCTTCAGAAAAACAAAAAGAATTATTACTAAGACAAAATTCTGTCAATTTTAATACATAATTACTTAGTGGACTGTCTCCTAAGAAAAACTTAGTAGCTTCTAAACCATGTTGATGTTGTATAGAAGTGTATAGACTTTTAACATCAGCACTCCCAATATATGTCTTCAGTCCACTCAAGGACTTTAATTTTATCTAAAAAGTCAAAAGAATCTTTTATAAAGGATGGTACCTTCATTGCATAGTGTAATACATAACTATGCAGAAAAACACCTATGTTTCATAAAAATTGAGTAGCAGAAAAAAATGGGCCTTCCTGGGGGGAGGGGGGTGTTGCATGCTCTTATGAAGCTTAGGTAAACAGTAAAAATATGCTATAGAATTATTTTCATTGTATAGCTTTTTATTTACGTCTTGTTTAGAAAAGTCTGTAACCTTTAAAAAGTAAATGCTGAAATTCTTTTTGTGCATTTTGATAATCACTCACTGTCACCTTAACATATACTTCAGTATTACTAAGATGTTCCATGCACATTTCCATGTACTGACTAGCATGCATTACTACTAAATGATTCCCCTTGTCAGAGGGCTTAAAAACCAATTCATGTTGTTCCCCCATATTTTTAAGAATTTTCCATTCATCTATTGACAAATTGTAAGAAAAATAATTCCCTGCTTGCATCATTTCTTTACATGTATGTTCTAAAGAAAAGTTGACCATAGCTGAAAATTGTTGCACACCCTCATGCAGAAATGGTGGGACAAAATCACTGGAACTTTTTACAGATGTAGTGTCAAGATAGCAGTAACCATTTAACTCATCTGTATCAGAAGAACACAAATAAAAACTGTCATCTGTATCTGAAATACCTTCAGTAGAAATTAAAGTATCATTAATGCCAGCATCTGAATTATTTCTAGAAAAATAGTTAAGCAAATGTAATTTTCTATACATTCTATATACTTCAAGTTTAAACATGTAGGGTCTAGGCATCACAGTAGGTACAAATTTAAGACCCTTATTTAAAATATACATTTGTATTTCACTCAATTCCACTTGTGATAAATTGATAACAGTGTTATTCTCACCATTTACACCAGAATCACAATACACAAATTCAGTTCCATCTAGTCCTTTTGTTATGCTGTTAAGTTCCTCTATTACTAAACGTTTGTTGTTGGTGGCAAAAACCATTGCCAGTGTTTCTTTCAGAATCCACTGTTCTCTTACCATTCTGAAAATGATTGGCCAAATACTGAGGTTTTTGAGGCGAAGGTGGATACTGCTGGTCATCCATGTCCCAGTCTGTAGAGCCTCTAGAAGTGTCTGAAAACACTTGATGTGAACTGCCTGCATGAGAAACAAACCTCTTGCATGGTAGCAATTGCTCGGCTCAAGGAAACAAACTCAACCAGGAACCAAAAAAATTAGAGACAGCAAACAGTGACTGGAAGAAAAATCTGTATTAAGTAAACATAATCACAGCAATTGCAGCAGTTACGAACCGGTTTCGGCTGGCAAAGCACAGCCTTCTTCAGTGTACAGAAAATCATGACATACAAAAGCTGTATATATACAATAAGCAGACATCCTATTGGTTGAGTCCTAAAGATGTTCATTAAGTCCCGGGGGGAATAACCCTCCCAGTCTAATTATCCATTTCTTTTCTTTTATATTTAATATGGAATGCCATCCAGTTTTGTTGGCCCTATTCCCAAATATTATGTCAATAATAATAAAATTGAACTTGCATGCTGGATGAACTAGTGTGTGTTTGTAAAGGGCATTGTGCATCCTTTTTTGTTTGATGTTACTGATGTGTTCAGAGATACGTATTCTAAGAGGTCTGGACGTTTGTCCCACATAAAATGAGCCACAATTGCAAGAGGCCAAATAGATGATCCAATCACTGGAACAATTGGAAAAAAACTTTAAATCAAAAACCTGGGGGCAGTTACGACTGGAGAATTGTTTGGACTTGTTTATATATTTACAATTGTTGCAATGTCCACATGGAAAACAACCATGTAACGGTTCACCAGAGAGTGTTGTTTGTAACAGATCATGTGTGTTGTTATCCCTATGTTTGTAATGATTGAAAAAAGAATTGAGGTTTTTGCCTTTCTTGTAAGAAAATAGGCAATTGTCAGGGATGATACTGGTGATGTCCGAATCACATTGTAAAATGTTCCAATGCCTCCGTACACTTTGAATGAGGCGATTGGAATTACGAGCATATGTAGTCGTGAATCTGAGAGGTTGAGATGGCTTAATAACATGTGTCTTGTATGTAAGTAGGTCCATTCTCTCCATGGAACACACCTTGTTGCTGGCCATGGATATATCACCACTTCTATACCCACGGAATTTGAATCTAGTAGTTAGATCAGATTTATGTTTCAAATAAGTAGTGTCATCTGAACAGATGCATTTAGCACGTATAAATTGTGACTTAGGGATATTGCGTGCTATGTGAGGTGGATGGTAGCTAGAGGCATGTAGGATGGAATTGTATTCTGGGAACTTTCTGTATATCTCTGTACATAGAGTATGATCCGGGGACCTCTGAATTAATACATCCAAAAACGTGATGGTATCCCTATCAAAACTTACAGTGAAATGCAGACCCCAAGCATTGTTGTTTAAGTAAGTAACAAATTCCATCAGAGAGCCTTCATCTCCCTTCCATACCAACCAAACATCATCAAGATAACGTCTCCATATATCAATCTGTGACAAAAAGATGTTTCTGTCCCTGTCATATATAATATGATTCTCCACAAAGGCCATGAAGAGATCAGCATATATAGGGGCAAAAGAAGCCCCCATGGCTGTCCCTTTGGTTTGCCAAAAACATTGTTCCTTATAATAGAAAACATTACTTGTGAGAACATATTGTGCTAAACCAACCAAGAAGGTGTTGAAGTCTGAACTATATAAGTTTGAGACTTCGAGCCAATAAGCTAATGCATTAAGTCCATCTTGGTGTGGAATGTTAGTATACAGGGCACTTACATCCAAAGTACATAATAGCCAACTTGGCTCAAGCTGTGTATCAGAAACAATCTGTAGGAAGTTTGTGGTGTCCTGTAGGTGTGATCGAATATTGGGTAACAAAGGTTTTAGATGTTTGTTCAGAAATAGTGAAAGGGGCTCTGTAATGTATCCTCTACCAGATACAATTGGTCTGCCTGGTGGATGGGAAAGATCTTTGTGAATTTTCGGTAGAAAATAAATGTATTGATTAATAGGGTCATGGACCAAAAGTTTATTCATAATATCATTAGTTATGATTGCATCCTCCCTAGCTTGTTGTAAATATCTCTCAATCTGTTTGCTGAACATGTTAGTTGGGTCTATAGACATATGCGAATAGTATCTTTGATCATTAAGTTGTCGCATAGCCTCATTGTCATAATCAACCCAATTTAGGACAACCACAGCACCACCTTTGTCAGTTGAAATAATAACAATGTCCCTATTGTTTTGGAGTTCCAGAACAGCTTGTTTTTCATTAAAAGATAAATTATTATGTTTTAATGGAATATCTGAACCCAAGAAGTGTAAATCCTTGAGTACGCTGTTCTGAAACTGCAGTACCATCTGATGCATAGGTGGTGAAAAATTGGATTTATGGTATGTAAATCTGTCATGATTATAAGTAGAGTCTGAGTCACCAAAAAACAACTTTAAATTCAAAAGGCGACAAAAATTAACAACATCCTGAGCAAATGATTCCTCGGACACAGTAAAGCCTGGAATGAATGTAAGGCCTTTATTTAACATTCTAATCTGTGTCTGAGATAATTCAAATTCTGACAGATTTAAAACATTGTGATATGATGTATTCATTTCGCCAAAGCAATGTTCAGAAGACCCTGAATGTTTTCTATTTCTGCGGTGTTTGCGTCTGCCCCGCTTGATTAAATTAATGCCAGCATCTGAATTATTTCTAGAAAAATAGTTAAGCAAATGTAATTTTCTATACATTCTATATACTTCAAGTTTAAACATGTAGGGTCTAGGCATCACAGTAGGTACAAATTTAAGACCCTTATTTAAAATATACATTTGTATTTCACTCAATTCCACTTGTGATAAATTGATAACAGTGTTATTCTCACCATTTACACCAGAATCACAATACACAAATTCAGTTCCATCTAGTCCTTTTGTTATGCTGTTTAAGTTCCTCTATTACTAAACGTTTGTTGTTGGTGGCAAAAACCATCGCCAGTGTTTCTTTCAGAATCCACTGTTCTCTTACCATTCTGAAAATGATTGGTCAAATACTGAGGTTTTTGAGGCGAAGGTGGATACTGCTGGTCATCCATGTCCCAGTCTGTAGAGCCTCTAGAAGTGTCTGAAAACACTTGATGTGAACTGCCTGCACCATTATAACCCCTTTTGGCACTATTAACAAGCTGTTGACGTGGTTTGGTTTTGTTTGCTTTCCAAATGAAAGCCTTATGGTTATTGTAGTTCCTAGAATCTCTTTGTAGTTTTTTTTTTCTTTTTCATGAGATCCTGTTCAAGATCAATCAGTTTGTCATTAATGTCAACTAGCTGGGTCTGTAAGCAAGCGGGACTAATTTTAGCTGCCAAAGAATTACACAAAGTAGAAATTTCTTCCTTCAGCTTTCGCTGCAATAAAATGCCCCATTATGTAGAGATATTTACCCACTCAGTGGCACACTGATGAGTGGCTGCAATCCATCTATCTTGAAGCTGTTTTTCTGCTTCATCTGAAATATCAAAAGGTTTAGATAGATTTTTAAAGGCATGCAGCCCCCTCGGTATAATGTCAAGCTGAACATAATGTTGCAGGCTCAAAATGTTAAGATAAACTGTAGTTTCTTTCATCATAAGCTTTTCTAGCTTTTAAATGATATCAGACACATCCGTGGAAAAAGAAATAGAGTGGGTCTTACCCACACAGTCAAAAGGATTGGCTATACATTGTTTACGACCATCTTCAATAAGATGTTCCCAGTTGATAAAATTCTGCTCACCTCTCAAACCAGTTCCTGATGATGTCTCTCAGTTAGGCAACACATACTGATCCATACTTTTTTGAGTAGCATCCATACTCTCATCTCTAAAAATCCTTGGTAGTTGGTTATTAGGATCACTGGCCATGTGTCAACAACAAAAATACAACAAAAAAATAATAAAACAATTGTGACATGAACACTGAATGTTCACTGCATGGCTGATTAAGAGTACAAACACTTTCAGTGACCACTGCACACAGGGTACAGGAATTCAATATCCACACCACTACAAGACAATTAATATGTGATGTGGCTATCTCACCACTACACCCAATTAATATGTGATGTGGGTATCCCTCCACTGTCAAGCAATTAATATGTGACACCCCTGCACTGGTCCAGTAATCAAGGAACCTCAATCGTCATCATTGGCAACAGTGAGGGACATACACAATGGGAGGATGACAATTACACACACAGTAACATACAATTTCCCTTGAGAGCACATAGAGATCACAGTCAGTCTGGGGTGGGTTTCTGCCTCTTTCTCCAGATTCCCAATAAGACTCCCCACTGGCACAGCTATAAGGTTAAGATCTCAGCTGAGTGATCAACCAAAACCTTCAGCACCCACTCTGTCCAACCAGTGCTTTGTGTCCCTGCCCAAGTAGATTACACACACACACACACACACACACACTCACACACACACACACACACACACACACACACACACACACACACACACACACACACACACACACACACACGTGCACACACTTTGAGATTTGACTTGTATACAAACACACAGACACTCCTGGGGAAGGCTGACACAGGTTTACTAGCTATGCCCCATCTTCCCAGACTATAAGGTAGTGATCACTGCCACAACAACTACTTATCAGCTACTCTAAAGCCCTTGCAAAGGGTGCCCAATCCTACTATGTAATGTTACTATTATCCAAATGGTACATGTGACCAAGACCAAGGCTATTTAGGAGTGGCCTGTACAGTGTCACTAAATACATATGCAAGTACTCTAAGAGCTGAAATATGTCTCACAAATATTATCCACAAAGATAAATATATTACATAAATAATAAATAATAAAAGAACAAGACAATACTCAAAAAACACAGTAACTGCGGAGTTCAGAACCACAGGAAATATGTTAAAACAACATTGCAGGACAGTCTCAAATAAATACAGAAAACATCTAAACTAATCATTACTATATTCCTATCTATATCTAAAATATACTATGCCCTAAATCACTTACTTACAGAGCAAGGCAAATGCAGATGAGTGCTGATGATGAGTGTTTCTAGGACCAAGACAAGATTCAAAATGCACAGTCATTCTCTGAGAGAGTTTTTAAATTAATAATCAACATTACTGCTGGGTTAGCTCAGATGACATCACTCTTTGTCACCTGACTTTAGTCCCCAGGCTAATCAGATACTTAGAATTTAACAAATCTGTGTCAAAAATACATATCTAAGTGTGCAGCTGCTAGGAAGTCATAGAGCAATAAAAACACTTTTACATTTGAAACCTAGTAATTATTTCTGTTTCAAGACAACAGGAAAACCTCTAGCTCTGGACATTGTGTCTGCTTGCTGCACTGAAATTGAGATAACACAGTCGTAAAACACTTAACTTTTCAACTTATTTTCTTGAAGTTTTGCAAGTTAACTCTGTATTTTCCAGCTTCTACTATTAAAACATACATTTGCACAAGTATATAGTTTATATACATTTCTGCTCTTTTCCGGTAGGGTACACTGTAGTTACATTCTTGAAGCTCAGTACATAACAGACAGTTCTGTATAAATCATAGCAATATTCACAAATGACAGAGAATTATTTACAAAATTCCAGATAGCTGGGCTGGCAGTGTCACAGTCCCCCCATTATTTTTGCCTTTGTCCAAATTTTTTGGGTTATGAAGTATGCTGCCTTGAAGATGATCAACTCTATACAGTTGTGCAAAGTACATACTGAATAAGACGGATGTGCTCTTGTAGCAGTAAACTAAAAAGAAGATGGCATGATTCACTCTTATGCACTAAGGGCGTTATTTGTTAACTTGGTCAAATCGTGGCAAATGTTTCTTGGGCTATTCTTGAAGAACCACACCATATATAACCTTTATGCATGTATACAGTAGTTGTTATCCAGCAGCTAGCCAGCATTCATCTGTTGCCTGTCTGCACTTACTATAAATAACCTGCAAGAAAAGTGTTTTTAGTATTTGCCCAGCCCTAGAAACATTCAGCTTCTATGAACCTTTCTAAAGTGAGTGGCATCAAAGAAAATATACATTAGCCTCACATCTCCATGTTTATTAGCCTTCCTGTTTAACTACATTTAATTAACCCAGAACTAATTCCTTTTCAGTGTCATTGTCTCTTTCAAGCAAGGATTCCACACATATGACACCTCATCCTTTTTTTTCCTCACCATTATTTCATTAAAAGTAAAGCAAGATAAGTTTGTCAAATATTTACTTTCATGTGGCTCATGACATTTTACTGTATGCTCTTGAATTATATTAAAGTAGGCTTGTAATTTGAGAATGCAAAACACATTTTATATAATACACATTTTCAAATGACTGTAAGGAGATATCATGCAGACAAACCAAATATTTAGTGGCAAACCAGTATATATGCAATCACTGCAACAGAGCAAGCTCTAGCATCTCTTGTTGTATCCTAGAAAATGAGTCAGATATTTGGTCTAAATCAGAAAGTACAGAAAACAAACTGAGATGCAACTAACAATCTCACAGCCATAAGACAATCACTGTTGTTCAGCATATCTTGAATATCAATGTATTTTCACGTAGAACGTATTGCTCACAAAAGGGCAAATTACTTTACTACTATGGCCTTAACCCATTCTGAACTAGCCTGCTGTATTCTAAACTCATGAGAAAATTTCCAGGTATAGACATTTGCACAGTAGCCAGACTTGGCAGTGACAAAATTCTTAAAATCCCCCAGTGTTTAACATTTCCAGCAGAATGCTATGATAAATGCCAAAGTACACAGGCTTAGTCATATTCTTCAGTGTGGCAGGTGACAACAGAAAATATACCCTGGAACATGCAAAACTTCAATCCAGCTGTAATTTAAAACAGCTTGAATGGAACATAATTATGGATGGTCTGAGGCTGCTGTATCTTTTCATGTCAGCTGTATTACCCAGGAAAGCTTCAGGCTAGAGATCTACAGCTGTACAATAGGAACTGAAACAGCATGTCTGAAAACTTCTATAGCAAAGCTGATGAGTGATGAAAAAATAGAACTAGTGAACAAAAATATTATTTGTTAGCTTTTTTTATCTTCATAATCTATATTTCAATTTAAGAAATCATGACTGGGGCTTTTTCATTTATGGCCTATATTTCAGATTTTTGAGTGCCAATGCCTGCTGACTAGGGCTATTACAGTTTTATATGAGATAGGCCCCCCCACCGTACAGAGTCATGTTGCCTTTATTTATTTATTTATTTATTGACATTTGATTACTGGGAAAGTGCGACTGAGTAGAAGCCCATTTTCAGTGGAGGCCCAGGGAGAAAAGCTCTGAATTATTACAAACCATTTTAAGAACAATAGTTTTACAATCTTCAAAAATACAACAAAAACATTTTTCAGTTTAAACAGTTATAACAAATTAGACATGATATAAAAATATTGGCTAAAAATCAGTACAAAGTATATGACAATCATTTAATATTTAGAAAAATGATAGTTTCTAGAGAAATTAAAGGTGAGTTGGTCTAATACAAATAGGAACTGCAATAATAAGTGAGGGAAAACAGGCTTATGGTATATTTAGAAAGAAAGTCAGGGAAGAGAATTATATAGCAGTAAGGAAGTATAGGGAATGAAACAATACTTCTCACATTTAGGGATATAGACTATCCTGGAATTGAGCAAGAACAGAGGTAAATTTTAGCTAGGAAGTCTTTCAGAATGGTTTTGAAAGAAGGAAGGGAGGGTATTGACCTGATGGATACAGATAAGGAGTACCAGGCCTTAGCAATCTTGAATGAGTACAGACAATGCCTAGCAGATTTCTTAGGTTTGTGGACATACAGGAGTTTTTTGGTCACTGGATCGCAATGACCAACTGGGAATATAGTTGTGCAGAATGATTTTTAGTGCTGGACAGGCAGATGGATGCTGGATAATTTTATATCTGCTAGGTGTTATACGTTATAGCAATAACCCACACCTGGGTGTGGGTAATGCTAAATTTACCCACGGTTGGCGTGGTTTGGTCCCGAGGGCGAAGCCCGAGGACCAAACAAAGCCAACCGTGGAATTTAGCATTACCCACACCCAGAAGTGGGTTATTGCTATTATACCATGACATTATTTAAGAAAAGAAACTGTTACTTTTCTTAAATAATGGCATAGTATAATGCCTGTTTACTGCCCTTCCGCAGATGTCTGGCATCCGGCAGTTCTGATGTACTGCGCGCCGCGCAGTACATCAGAGTTGTGGCAAAAGCAACAGAGAAAGCAGGATCTCCGTTGCTTTTAGTGTCTCGCTATGTTAAATGAGTTTAACATAGCGAGACAGTTTTAAAATAAGCAACGGACATCTCCGTTGCTTATTTTAAAACTGTCTCGCTATGTTAAACTCATTTAACATAGCGAGACACTAAAAAAAGCAACGGAGATCTTGCTTTCTCCATTGCTTTTTTTTTAAACACTGTCTCGCTATGTTAAATGGGTTTAACATAGCGAGACAGTTTTAAAATAAGCAACGGACATCTCCGTTGCTTATTTTAAAGCTGTCTCGCTATGTTAAACCCATTTAACATAACGAGACAGTGTTTAAAAAAAACGAGTTATACTAATGGAAAAAAGTCCGGGCGACCGGACCTTTTTCCATTAGTATAACTCGATTTACAACGGGCACGCTGGCCAATCAGCGTGCACGTTTTGGGGGGATCATGGTATAATAAACCTTTTATATCATGCAATGTGTCATTCTACCATGTGCACTACATAGACCACAAAATATGTTATTATCTCAAAATGAACAGCATGGTTCTCCTTAAACATTTGATCACTACCTACTCAAATAAACATCTGACATCTAAAATTTGTACCCAGCACATGCTAAGTGTTTGCGTCACATCCATTCCAAATATCTGCTGATTTCTTAATCAAGGGCTGGTAAACAAATTCAGTCAGTTAATTCCAACAATCCATCTCAAAGCTCAGCAAGATTGAATCCCCTTTGCCACTATTACTACCAACACACTCTAATTTCACTTTCCAGTTTGTATCTAAGAAGCATGCATGCTTAACTACTAGGTCGAACAATCAAACTTCACTATTTCAAAAATGTAGAAAGGATACATATACTCTAAGCAGGTTAAATTATATTTTATTTCAGATTCATCTTTAAAATAATGTGGTAGAAATTTAAATGACAGTGATTCAAAAATTATTCTAACAAGTAAAGATGATTTTTCCTATACAACCGTGTTCTGCTCCACCCACCCCCATGCACTGCTATTCTATATAATTATCTAAATATCTATTGCTAAGATAGTGCACATTACTGTGATTTTCCATACTGCAGTAATTCTACACCTGCTTTTAATAGCTAGTAGTATACCACTAAACTTTCCTCTTGTTCTGTTAGGGTACCTGGTTCTCAGCACTCTTGTGACCTCCCCAAAAGTGTCCTTCCTGTATTATTGCTAATCTTTCTATTAAGTTCAGCAGTCTGTGGGTCTGTATAAACAAACAATGACTGCCATATTAGTTCCTCTAGTGTGATGAGTCAACCCACATCAATAACATCAAGTGCTATAAGATTTGTAACCAATACCCTGTGGTCAGCTATGCACAGAACGTAGATGTTCATTTAACTGCTGTCAGATTAACAAAGATTTATTGCTGTAAAGCATTCCACTGAGTTATTTGCTGCTGCAAAAAGAAATATCAGGGCTGCTGGTAAAAAAAGCAAAGAGCTATAAAAGAAACATTACAAAAACTGAAACTGCAATTAACCCTTTTCTTGTTTACAATACTAGCTTTATTTTACTTTCTGAGGAGGTGGACAAAATTGAGGGTGTGTAGCAGAATATGGGAAATGATAAAGATACAGTTCTAATGCGTCACTAAAACCTGTTAAGCAGGTAAGTAAAAAAAAAAAGTAATGCTACATGTTTTTCCATTTCTCTAAGTATGATCTTTTCAATAGTCATAGATAAACAAGTCACAGGGCAATACAAATGAAAACAAGAAGAAGCATATTTACATGAAGGGGGAATTATCTAAGGCAGAAATGAAGTCAGGTTCATAAGTGTTTACTAGGCTAGTGGCCACTAGGACCTTTTCAAGCCAAGCCATACATCCCAAGTTCTGGTACCCTTGATAAGTGTAAGCAGGGGTTTAGGAGATGAAGCATTTGCAAAAGGGGCCTTGAAAGTGAACCATTTACAGGCTGTCTGTGTCCATTAGAGATATGGGTGCCAAATAACAGATGAATTTCCTGTTCCCCATCCTATTGTCCAAGTTGCATTTGAATTGGATTAGGGAAGACCTCTGCTTCACATGAATGGGGAGCCTGTTCCAGGGAAGGGGTAGTCTCAGTGATACATACCCATCTCTCCAGCAGGTCCTACTTATTTCACAGGCAATGTTTAAGTCTTTTGAACAGGTAATTCTGGAGCTGTTTGTTACATGGATATGCAGGAGGTCCATTGGGGGGATCCAACAATGCCTTGTATGCTAGGCATGAATCTTCACTCAATAGCCTGTAGGAGACAAAATACATGAATAGGGCTTTAAGGTGGTCTGCACAAGACATGTTACTTATACCCTGTATTCTTTTGGTGAGGAACCTCTGTGGGCATTCCGGTTATTAGATGTGCCTGGTTAAGTACATACCAAAAGAGGTATTGTACTCAAAGATAGGTCTGGTGAATGCCAAATACAGTGGAACAATGCCCTCCTTGGACCTAAATGCCATAAATTTGTTTATAGGTTGCACAACATAATGACTTCCTCACTACTATAGACACATGATGGTCAAAGACTAGATTACTCTCTGGCGTTGTCCCCAAGTCACTGACTATTGGGTCAACTCTTATGGGTGTGTTGTCAATATGATAGTTACCAGGGGTGGATGACTTCCCGAAGAATACTATTGTGCATTTCTTGCATTTAGTTTTAGTCCATGACACTGACACAAGTTATTTGTCTATGTCAGCCCTTCCTGGAGAACATTAGTGTCAGTGAGGGATTCTGTGACTGCATCTATTTGCCATCGTCTGCAAATTTGGTCAGCCAGAGGCCCTTCACTTTGGCTTTGACTTCAGAGAAGTAGATGGCAAAAAGGAGTGGTCCCAGGACCTATCCTTGAGAGACTCTGCTTATGATTGGCCTCTTAGTAAAATTGGAATCCCCAATTCCAACTTCATAATTCTTTTCATGGCTTTGCATATGAGACTAGAGAGACTTATGGGTCAGTAGTTTCCAGGATCTGTAGATGGACCACTTTTGTGCTGACTGTTACTAGTCTCCATTCATGAGGCACAAAGTCTGTTTGGAGGATATGGTTAAATAGTGATTCCAGATTCCAGGTTGAGGGAGACAGGTTTAAGTTAGACCTGAATTTGTCTGCTAGCAGGTTTGCTATATCTTCTGTCTCATAGGTGGCTCCATTAAAAATGAGCACTGCACACAATTGCGTACTGCATTTGAGGTTGCAGACATAGCTAGAGAATGCCTTGTTTGTCCTTGGCCTGGGATGTCAAATTTACCTAAAATTTGGCTTTGGTAGACTTTATTTGTCCTCTGAGTTGTTTGTTTAGTTTCATGAGACTGCTTATATCCTGCTGGATGCTACAACTCCTAATTTTTTACGTGATTTTCTTCCTTCTGTTCTGTTGTGATTCCACCAGAGTGGTTTGTTTTTTGAGTTAGTTCTGTACTTATTCCTGGTGGGAACAGCTGTCTCTATGCAGCTATTAACATGCTTATACAGGGTTTCAATGAACAGTTCCACATAGGCAGCAATTTTCTCAGGGTTTATGGGGGCCTGAAATTTTCCCAAGTTATCAGTTAATTGTTGGAAGTTAACCTTAAAGTAGATCCTAAAGATTCTGGGGTTAGCTGGGGTTCACAGTTTTGTTTTTACTTCAAAGGACTCCATTTTGTTGTCTGATCTTACCAGAGAAGACATTACACTAGGGGGGTGTGTAGCACTCTCTCATATTAGTGAGGGCCAGATCCAGTATGTTTACCCCCTTGGTCTGCATATTGACAATCTGGTCCAGGGAGTTTGTATTTACAAAATCCAAGAATCTCTGTGCCTGTATGTTTGGTGTCATATATGATTTTCAGTTAATAGTGGGGTAATTAATGTTGCCCATGAATATGATGGATGCTGAGTGTTTCCAATAAATTTAAAAGCATGTTATGGGCTTCCTAGGTAATAAAGGGGGACTTATAGCTTGCAAGGAAGTGGTATGGGATTTTTCTTATGGTGATTTGCATACTGAGAAGCTCAAGTACATTGTCCTGTTTGACCAGCCTTGAGGTATATTTATTCTTGATGTAAATCAAGACACCTCACCTTTAGTCCCTGTCTGTGCAGTAGCTGGTTTAAATGTGTGGAAGGCACTATAGCCTTGCACTGCCGGTGTGGTCTCCATGGCTTAACACTATGTCTCAGTCATTGCACAAATGTCAGCATTTTCTAGAGTGAGGAGAGCTAGTAGGGAGTGGACTTTCTTGTCTAATCACCTAGCACTGACATTCTTAACAAAGCACCATGGTCTGTTGAACATTTACTTCCATGCTGACAAATATTGCACCCCCTTAGAATGACAACAGAAAATGAACTAATTATTAGTCACTCATCTTGTTACTGTGGTGGTGGTGCTGCGGTAGCGTTGTCACCTCACAGTTAGATGTTGCCCTTCGATTCTCAGTTAGAGCGTCTTCTGTGTGGCGACATGCATGAATGGGCATTCCTTCATTGAAGGTTGTGCATTAGGCCCGGCAAGCCAGCATATAAAAATCTACTGCCAATCATTAGCGGACCGGAGTTCCGCTGTGGCGACCCCTAACCGGGAAAAGCCGAAAGACACAAACAAACATTAGTCACTCATCTTCTGTTCATATTGTGCCATGATCCTCGGAGAAGGTAAAATGCTGCTCAATGCTAGGCTCATATCATCCTTGGAGATATATTCAAGAGCTCTATGATGTCTCTCATCAGATTCCCTTCATTTGATGGTTGAGACCATATGACCGACATTCCAGAAGGTCAAAAGTAAAATAAAAAAAATAAAAACAATTTTTTTTTTTTTTTGCAGGGGCCATGCCCCCTGCACCCCTCACCCCCTCTGCTACTTAAATATACCAACTTCTAGATTGTACTACATTGAAGAAAATGATAAATTTCCCATTCCGCAATGTATGGTGATCTCCATTCACCCTGTTCAACCTTCCAAAATGTCAGTCATATGGTCTCGGCAATATAAAGTTTGGCATTTCAGAAGATCAATCAAATAAAGGGGATCCCTCTCTTCATATAGTTTAGGGAGGTATGTCTCAGGTCATTTACACCCAAGTGGACTATTTCTTAGTCATACTGGTACTTGTGGTGCAGTGACCTGAATGCTTGTGTAATGTGGTGGATACTGGCCCCTGATAAGCAAGTGATTGTGACTTTCTCCATACTCAGCATGATGAGAAGGGTATTAGTGTGTCTTAAAATAGAGTCTCCAATGACCAAAATGTTGGATTGTGTGGTGGATTTCATTATGGGCTTAGAAGTAGAGGTTGCATGACAAGTGGCTGCGTGTGGTGAGGTGGGTGTTGCTTCGAAATAGTACATCTAGTGCTGCTGAGGGCATTTATTATGAGTACTTCATCTAGGAGGTCTGTGGGGTTTAGGAATATTTCATTTAAAAACCTCAGCATATGAGGATCTATGTGTCTGCTTTGGACTGTATGTGATGGGTGCAGACTATGTACTACTGACAACCTATTGATATTAAGAGTGCTTTTATGTGAGAGCTTTGCTTCCAGTGACAATGTGTAAACACAGCTCTCACATACCTCATCAGTTTGTTTAAGAATTAACTGTCTGTCAGTAAACACAAGACAATGTCTACATTCCCTTGGGATGCCCATATCCACCATGCTGGTAACAGAGATAGTGGGAAAGTCCATATCCATGGCAACTGGCCCTTTTTTCTTTATTAGATGGTTGTGGTGAGAATATAACGTAACATCAGAAGTATCTGGTTTACAACTCTGACGTCAGTACTTTACACTACAAACTAGTTGCCCTGTGTGCAGCTAGTTATTGCTGAAATTTCAAGGGTACCTTAACAGAAAAAGTGTCAGCTCATGGTGCCTGCATCTATACAGGGTGCTGCCAAACACCTGAGGAGAACCTATGAAAGTAGACCCTAATGATCTATGGATAACGTATTTAAGAGGATATTTTTAAGTTAAGTTAGACAGAATCTGATCAAGCAGTACTTGATGAAAAGAAAGAATTAGCTTTGTCAAGAGTGATGAATAGTGGGGATTCACCTAATTGGTTACTCTCTGGCCAATACTAATGGTGGTCGCATTACAGCTTCATGCTGCTGGGATCAATGCTCCTTTGCTTCTTCTCTCACCAGAAGCAAAACAGTCGCTCCAATCCTAAGATGAGAAGCAGGCCACAGGCTCTTTGGTGATCAACAGTCTTGTCCCACATGGTGCAGGGGACTGTAGGCTAGTTATAGCCTTTTCCTGGTAGATATCTTGAATAGCTATCAGACCAATCAGGAAGGTTCCATGAAGGTACTCAGTGATCAATCAGAGACAGTCAGGAATCAATGTTCTCTGCTACTTCTCTCACCAGGAGAAAATACAGGCAAAAATTCTAAGTTGACACCTATGAATCGGTTATCAGGTTTTCTGGTGATCAGCAGTCTCCAGGAAATAGTGGTCCTATGTTCATTTTCTGTCCAAGGAGTAAAACAGAAGCACAACTCCCAGGATGACTTCTGAGAGGCTGAATGTGAGCTGTCCAATAATTTATGGCATTGGAGCAGATGATGCAGATTTTAAACAAGATGGAAAAATGGGTTAATTTCCAAAGAGATGCAGTATGCTGTAAGCAGTGAAATATGAAAGATGAAGTAACTCAAGCTTTAGTAATTTAAGTGGGGAGCCACTAATTCTAAAAGACTAAGCTCAATTGGATTGGGTGGGTACTTAATATTCTGGCTCTATGGAATACAGTCAGATGGCCAATACATTTAAATAGCTGAAGGGCAGTGATTTCACAAAATGATAATTGCTTAGTCACAATAGGCAATGAAAGTGGAGAGAACAGCAAATATGTGGGCAAACTAATATAAGGGGGCAGACAACCGGGAGAAAATTTTAATTTCTGTATGACTTAAAAGAGATACAACTCTGGTCTCTTTTCTAGTTTAAATTTGCAATTGAAAGCAGACTACAATTAAAACTCACTGTAATAAAAATACTCCACAACATATAAAATAGAAGAAGGCAATGAAGCAATAAAATGATATAATTCCCTACACTTAGGTTCATAGGTATTACTAGCCTTGCAGTCTACGGGATCACTGAGAAGCCTAGCTCAAATTAACAGTTGCTCCTGTCTAGTTAGGTGGCTTGCTCAAAATCATACAGTATTTCATACTGGCCCCTGATAAGCAAGTGACTGTGACTTTCTCCATACTCAGCATGGTGAGAAGGGTATTAGTGTGTCTCAAAATAGAGTCTCCAATGACCATAATGTTGGATTGTGTGAAGTGAGAGCTAAGGTACTCAAACCCTGTACCACTGGAACTACAACTCACAGCTTTAACCCGCTGCACCAACTGTCAGGCATCCTGGGAGAAAATAGGGTTTTTCCAGATAATTTTTAAGAAAAGGATTAACTGATAAAGTATTCAGAAATGTTTAGGCAATGTCTTTCTTGTGGCTGTCTGGTTTGTTGTGATGAAAGAGATAGATCTACAGACAGGTGAAGACAGCTGATGGAGGGCACCAGGAAGAGGAAATAACAGAAAAGGGTACTTAAACAAATACTGACTCACATAATGGCCAGTTGCTGGGTCAGTAGAATTTAACCCTAGAAAGTTAAAATAAGGCAGGGATTTTTGTCAGATCCTGCTTATTGTTTTATAAACATTAGGTACTTGGATGTGATTATAAAGTCATGGGGTATCACTGCAGAAAAAATAAGACTAAGGGAAGCAATAAAGCCATACATCTGCTTTTTTATCTATTTTTGTGAAGTATTATGTAAACACCTGCACTGACATTCATACCACAGGGATTCAGTGGGAGTATCTAGTTAAATATAATTACGTAACGTCATGACTATGTAAAGTGAAATACAGATTAACAAATGGGCCAAATTTTATAGCAGGTACATTCCATGAAACATATTAAGTTTGAACTGATTTTCTTAAAGTAAAACCTGTTCTGGTAGATAACATAGGATGGATTCTATGGCAGAAACATTGTGTTAAAATATCTTAGTTATTTGTGCAAAGCAGCAAAAAAAAAGAGCTAGTTTTTAATTTTCGTAATGCTTTCATCCTATCGTCTGCAGAAATCTTTTACATGAAAGAACAGAGGGTGAAGCAGACTTAAGTAGCAAAGTCTGTTTCAGTCATCATTGACCAGTGTCAGAATAATCTGTCATTATACAGCCCTTTTTTCTATGAACTCTGATTTGATAATGACCTTTGTTAAGCTGCCTTGTTTACTGTCTGACTTTCTGACCATTGCTAGGTTTACAGCATTCACACATCACATACTACTGACAGTTTTAGACATAAGCTGCTCTGGTCACTTGTCCCCCAGGCTCATGCTGATTTTAAATCGGTGCACACTGTTATATTTCTGACCTTGTTTTTGCAGCTTCTGATGGTGTATGGAAGCCTTTAGTTAAAAGCAATAAAATTCCACAAAAGGGAGACAATAAATACAAAAAAGTCAAGTAAAAATGAAGACAGTTAATGTACAAAAGCATGTGGTTGTGAGGAGGAAAGTAAATCAAGGGGATGGTGTTATATCTCCAAAACCTTTTATGTTATTTGCAATTTAACAATGCAGTTTTTCTTAATGAAGTTGTAGAGATACATTTAATTATATATGTTGGAGAGGTGGAAATGAACTGCATTTGACTTTCAGTGGCACATAGAAGAAATGGTTCTGTAGACATGATGCTGCATAAATTTAAGCTCTGAGTTTTCACAGATGGATAAGGATGCGTTTAGGGATATTTCAGACCATAAGCTATACAAATGGGAAGGCAGAGAAGGAGCAGAGAGGGATGCAAATAAGAACATTTAATGAATTCCAGAGATTCTGTCATTGATATGTAATACTTCCTTAATCATATTATTGTGTTCATACAATTTAAGAGCAGGCCATGTAGACAAAGCCAGTTTCAAATGACCGAATGACTGGCTGTCCGTGAACAGATTGATGATTAGAAATTCAACAAAGAATAGCAAGTGATATAACATCAGCACAAATTAAGAAACATGAACTGTCAGAGTAATTCTGGGTGTCAGTTCAGTGAAGGCATGCAACTCATTAAAGCATTTTGATAGTGAGGCAGATACAGTAACATTCTTTGATGCATAAATGTTCATTCTTTGATGCATAAATGTTCAATCGTTTATTCCTATATTTTCAAATCTTATTTGGAGTATAGATGTCCAATCATTTATTCTTATAGTTTCCAAACTTCTTATCCTAGTAAGGGTCACAGTGGTAGCAAGTTGAATATAGAAGATCAAATATATGTATCCCATCCTTCAGGGCCTCCAGGTATTTTCTCAAAAAGGTATTATATCTGTCTGGGGCCCTCTTATCCAGTGGACTATGTATGGCACATTTCCCAGGGCCAACATGGGCAACATTTAGGGAGCATATTTAGTACATGTCCAAATCACCATATCTGACTCTTCCCACCCCATTGGCATAGCAGCTCTATTCTGAGAACCTTCCACACTGTTGAGTTTTTTGCTTTGTCATGGAGGACCATCCTGAGAAATAACTTAATTTATAGTGCATGTGTCAGTGATCTCATCTTTTAGTCAAAAGGCAGAGATTACAACATTGCATGAAGATGAGGATATATCTGAGCTAGTAATTTGATGGCTTCCTCCTGTTACTCAGCTCTGACAACTGTGTAGAATGCCAGCCAATTCCACTATCTCCACTACCAACACTTAAGGAGACACTCCAAGGTACTTTACCGATATTTAAAGTACCTGCTCCTTCTCACCTGCAGAGAGCAATCAATCTACTGCTTGTGTAGGACAGAAGTAAGACCTTTAATTTGGATGCACTGATGTTCATTGCAATTGTTTTACAATAATAATTGAGATATATCAGTATATGTTGGTGATAATTTATAATAAAGCAAATACCGCACTCTAAAATGTCATAGTTATGAAGTAGTTATAATACATGAATACATCATATTCAAATTTAATAATAAATTAGATAACAAGGCATGCAGAAAGTCATTAGAATGCATGCTACCAATATTTATTGCAGGTGAAGTAGTCCAGAAATGGCATACTGAAAAGTACTTAGACTAGCTACTGCCAGAAAGTCGTATCTGTCATGTTACATGTTGGCTCATAACTTAGTTCATAGATTAGTAGTAGGCTAACTGTCATTGGATCAAATCCTGTACCTTGTATCTGCAAGGTTAACACTGTAACCATTATGCCGACCTCCCAAACCATGGCAACTTTTAACAGTTTTCAGTATTTTGGACTGCAGATTTTTAATGCACTTTTGTTATGACCCAAAGACAAGACCAAAAATACTGAAGCTGCATCTGTGTTAATACAAAGATGATTTTTTTCACAAATGCAAACTCTTCTTTCAAAACTAGAATAAAATACACATTTGTGCATATAAAGAAACAATTGATGGTTTCATGACTAACTTAGAAAACTGGCTATGCTATGAGTAAGTTTTAAGCTGTAGACTAAAGTAGTGAAAACCTACAAATTATGTGCCATATTAAATTAATTGATTCAAGTCCAAATGAACTGGAACAATGAGATTGTGCAATCTAGCCCTGAATAAAGTTTTCATAATCCTTCTGCACAACCATCTTTTGGCAACGGTGAAATGTTATCCATGGTTATATCTACAAAGTAACAACAAATGTTGCATTCAGCAGGTGACTCAAAGAGATGATTATGTCACAAGCTATAGAACTGAGAAATACCATTCTAACAAGTGATTTCATGGCAGAACACAACAGTAAAAATGCACTAACACAGAAGGTGTAGTCTGTTAACTTATAGGCTATGGCATAACTCCAACAGTGACAGTGCACTAACACCGAAGGTGTAGTCTGTTAACTTATAGGCTATGGCAGAATGCCAACAGTGACAGTGCACTAACACAGGAGGTGTAGTCTATTAACTTATAGGCTATGGCATAACTATAACAGTGACAGTGCACCTCACAGAAGGTGTAGTCTTTTAACTTATAGGCTATGACAGAACAAAACACTGACAGTGCATTAACACAGAAGGTGTAGTCTATTAACTTATAGGCTATGACAGATCTCTAAAAGTGACAGTGCACTAACACAGAAGGTGTAATCTGTTAACTTACAGGCTATGTCAGAACACAACACTGATAGTGCACTAAAACAGAAGGTGTAGTCTATTAACTTATAGGCTGTGGCAGAACACAACAGTGACAGTGCACTAACACAGAAGGTGTAATGTATTAACTTATAGGCTATGGCAGAATACAACAGCGACAGTGCACTAACACAGAAGGTGTAGTCTATTAACTTATAGGCTATGGCAGACAACAACAGTGACAGGGCACTAACACAGAAGGTGTAGTCTATTAACTTATAGGCTATGTCAGAACAGCACAGCGGCAGTGCACTAACATAGAAGGTGTAATGTATTAACTTATAGGCTATGGCAGAATACAACAGTGACAGTGCACTAACACAGAAGGTGTAGTCTATTAACTTATAGGCAAGGGCAGAAAACAACAGTGGCGGTACACTAACACATAATGTGTAGTCTATAAACTTATAGGCTATGGCAGAACTCCAACAGTGACAGGGCACAAACACAGAAGGTGTAGTCTATTAACTTATAGGCTACGGCAGAGCACAACACTGACAGTGCACTAACACAGAAGGTGTAGTCTATTCACTTATAGGTTATGGCAGAACACAAAAGTGACAGTGCACTAAAACAGAAGGTGTAATCTATTAACTTATAGGCTATGGCAAAATGCAACAGTAATAGGTCACTAACACAGAAGGTGTACTCTGTTAATTTATAGGCATGTCAGAACACAACACTTATGCGCTAAAACAGAAGATGTAGTCTATTAACTTATAGGCTGTGGCAGAACACAACAGTGACAGTGTACTAACAAAGCAGGTGTAGTCTATTCACTTATAGTTTATGGCAGAACACAAAATTGACAGTGCAATAACACAGAAGGTGCAGTCTTTTATCTTATAGGCTATGGCAGAACACAACAGTGAACCTGCACTAACAAAAAAGGTGGAGTCTATCAACTTATAGGCTATGGCAGAACACAACAGTGGCAGTGCACTAAAACAGAAGGTATAGACTATTAACTTATAGACTATGGCAGAACACAACAGTGACAGTGCATTAACACAGGTGTAGTCTAACTTATAAGCTATGGCAGAATGCCAACAGTGACAGTGCACTAACACAGAATGTGTAATCTATTAACTTATGGCTATGTCAGAACAGCACAGTGGCAGTGCACTAACACAAAAGGTGTAATGCATTAACTTACTGGCTATGGCAGAATACAGTGACAGTGCATTAACACAGAAGGTGTAGTCTATTAACTTATAGGCTAGGGCAGAACACAACAGTGACGGTACACTAACACATAGCGTGTAGTCTAAAAATGAATAGGCTATGGCAGAACTCTAAAAGTGACAGGGCACTGACACAGAACGTGTAGTCTATTAACTTATAGGGTGCAGCAGAACACAACACTGACAATGCACTAACACAGAAGGTGTAGTCTAGTAACTTATAGGCTATGGCAGAACTCCAACAGTAACAGTGCACTAATACAGGAGGTGTAGTCTATTCAATTATAGGCTATGGCAGAACACAACAGTGACAGTGCACTAACACAGAAGGTGTGGTCTTTTATCTTATAGGCTATGGCAGAAAACAACAGTGACAGTGCACTAACACAGAAGGTGTAATCTATTCACTTACAGGTTATTGCAGAACACAAAAGTGACAGTGCATTAACACAGAAGGTGTAGTCTATAAACTTATAGTTTAAGGCAGAACACAGCAGTGATAGTGCACTAACATAGAAGGTGTAGTCTATTCACTTATAGGCTATGACAGAATACAGCAGTGACAGTGCACTAACACAGAAGGTGTAATCTATTCACTTACAGGTTATTGCAGAACACAAAAGTGACAGTGCATTAACACAAAAGGTGTAGTCTATTAGCTTACAGGCAAAGGCAGAAATCCAACAGTGACAGTGCACTAACAAACAAGGTCTGGTCTATTAACTTACAGACTGTGGCAGAACACACCAGTGACAGTGCAACAACAGAGAAGGTGTAGTCTATTACCTTATAGGCTATGGCAGAACACAATATGACAGTGCACTAACCCAGAAATAGTCTGTTAACTTATAGGCTATGGCAGAACACAACAGTGACAGTGCACTAACAGAGAAGGTGTGGTCTATTGACTTGTAGGCTTTGGCAGAACACAACAAAGAGTGCCCATTAACACAGGTGTAGTCTATTAACTTATAAGCTATGGCAGAACGCCAACATTGACAGTGCAGCAACACAGAATGTGTAGTCTGTTAACTTATAGGCTTTGGCAGAACACAACATGTGACAGTGAACTAACACAGAAACTGTAGTCTATTCACTTATAGGTTATGGCAGAACACAAAAATGACAGTGCACTACCAGAAGGTGTCATCTATTAACTTATAGGCTATGGTAGAATACAGCAGTGACAGTGAAATAACACAGAAGGTGTAGTCTATTAACTTATAGGGTATGTCAGAACAGAAAAGTGATGGTGCACTAACACAGGAGGTGTAGTCTATTAAATTATAGGCTATGTCAGAACACAACTGTGACAGTGCACTAACACAGAAGGTGTAGTCTATTAACTTATATTCTGTGGCAGTACACAACTGTGACACTACATTAACACAGAATGTGTAGACTATTAACTTATAGGCTATGACAGATCTCCAGCAGTGACAGTACACTAACACAGAAGGTGTAGCCTATTCATTATAAGTTATGGCAGAACACAAAACTGACAGTGCACTAACACAGAAGGTGTAATCTATTAACTTATAGCCTATGGCAGAATACAACATCGACAGAGCACTAACACAGAAGGTGTAGTATATTAACTTATAGGCTATATCAGAACACAACAGTGACAGTGCATTAACACAGAAGGTGTATTCTATTCACTTATAGTTTATGGCAGAAAACAAAATTGACAGTGCACTAACACAGAAGTTGTAGTCTATTAACCTATAGGCTATGGCATAATACAACAGTGACAGTGCACTAACACAGAAGGTGAAGTCTATTCAGTAATAGGCTATAGCAGAACACAACAGTGACAGTGCACTAACATAGAAGGTCTAGTCTTTTATCTTATAGGCTATGGCAGAACACAACAGTGACACTGCACTAGCAAAGAAGGTGTAGTCTATCAACTTATAGGCTATGGCAGACCACAACACGGACAGTGCATTAACACAGAAGGTGTAGTCTAGTAACTTAAAGGTTATGGCAGAACACAACAGTGATAATGCACTAATACTGAAGCTGCAGTCTATTAACATATAGGCTGTGGCAGAACACAACAGTGACAGTGCACTAACATAGATGGTATAGTCTATTAACTTATAGACTATGGCAGAACACAACAGTGACAGTGCATTAACACAGGTGTAGTCTAACTTATAAGCTATGGCAGAATGCCAACAGTGACAGTGCACTAACACAGATGTAGTCTGTTAACTTATAGCCTATTGCAAAACACAACAGTGGCAGTGCACTAACACAGAAGGTGTAGTCTATTCACTTATAGGTTATAGCAAAACACAAAAGTGGCAGTGCACTAACATAGCAGGTGTAGTCTATTAACTTATAGGGTATGTCAGAACACAATAGTGACGGTGCACTAACACAGAAGGTGCAGGCTATTAACGTATGTTCTATGGCAGAACACAACACTGATAGCGCACTAAAACAGAAGGTGTAGTCTAATTACTTATAGGCTATGACAGAATACAACAGTGAAAGTACACTAACAGCGAAGGTGTAATCTATTCACTTATAGGTTATGGCAGAACACAAGACTGACAGTGCATTAACACAGAAGGTGTTGTCTTTTAACTTAAAAGCTATGACAGATCTCCAACAGTGACAGTCCATGAACACAGAAGGTGTAGTATATTCACTTATAGGTTATGGCAGAACACAAAAGAGACAGTGTACTAACATAGTAGATGTAATCTATTAACTTATAGGCTATGGCAGAATACAGCAGTGATAGTGCGCTTACACAGAAGATGTAGCCTACTAACCTATGTGCTATGGCAGACCACAGCACTGACAGCACACTAATACAGAAGGTGTAGTCTATTAACATATAGGCTGTGGCAGAACACAACAGTGACAGTGCACTAACACAGCAGGTATAGTCTATTAACTTATAGACTATGGCAGAACACAACAGTCACAGTGCATATACAACAGGTGTAGTCTAACTTATAAGCTATGGCAGAATGCCAACAGTGATATTGCACTAACACAGAAGGTGTAGTCGATTAACTTATAGGCTATGGCAGAACACAGCAGTGACAGGTCAATAACCCAGATGTAGTCTGTTAATTTATAGCCTATGGCTAAACACAACAGTGGCAGTGCACTGACACAGAAGGCTTAGTCTATTCACGTGTAGGTTGTAGCAAAACACAAAAGTGGCAGTGCACTAACACAGCAGGTGTAGTCAATTAACTTATAGGGTATGTCAGAACATAACAGTGACGGTGCACTAACAAAGAAGGTATAGTCTATTAACTTATGTGCTATGGCAGAACATAGAACATGTAGTCTATTAACATACGCTAAGGCAGAATACAACAGGGACAGGGTACTAACACATAAGGTGTAGTCTATTAACTTATAGGCTAGGTCAGAATGCAACACTGATAGCACACTAAAACAGAAGGTGTAGTCTATTATCTTATAGGCTATGGCAGAACACAACAGTGACATTGCATTAACATAGAAGGTGTAATCTATTAACTTAAGGATATGGCAGAACTGAAAAAACAGTAACCTGATCTCTACCACGATGCGGTAAAGCAGTACATAAAAGTGCAATCAAAAGTCCATAAAGCAAGCAAGTAAGCGTAATAAAGTTGAAGTAAAAAATCCTTTAATCCATAAAACAGGGGGTAACGGTAAGCGCTTTCGCGTGGGTGCAACCACGCTTCCTCAGACAATAAAGAACCCCACACACAGCATTTAAATAGCATAAGCTAAAGTCAATTTGAAACCAATTAAACTAATTAACAATTAACGCTTTAAAGAAAGAGAACCAACTACCTAGTGTCTACATAGCATTCCTGTATTAAAAAACATAAAACGAAGCTATAGCAAAATATATGGAGTTATAAACTTCCAGTTTCAATCTATAGAGGTGCATTAAAACATTTCCAAGATCGTGCAAATTAAACAATCAGATAAAAAGAAAATGCAGAAAATACAAACTGTTACGAAGTGGTCCTTCATAAAACAGAACTAAACAAGTCAGTTGATACATTTCTGAGACATTACTTTCTTTTCAAAGCGTGACTTAAAGCTGTATCATCAGCCTTGGAAGTCTTAAGGTTAGGGTCCAGCAGCTATAAAGGCTTAGAAGTAAAGGCTCAGTAAACATAAGGAACAATTCTGCATTAAGAAACAAATAGCTTCGGTATTGTTAGCATTAAAATACATTTTAAAAGGCCGATATTTCATAATGAAAATAAAACCAACATTAACATTATCAATCTAGTTACTGACGGCAGTTACAAACAATTATGAGCTGATAAGCTTCCGATACACATAATGGTAGTGCAAACAAAAATAGTGCAAACGAAAACTACATTTCCAATTTACCGCCACATAACAACATTTCTGTTCTCCAAAGGAAAAAAGCTTACAATACATGCTCATGTTGTCACCGAGCATATTCCTTCGGAGCAACTTACTAACTTCTAAAAAGGAAGCTAAATAGTAAAAACAAAACGATATTTACAACACAAAAGATAACTATCACGTAACATGTATCTAAATCTATATTATTACAGATATTTAGGGTGTTAATTTAACCTCGCTGGTATACTAAGGGAGAGAAAATATATATATATATATATATAATATGAATATTGATTACTATTACAAAATTAAATAATTATTTATTATTCTATTAATGGAATGTTTATTTATTTAACTAAGTTTTTTAACAAAATAATATTTAAAAAATATAATATTTAAAAAATAATATTTAAAAAAAAGGGGAGATATATCTTAAACTCATTAACTATAAAACTATATATACATTCATTAACTATAAAAAATATATACAAAAAAATAAATTGAGTAATAATAAATTCTTTATTTACTCAGGAACAGCTTACACTAGATAAACCTTATAGTTATTAACTAACCATACAACTTGACCTAAAAAAATTTTTTAAAAACTATCAATTATTATAGGCAACACCTAAGCCTTATTCAAAGTGTAAAAAATATATATATGTATATGTATATAATAACATTGAAGGTTATAAGTATGGACTATTATTTAAAACAAAATATTAATATAGTTGCTTGCTATGCACAATGTTCATGCTTACCACTGCGAAGTAACTAAACAAAAAGTCTAGGACTATAATAATCTACGTCACTGCTGATAATGAACTAACTGAACTATCTTTCTAACTAAGAAGGCAAGATATAGCCTGAAGAAGGGGGGATATATATATATTTTTTTAAAACCTTATATTTGCATTAACGTTTCCTCGCATTCAGAATGGGCTTAATAGATACAAAAGTATTAAGGCCAGGAAGGTTATGAGCATTAAATTTCAGTATCCATCTAAGTTCTGCTAAGGCTAAATTATTAGAATCATCACCCCCTCTGAGATTCAGAGGTACCAATTCTAGTACTCTAAATAAAAATGTATGGTCCCTATGATTTATTATATGCTGAGCCAAGGCATTAGTGTCTGATTCTTTCCTAATCTCATAAAGGTGATTATAGATACGATCAGCTAGTCTTCTTTTTGTGAGCCCAATGTAGAAAGCAGTACATTTAGTACATGTAGCTAAGTAGACCAAGTTTCTAGAATTGCAAGTAGCTGATGTATTAAAACTAAAAATGAAATTCAAAGAAGGGTGAGTAAAAGTTATTTCAGGACAAATATGATTACACCTATTACAGTTACCACAGGGAGCTGTACCTATGTTCAACGTGGCTGCTCTAGAGACTGAATTATAATCTTTACACAGTATCTGCTTCAGATTAGGGCAGTTTCTATAAAGAAAGGTGGGGTAACTGCCTACTAAGTTAGGGATTGAAGTATCAGTCATTAAAATGTTCCAATTTCTGCAAACAACTTTTTCTAGACTTTTCACATCACTAGTATATTTTGTGATGTAAGGAATCTTAAACAACTTTCCTGATGTCTTAGCCCTGAAGAAATTAGGTTTCTTAGGTAGATGTAAATCTGGATCTGAAGGATACAAAATTTCATTTTTGATAGAGTTAACTAATTTAGAATCATAACCTCTATTCAAGAAAAGAAGTTCCATTTTATTGATTTCATGCTCAAGAGTTTCTCTATCATGACATAGTCTGGTCAACCTGATGAATTGACTCTTGACAATACCAGGGAATGTATGTCTTGGGTGCATGCTATGGGTGCATTTTTTTTTTGATATGGCAGAACTCCAACAGTGAGTGCACTAACACAGAAGGTATAGCCTATTGACGTATAGGCTATGGCAGCACACAACAGTGACAGTACACTAATACAGACAGTGTAGTCTCTTAACTTATAGGCTAGGGTACAACACAAAAGTGACAGTGCACTAACACAGAATGTGTAGTCTCTTGACTTATAGGCTATGGCACAACTCTGACAGTAACAGTGCACTAACAAAGAAGGTGTAGTCTATTCAGTTATAGGCTATGGCAGAACACATCAGCGACAATGCACTAACACAGAAGTCTAGTCTTTTATCTTATAGGCTATGGCAGAACAAAACAGTGACAGTTCACTAACAAAGAAGATATAGTCTATTAACTTTAGGATATGGCAGAACTCCAACAGTGACAGTCCACTATAACAGAAGGTGTACTCTATTAACTTATAGACTATGGCACAACAGTAACAGTGCACAAACAGAGAAGGTGTGGTCTATTAACTTATAGGCTAAGGCAGAACACAACAGTGACAGTGCACTAACACATAATGTGTAGTCCATCAGCTTAACTGCTATAGCAGACACAACACTGACAGTGCAGTAACACATAAGGTGTAATCTATTAACTTACAGGCTATAGCAGAACTCCAACAGTCACAGTGCACTAAAACAGAAAGTGTAGTCTATTCAATTATTGTCTATGGCAGAACACAACAGTGACAGTGAACTAACCCAGAAGGTGTAGTCTATTCATTACAGGCTATGGCAGAACACAACAGTGACAGTGCACTAACACAGAATGTATAGTCTATTTACTTATAAGCTATGGTAGAACTCCAACAGTGAATGTGCACTAACAAAGAGGGTGTAGTCTATCAACTTACAGGCTATGGCAGAATTTGTACAGTCACAGTGCATGGATACAGAAGGTATAGTCTATTAACATATGGGCTATGACAGATCACAAAAGTGACAGTACATTAACATAGAAGGTGTAGTCTATTAACTTATATGCTATGGCAGAACACAGCATGACAGTGCACTAACCCACAAATAGTCTGTTAACTTATAGGCTATGTCAGAACACAACAGTGACAGTGCACTAACACAGAAGCTGTAGTCTATTCACTTATAGGTTATGGCAGAACAAAAGTGACAGTGCACTAACACAGAAGGTGTAATCTATTAACTTATAGGCTACGGCAGAATACAGCAGTGACAGTGCACTAACACAGAATGTGTAGTTTATTAATTTATAGGGTATGTCAGAACAGAACAGTGACGGTGCACTAACGCAGAAGATGTAGTCTATTCACTTATAGGTTATGGCAGAACAAAATTGACAGTGCACTAACACAGAAGGTGTAATAACTTACAGGCTATGGCAGAATACAACACTGACAGAACACAAAAACAGAAGGTGTAATCTATTCACTTACAGGTTATGGCAGAACACAAGACTGACAGTGCATTAACACAGAAGGTGCTGTCTTTTAACTTAAAGGCTATGACAGATATCCAACAGTGACAGTGCAAGAACACAGAAGGTGTAGTCTATTTACTTATAGGTTATGGCAGAACACAACACTGATAGCACACAAAACAGAAGGTGTAGTCTATTATCTTATAGCCTATGGCAGAACACAACAGTGACAGTGCACTAACAGATGAGGTGTAGTCTATTAAATTATAGGCTATGTCAGAACACAACAGTGACAGTGCACTAACATAGAAGGTGTAATCTATTAAGTTATAGGCTATGGCAGAATACAGCAGTGACAGTGCATTAACACAGAAGGTGTAGTCTATTAATTTATAGGCTATGACAGATCTGCAACAGTGACAGTGCACTAACACAGAAGGTGTAGTCTATTCACTTAAAGTTTATGGCAGAACACAAAAGTGACAGTGCGCTAACACAGAAGGGTAGCCTATTAACCTATACACTATGGCATAATACAACAGTGACAGGGCACTAACACAGAAGGTGTAATCTATTATCTTATAGCCTATGGCAGAACACAACAGTGACAGTGCACTAAACATAGAAGGTGTAATCTATTAACTTATAGGCTATGGCAGAACACAACAGTGACAGTGCACTAACAGATGAGGTGTAGTCTATTAAATTATAGGCTATGTCAGAACACAACAGTGACAGTGCACTAACATAGAAGGTGTAATCTATTAACTTATAGGCTATGGAAGAATACAACAGTGACAGGGCACTAAGACAGAATGTGTAGTCTATTAACTAATAGGCTATGGCAGAATACAGCAGTAACAGTGCATTAACACAGAAGGTGTAGTCTATTCACTTAAAGTTTATGGCAGAACACAAAAGTGACAGTGCGCTAACACAGAAGGGTAGCCTATTAACCTATACGCTATGGCATAATACAACAGTGACAGGGCACTAACACAGAAGGTGTAGTCTATTCAGTTATAGGCTATGGCAGAACACAACAGCGACAGTGCACTAACACAGAAGGTCTTGTCTTTTATCTTATAGGCTATGGCAGAACACAACAATGACACTGCACTAACAAAGAAGGTGTAGTCTATCAACTTATAGGCTATGGCAGAACACATCACTGACAGTGCATTAACACAGAAGATGTAGTCTATTAACGTATAGGCTATGGCAGAACACAGCAGTGACAGGTCACTAACCCAGATGTAGTCTGTTAACTTATAGCCTATGGCAGAACACAACAGTGGCAGTGCACTAACACAGAAGGTGTAGTCTATTCATTTATAGGTTATATCAAAACACAAAAGTGGAAGTGCACTAACACAGCAGGTATAGTCTATTAACTTATAGGGTATGTCAGAACACAACAGTGACGGTGCACTAACACAGGTGTAGTCAATTAACTTATGTGCTATGGCAGAACACAACACTGTTAGCGCACTAAAGCAGAAGGTATAGTCTAGTATCTTATAGGCTATGGCAGAACACAACAGTGACAGCGCAATAACATAGAAGGTGTAGTCTATTAACTTATACGCTATGGCAGAATACAACAGGGGCAGTGCACTAACACATAAAGTGTAGTCTATTAACTTATAGGCTATGAAAGTACAAAACAGTGACAGGGCACTAACACAGAAGGTGTAGTCTTTTAACTTATAGGCTATGGCAGACACGGCCGGCCTTAGGCATAGGCGAACTAGGCAACCTCCTAGGGCTTCATACAGCCCGATCACATAAAGGGCGCAATTTTAGTTATTTATTTGTTTAAATGATTTTTTTTTTAAAAACATTTTTAAGGACGTTATTCTTTAAGAACACCCTCCTTCTATGGCCGCAGATGACGAAAACAGGTCACAAACACCTGATATGCCTGTGCGACAGATTATGTGTGTCTTTGTTTTGGGGGCGCAGAATTTGAATTGCAGAAGACGTTGCATACTGGAGCAAGAATGGACAAGTGAGAGGTAAGGTGCCTGCCAGGAAATGGTATTGAGTGGCGTCAGCATTGTTTTCATCTGTTGTGATTAGATGAAATGTCTGAATTATGTTATTGTTTCATGGGTGGTTTGCTGCTCTACTTCTCTATTTTATTTTGGTACTTTTGGTGTCTTTACTACTGCAGTGAGGTGACTGCTTTTTAGCTTTGCAGTTTAAGTTTTTTTTAGGTAGTTTAGAAGTATTTAGTGTAGTCTGACACTTTCGGAACTGATTTGCTGGTATTGCTATTTTCTGATCGACAAGTTTTCGTTTGTGCTTTACTTTTATTTTAGAATGTTCACTTCAGTTATGTTAATTTGCATTTTTAGGGATTGATTTATGTAAATGGTGTCTTGGTGTGTGTGTGTGTGTGTGTGTGTGTGTGTGTGTGTGTGTGTGTGTGTGTGTGTGTGTGTGTGTGTGTGTGTGTGCGCGTGTGCGTTTGTATGCATTGTAAGTTGTGTTTATTAATTTATTTTTTTAAGTTTTACTGTGAATGGAATTGAGTTTTCTTAAGCTATGGCATAGGACAGACAAGGTGATAAATAAAAATATCTGCACATGCTGATCTTTTAAATATTTTATTTCAGATATTTAAGTGTATAGAACAATTATTTAGTTATCTTTTACCTTATGCACACATTAAAATGTTTGCCCATTTATAATAAAGAAATAGTTTAAACTTTAATTTGCTAAGAAAAATGTATGAGTATTTCATAACAGAGCTTATCAGATAGGAAGAAGTCATTATCAAGGCTGAAATGGTAGAAATGTTTAAAACCTATAGTGACTGGCAATAGTGAAAATCTCATAGGTTCTCATAAACAATAGAATAACCACAGCTATCTTTTGAGACACTTTTAGACAGTTTAGAATAACTATAATAGCAATGCTTCAATGATTGTGAATTATAAAGTTATATCATATGCACATATACTTTTGAGAATTCCTTAGGTCATTTGTGAGGTCAACAGTAAGAGCTTCTGGTGTACTGTTTGGCTATGAATTATACATTCATGGAAGTGCTTTAAATGATAATGCAAATTACAACTGATTTCAAGAACAAAAACTGAGTCCATTTGTTGGCATTCAAAGTGGATGAAGAGAACTTCAGTTTCCAAGATAAACACATATACTGTAATTTTACATTACAGCAGAATGGCTTCTTTCACAACTTTAAGGGTCGCAGGGGTCAGACTGCTTTATCTAAGGTGTCAAAACTGCTCTGATTATTTCATTAAGCAGCTCTTAACAGAGCACTGTTTCATTTAAACAGTGGAAAAACTTTCCTTCTTAATAATCTGGAGCTGTTTTGCTCTATCTGTTAAAAGCATGATGCAGACATGCCATGCAACACTTCTGATGTAAATTAATGATGAAATGCGTAAACATGGAGCATAAGTACCTTGTTGTTGTCTTGTAGGCAAACCCTTTCCAGAATACCTAGAAAATGAAGTTTGATTTATTGATTTATTTCATTTGTCTGAGTTGTTCTGAAAGCTTTATGGGAATATGGAACTAAGCTATACCAATGTAAACCTTTAATAGGCAAGGGATCTTTGTGTTTGCAAAGGTCCCTATGTTCTAGTGCCAGTCTCTTGTACCTAAAACACACAGGAAAAGACTATACACACACTTATGAGGCTATCCTCATTTTAGGTCAGTGATGACCTATTACAGAGGACATAAATGTCTGTGTCAGAGTAGTAACACCTTGAAGCCAAGATACACTGGGAACATCAGCAAGCAAGTCTAGATTCCTGCATTGTTTTGCTCTGCACAGGAGGAACACAGTTCTTCCTTAGTGTACATAAAAAATATTTCCATTATATAAATGCAGTGAGGCAGTTAAGGGTAGAAGTTTTACAACATAATTGGTAGTTATAACACATTGACCTTTCTAGGTTGTACCTTACAATCTCCCTGGGTGTGCAGTAATTTAGGCACAATACCTCTAATGTATTATTGTTTAGTTATCACCACTCTGCAACCATCCAAGGGTTTAAAGTGTTACAAATAAGATGGGGAGTCATTATTTGAATGGTTAAATGCCACATTGTCCCACCCACCAGTTTCTTTATTGCCACTCTCAGTTCTGATCCTGCACTTCAGCCTGCCCATGCTGTGACTGACGCTTAAGAGGCAAGCAGTCCATCGAAGACTCTTATGCATCCCAGTTCATGGAGATGTTCTATTTAAATGGCAGACTGTTACACATTACTAGTTAAATTCCCGTCTTGTGCTTTGGCCTTCCTACAAGTGTGAGTGATACAGGAAGATGGTCCACCAAGCTGAATGACACCAAAGTTTTTTTTTTTTTTTTTACTAGTTCTTCAACTTGGCTTCTCACTTCTCTTTTTTTTATTTGAGAAAGAAGAGAAGGTTAAAGTTTTATGTTTTATTAGTTGAAATTGTAGTTATCCTTTTAGTGCTTAATAACCAGGTACAGTATGATATCTACCAGTGAGGAGTGAGTGGATTCCTATATTTCTGTGTTGTACGGTTGATTTCTGAATATAACAGAGAAGGCAGTGTACTTTATACATTGCAGTTGAAATGACTGCAGAGATCTTTGAACTTTACTGGATAATTATTATTATCTCCTGATATTAAATCGAGTGCATCTGTTATCTAGAAACATTAATATACTTTACATTTTAAGAGTATTGTAGCCATTTGGAAGCATTAAACAGCTTGTGCTTCTATGAAAACATGCACTTGAGTTAGCAAATTAATAGTAATTAATAGTAATTAAAAAATAATCATCACCACCACTAGATATTTTTGTATGGTTAATCCAGTGCATGATAAATAAACGCGAGGCAAGTAGGTTACTGTGGGAGGGATTCTGAAAAGTCTTACACTGAGCTACTCTGCAATCTTCAAGTGTAATTTAAGAGGCAATATAAAAAGCAACATCTTTCAGCTTTTCCCGGTTAGGGGTCACCACAGCAAATCACCAGTCCAGAGATTGATTGGTAGTGGTGTTTTTATGGTGTTGAGTTGCCAGCCCAGCACCCGGCCTTCACAGAAGGCACATGCAAACGCACACACACCTACCTGCATATCTTTAAAACTCACTCATCCGCAGGGAGGACATGCAGACTCTGCACAGAAGGCACTCCAGCTGAGAATCAAACCAGACAAAGTCTCGTTATGAAGCAACAATGCTAACCACTGCACCAACGTGGCCACTAATTGAAGAGGCAATGTACCAAAGGCTATTTGTGTGTGATATGCAAAGGAATAGTACTGCTGAAAAGGAGGATTTGATCCAATGCACAATGCAGTGTATGTTGGCTTTCCATACATTATTGGTCATATGTAAGCGTTCATAAGTGTTAATTCCAAAAATACTGGCACCATTGTATTTCAAAGATTTTTGAGTAATTAAAGGGGAAATATAACATGCATGTTCTTAAAGGTATAAATTCTTAGACAGAAAAGTCTGTCATTCGTGTCTGCAACCCTCAAGGATATGTTCAACAATCAGAAATTTCAGATAGAAAAGAATATATCTTTTTATGATGCATAAAATGGATAAACTGTGAAAATCATAACAGGTGAGAACTGCATACATGAGAGATGTGGGATATGCCATTAAACTTGTGATGCCACAAGATGTACATACCTAACAGAAATGGAGTGTGAGCCATGCAACCATAATATCCCATAAGGTGAGTAGGGATAGAAGATGTGTTTTTCTCAAAGTGAGTCTATGTAGCACTGCAGTCAACATGCCAACACACTGTAATGTCTATTGGAGACAATGTACATGTTATAGTGTAAACTTCATAAGAACATAATCAGAAGCATTTCTCACATGTGCAGGCTGATTGCAATATAACAGAGCAAACAACACTTCAAAGGAAGCAAACCCACAAAGTTTTCATGACAGATTTACCATACATAACCTGTAACAGTAGTCAGAGTGGCTATTACAGCAGTGATCATTCAAACAGGTACTGTTAAATTAAGTTTACTTAAATAAATGTACTCTGTCCATCATTGGATCACTGCTGTAGTAGCCTTAGTGTTAATGGTCGTTTACCATAGTATATACTAACTGGGTGGAGGAAGGATGAGGGCACAGATGCCGCTGGAGAATGGTCTGATCGAAGTCTGATCTAAACCTGTAGAAGCAGTTGAGTTTGTGTGTCTTGTAAAAGTATGTACTGATGACCATGTTGCTGATTCTAGAATACTTCTAGAATCCATCCCTTTTTAAAAAGCCACAGATGAGGCCAGTGCCCTGGTAGAGTGAGCATTGTCCCTGCATGGAATTGCTTAATTCTGTTGGATGTAACAAAAAGTAATGAAATGAGACAATCATTTGGAGAAAGTCTATTTTGACCCAGTATGTCCTTTATTCTTACCTTCATAAAAAATTAATAACTGATCAGAATTTCTTTTTTTTTTTTGAAAATGTTTTTATTACATTTTTATAAAACATAATCCATACAAAATTTGTAATCAGAAATGTATATACATATTTAAAAGTAAGAAAAAAACTAATCTTATAGGGAACATGGGTGAAATTCTTGGCTAGGCTTATAAGGGCCTCCAGGCCAATAGCCCAGTACCATCCATGATCCTAAGAACCTATGAACCTTAATACAGAAACAAAGAAATAACTATTTACAAGAGCGTCCATCAGCCTTCTAGTCATTCCTGTTGTTGCATGCATGCCTGCTCAATTCCAGAATTTTTTTTTTTGTATTTTTGCTTGTCAAGCAGTTCTTTAAATTTTGTCCATACATTGAAGCAAGAGGTAATTCTGTTCATCCTTGATACTGTGTTGTATTTTAAGGGGGTGCTGCAGTCTTGAGTATGCACTCCTTTGGATGAGATGCCTAGTAACTATGAACCTGTTTTCAGTTTGCCACCCATTCCCTAGTGCAATATTACCCGCTTCCCGTTCTTTTTAATGTAACGGAGGCAATTTATTCTTTAGTGACAGCAGACACTGAATTGGTAGATGAAACACTGAAATATAAAGTTGTTTGCTTGCCGGAACCTTTTCATTAGCTACAGATCTCTTTAATGTGGAATTATTCAGATGACTTTTACATCTGCAGAGATTGTGCATATTGACTGGTATTGGTGGATTGTAATGATACAAGTCTGAGTGGCCTTTATGGTTGAAATGTTCTGATTTGGACGATTTTGCCATTGGTTCATATAGTTTGTTTCATTGCTTACTGGAAAAAATGTTTGTGTGTCTTCTATGAAATGTGGCACAGCTGTGCGGAGGGTTAGTATCTATTGGTGGTACTTTTGGATTTAAACAGCAGTATAGAATGGTAAGGACAGCAAAAACTGTCCAGTCCTGTACACTTGTGGTAGTACAAAGGTTGCAGAGAAGATAACATCTGGAGTAAGTGTTTACTTCTCTTGTGTTAAGTGAATGTACCCGTGTCTTCTTCAGCTGTTGTGTGTGAATGTTTCATGTGTCCTCTCACCAGGTTTAGTTATAAAGGGGTGATGTGATCATGACAGTGCTGCTTGCAAATCTTTGGTTGCTTACAAATCTGTGGTTGTGGCAGTTTACCTCTTTCTCAACTGTCTTATTTTGATTCCAAAGTTTGCTCTGCCCCTCTTAATCCCTCCTAAAATTGGCAACTTTTCAAAAAAAAAAAAGGTGAATTACATTTCATAAATTATTAAGACAATACAATCAAGAAGCATAAACAAGTAGATAGAAGCATAAGTGTTTTGCTGAAAAACTAGTGATTAATTTAAAGAAATAACATGCAAACTGAGTAGAAAAATGTAAACGGGTCTCCCTTTGTTTTTTGTCATTCCAGTCCTGACACAGGCAGACCAAAAGTTATGTTCAAGGCAGGGGGGCTGTGAAATGCAACCATCAAAACATTCTTCAATAAATGTCCTGTAATCAAAAGGACAAAGCCTCATATGCCTGGGTGAATGGTACCTGCCAGCTGATGGCACAGCTTTGGGCACCTGCTGGGACTGCATTAAGTCATAAAGTGTGTGTGTGTGTGTGTGTGTGTGTGTGTGTGTGTGTGTGTGTGTGTGTGTGTGTGTGTGGCTCTCAGCTGGTTCTGATTTTTGATGTTATTACTTGTCAGGTGAACTCTGGTATTAATTTTGGACTTCGTAACTTTCGGAAAATGCTTGGTAATTCAAAACCCATTACAGTAGAAACTTATTTTCATAAATTTAAAAAAATTGAAGGAAATAACTGAAGTGGCTTTCATGGGGAGTAATGTATCTGTGGGTGTGGCTCAAATAGGGATGTATCATGAGTATGGCATGGGTGTGGCTCAATGGGCGCCAGAGCACTACTTCGCCTAGGGCGCCATTTCAGCTAAGGCCGGCCCTGATGGCAGAACACAACAGTGACATTGCACTAACATAGAAGGTGTAATCTGTTAACTTATAGGCGATGGCAGAACTCCAACAGTGACAGGGCACTAACACAGAAGGTGTAGTCTATTAACATAAGCTATGGCAGAACTCAAACAGTGAGTGCACTAACACAGAAGGTATAGCCTATTGACGTATAGGCTATGGCAGAACACAACAGTGTCAGTACACCAACACAGACAGTGTAGTCTCTTAACTTATAGACTATAGCAGGACACAACAGTGACAGTGCACAAACAGAGAAGGTGTGGTCTATTAACTTATAAGCTAGGGCAGAACACAACAGTGACAGTGCACTAACACATAAGGTGTAGTCTATTAACTTACAGGCTATGGCAGAACTCCAACTGTCACAGTGCACTAAAACAGGAGGTGTAGTCTATTCAATTATTGGCTATGGCAGAACACAACAGTGACAGTGGACTAACCCAGAAGGTATAGTCTATTAAATTATAAGCTATGGCAGAACTCCAACAGTGAATGTGCACTAACAAAGAGGGTGTAGTCTATCAACTTACAGGCTATAATATGTAAAAGCAAACAAACCAGGACCCAGTAGACTGAATAAAAACTTCAAAAGTGCATCAGACACACACTTTATTAAATAAATGTCCACAAAGAATGGAATCCACAATACTCCATAAGTGCTTTAACCAGTGCTAAACTTCCTCAGATAATTAAAAGGTTGTTACATCACATACTTTTATACAAACAGTAATTACTTAATTTATCTAAATTATTAACTAACTGAATCATGCCTGCTTCCTGCTCTCTACAACCATTACAACAATGACTGAAAATATATTCTGATCTTAAAAAATACATCTTTTAAACAAGGTCTTAAAATTCAAAAGAAATGGATATAACCATAAACCAGGTCATAACTTCCCTTCACATGCTCATGAATAGAGGTGTATGTTAAAGGGACTTCAGAATACATAAAGAATGTATTGAAGAAAAAAATGATTTTTAAAAAATATGTAATATAAAAGCATTATTATAAAAGTATATATATATATATATATATATATATATATATATATATTATTTGAAAATGTTTGAAATATGAAAAATCAAAAATATTACTATAATATTGCACATTTTTTTTTAAAAAGTCATAAATTAACCATCATAAATGCCTATTATACATATAAAATGCATCTGAAAACCTTATCACAGGTAAGTACATTTAAGAATCTAATGCTTCTTTATGGCCAACTAAAAAATATATGTATTCATATTTATACATAAACAGAAAATTGAACTAGGCACTGCAACATGTATACTTAAATTAAATCCAAGATAAAATACATAAAGTATAGTGTAGATCACCTAATTTTATTTCTCTGTAATGCTTTTAATTTTAATACTGGGGCTATTGAGCTCCGCTCATTTATTCCTGGCCAAATATCATCTTGTGTTCTTATCTGCCACTTCAATTCTTTGAGCTCAAAATGCAAGCCCCAGGGTCTTTTGTCGTCGATATCTACATGGTCAATAGCCATAAAAGAAAATTGGTGATCTTTGTCTTAACAAATGTGTTTTACTAATGCATTATTCAGTCTGTTTTTCTTAATGGCATATTCATGCTCATATATTCTTTGGGACAACTGTCTTTCTGTTTTCCCTATGTAGAACATTGAGCATGAATTGCATGTAGCTAAATATACAACCGCATTTGATTTACAGTTGTATTTACTGTGTAAATGGAACTTTCTCTTCTTTAGGTAAAAGAATTCCCCTATATTTATTTTATGGCACCAATGACAAGCACCACATTTACGCATACCAATATTACTATTAGCAGATGAATAATTGGTATGCTTTAAAATGTCTTTAAAACTTTTACCTTTCCTATAGACTATTCTAGGTTTCACACTGATGTGATTCCTACAGTGAGAATCTTCGAGTAAAATAGTCCAATTATTCACTATTATATCTCTAATAATGTTATGATCTTGTGAGAAAGTAAGTACTAAAGCTTTAGAAAAGTCATTATTACTTGTTAAAACACTAGCTTCATCATTATTTGAACTCACATTATTTGTGTTGAAAGAATCCCTAGGATCATGTACTACACTCTGTTTGTCTAAAATAGGTTTAAAATACCCATTCATTCTCTCAATGGTAACTTCCTGTATTAATGTGGCAACTAAAACTTCAGGATAATCTCTGTTGAGGAACATATTACGCAAGAAGTTACATTCTTCTTCAAACTGATCTAAATTAGTTACCATCCGGCATGCCCTTACCAATTGCCCTTTAACAACGGACTTCTTTTGGTGCTCCGGAAGGCAACTGCTATAATGTAGAAAACATAATGAGATTCTTTATGATGGATGACTGCTACGTAAGCTTAATTAATATTGTCTTCCATAAGGTGTACATCCAAATAATTCATATAATCCATGTTAATATCGCATGTAAATTAAAAAAAAATCTGTTGTTGTATTTATATATATATTAAAAATTCATTCAACATATCTGATGTACCTTTCCAAATGATACTAATGTCATCCTGGAATATGTGTTTTTCTCTCCCAGAAGGCAATAACTAAATTCGCATAGGCATCCCCACATGCTGACCCCATGGCAATGCCTTTTTTCTGTAAGAAATATTTATTATTAAAAGTTATAAAATTATTGCTTAATACTATTTCTAAAAGTTCCATTATTAAATTTACTAAATCATGTGTTATATTGTGGAAAATAAGCATTTCATTAACCCATTCCAGCCGTATGGTTTCAGGAACTTACAGACTATGGCAGAATTTTAACAGTCACAGTGCACGGACACAGAAGGTATAGTCTATTAACATATAGGCTATGACAGATCACAAAAGAGACAGTGCATTAACATAGAAGGTGTAGTCTATTAACTTATAGGCAATGGCAGAAATCCAACAGTGACAGTGCACTAACACAGAAGGTGTAGTCTATTAACTTATAGGCTATGTCAGAACACAGCACTGATAACACATTAAAACAGAAGATGTAGCCGATTATCTTATAGCCTATGGCAGAACATAACAGTGACAATGCAGTAACAGAGAAGGTGTGGTCTATTGACTTATAGGCTATGGCAGAACACAACAGTGACAGTGCACTAACAGAGGTGTGGTCTATTGACTTGTAGGCTATGGCAGAACACAACAGTAAAAGTGCATTAACACAGGTGTAGTCTATTAACTTATAAGCCATGGCAGAATGCAAAACATTGACAGTGCAGTAACACAGAAGGTGCAGTCTGTTAACTTATAGGCTATGCCAGGACACAACAGTGACAGTGCAGTAACACAGAAGCGGTAGTCTATTCACTTATAGGTTATGACAGAACACAAAAGTGACAGTGCACTAACACAGAAAGTGTAATCTATTAACTTATAGGCTACAGCAGAATACAGCAGTGACAGTGCACTAACACAGAAGGTGTAGTCTATTAACTTATAGGTTATGGCAGAACTCCAATACTGACAGTGCACTAATACAGAAGGTGTAGTCTATTAACATATAGGCTGTGGCAGAACACAACAGTGAAAGTGCATTAACACAGAAGGTAGTCTATTAACTTATAGACTATGGCAGAACACAACAGTGACAGTGCATTAACACAGGTCTAGTCTAACTTATAAGCTATGGCAGAATGCCAACAGTGACAGTGCACTAACACAGAAGGTGTACTCTATTAACTTATAAGCTGTGGCAGAATACAGCAGTGACAGTGCACTAACACAGATGTAGTTTGTTAACTTATAGCCTATGGCAGAACACAACAGTGGCAGTGCACTAACACAGAAGGTGTAGTCTATTCACTTATAGGTTATAGCAAAACACAAAAGTGGCAGTGCACTAACACAGCAAGTGTAGTCTATTAACTTACAGGGTATGTCAGAACACAACAGTGACGGTGCACTAACACATAAGGTGTAGTCTAGTAACTTATAGGCTATGGCACAACTCCGACAGTAACAGTACACTAACACAGAAGGTGTAGTTTGTTCAATTATAGGCTATGGCAGAACACAACAGTGACAGTTAACCAACAAAAAAGGTGTAGTCTATTAACTTTCGGATATGGCAGAACTCCAACAGTGACAGTGCACTATAAAAGAAGGTGCAGTCTATTAACTTATAGGCTGTGGCAGAACACAACAGTTCCATTTTTTAAATTTTTTTGCAGGACACCACTGCCCAAAGAGGGAATGTCCCTCGCAAAGTGGGACAGATGAACCCTATGGCACAACTCCAACACTAACAGTGCATTAACAAAGAAGGTATAGTCTATTCAACTATAGGCTATGGCAGAACACATCAGCAACAGTGCACTAACACAGAAGGTCTAGTCTTTTATCTTATCGGCTATGGCAGAACACAACAGTGTCAGTGCACTAACAAAGAAGATGTAGTCTATTAACTTTAAGATATGGCAGAACTCCTACAGTGACAGTGCATTATAACAGAAGGTCTCGTCTATTAACTTATAGGCTGTGGCGGAACACAACAGTGACCGTGCACTAACACAGAAGGTGTAGTCTATTAACTTATAGACCATAGCAAGGAGAACTAAAAACATCTCCTATAAATATAAGGCAGCTATGTGAATACATAATAGTACTGATTCTAGTGCCATTAAAAACATTATTAGTAAAAACTGGAGTATATTTAGAACCAATGAGGAATTACTTGAGAAGATAGAAGACAAACCTAATTTTATACAAAAAAGAGCTAAGTGCTATAAAAATTATTTTCAGTCTAAATTGAATCTTATTAGGGTTAAAGTAAAGAAATGTGGGATGATCAAATGTTTTAATTTTAACATGTGCAAATATTTATATGTTGAGAAAAACGAGATAGAAGTGGGAAAAGTGATTATTGAGGTACCTGGAACTTTTAATTGTAAAGTTAATAATGTAATATATTTGATTATATGCCTAGAATGTAATTATTTTTATGTTGGAAGGACAACTCGAGAATTATATAAGCATATATATGAACATAAGCATGCTATACAAATAGGAGATGATAGGTATGCAATGAGTAAACATTATAAAAATAAAAAATGTAAAGTGAATTTCAGGTTCTTGGTGTTAGAACAACTAATGAATACTTCCAAAAACAAAACCCACGAAACTGCAGACACCCCAGCAGAAAAAAGCAAACGACAAACAAATCCAAAAAGTGCTACTGGGGTATGGCTCCAGAGTAAAAGAAAATGAAGTATATAAAAGCTCTCCACAGTACTGCCTTTATTCAAGCACAAGCGCTTTCACACATAGCTTCATCAGGTGCATGTACTGTGGAGAGCTTTTATATACTTCGTTTTCTTTGACTCTGGAGCCATACCCCAGTAGCACTTTTTGGATTTGTTTGTCGTTAACTAATGAATACTGCCAACATAGTGAACATTGAGGAAGAACTTGGTTGGTATTGTGGGCAAGTCAAACTTAATGCTTGTTTCCCATGGGTTTCAATAATAGAGACAAATTTATAATGTATTTAAAAAGGAGGGGGTTAAAACACTAACCGTGGGTTGCATATTAGATTGTATATTTAAATTGTATATTTAAACTATTTCAATTGTATATTTAAACTATTTTTTTATGTACATTTTTGTAATGGATCAAGCAATTATTATATTGTAGGTATTTAATTGTGAATGAGTAAGTTATTGTTTCTTGTTTTATGAATGGCTTTAAAGTAGTTGTTGTTGTTGTTGTGTCTTTCCACAGCGGAACTCTGGTCCACTAATGTTTGGTAGTGGATTTTTACATACCGAGTTACCAGCCCTGATGCACAACCTTCAACGAAGGCACGCTCATTCATGCATGCCTCCACACAGAAGACGCTCTAGCTGAGAATTGAACGGGACAACGTCTTGCTGTGAGGCGACGCTACCGCAGCACTTTTTTAATTATTCTTTTTAATTATGTCATGTGACATGAAATCATGTGATTTACTTAAGTATAAATTCTTGTAGCGTGTTTAAATGGTTGTCTGAAGAAGTCTCTGGTGCATGAATAAGAGGAGAGACCAAAGCACTTACCGTTGGTGCTCTTAAAGATTTTGGTGTTTTCCTAGGCTTCTGCTTCATTTTTTTCATGTTTGGTTGGAGTTTTGAAGTTATCAGCTGCTTAAGTGTGGTGGCTTATAGACCATGGCAGAACGCAACAGTGACAGTTCACAGAAAAGGTGTGATCTATTAACTTATAGGCTATGGCAGAACGCAACACTGATAGTGCACTAACACAGAAGGTGTAGTCTATTAACTTATAGGCTATGGCAGAACTCCAACACTGACAGTGCACTAATACAGAAGGTATAGTCTATTAACATATAGGCTGTGGCAGAACACAGCAGTGAAAGTGCACTAACACAGAAGGTATAGTCTATTAACTTACAGACTATGGCAGAACACAACAGTGACAGTGCATTAACACAGGTTTATTCTAACTTATAAGCTATGGCAGAATGCCAACAGTGACAGTACACTAACACAGAAGGTGTAGTCTGTTCAATTATAGGTTATGGCAGAACACAACAGTGACAGTTCACCTACAAAAAAGGTGTAGTCTATTAACTTTAGGATATGGCAGAACTCCAACAGTGATAGTGCACTATAAAAGAAGGTGCAGTCTATTAACTTATAGGCTGTGGCAGAACACAACAGTGACAGTGCACTAACACAGAAGGTGTAGTCTAGCAGCTTAATGGCTATGGCAGAACACAACACTGACAGTGCAGTAAAACAGAAGGTGTAGTCTATTAACTTACAAGCTATGGCAGAATAGAGTTGCCACCTTTTCAAATGCCCAAAGTGGGACATGTTTGGTACAAACATCAGATTTTGCTGGGCAAAACATACCCATGGCCATTTTGCCTAAATAAAAGCTTATTCTTCTAGCATTTTAGTTGCTTATTCTGTTTCTTACAACATTTAGGTGTTTCAGATAAAGAATAACAGTTTTATGCAACTATTACATATAATATAGGAAATACTTTTGTCCTAAAATTTCAGGACATTTGCCATTTTTTCAATTTTTTTGCAGGACACAACTGCCCAAAGAGGGAATGTCCCTTGCAAAGTGGGACAGGTGGTAACCGTATGGCACAACTCCAACACTAACAGTGCCGTAACACAGAAGGTGTAGTCTATTAACTTTAAGATATGGCAGAACTCCTACAGTGACAGTGCATTATAACAGAAGGTCTCGTCTATTAACTTATAGGCTGTGGCGGAACACAACAGTGACCGTGCACTAACACAGAAGGTGTAGTCTATTAACTTATAGACCATAGCAAGGAGAACTAAAAACATCTCCTATAAATATAAGACAGCTATGTGAATACATAATAGTACTGATTCTAGTGCCATTAAAAACATTATTAGTAAAAACTGGAGTATATTTAGAACCAATGAGGAATTACTTGAGAAGATAGAAGACAAACCTAATTTTATACAAAAAAGAGCTAAATGTTATAAAAATTATTTTCAGTCTAAATTGAATCTTATTACGGTCAAAGTAAAGAAATGTGGGATGATCAAATGTTTTAATTGTAACATGTGCAACTATTTATATGTTGAGAAAAATGAGATAGAAGTGGGAAAAGTGATTACTGAGATACCTGGAACTTTTAATTGTAAAGTTAACAATGTAATATATTTGATTATATGCCTAGAATGTAATTCTTTTTTATGTTGGAAGGACAACTCGAGAATTATATAAGCATATATATGAACATAAGCATGCTATACAAATAGGAGATGATAGGTATGCAATGACTAAACATTATAAAAATAAAAAATGTAAAGTGAATTTCAGGTTCTTGGTGTTAGAACAACTAATGAATACTGCAAACATAGTTTACATTGAGGAAGAACTTGGTTGGTATTGTGGGCAAGTCAAACTTAATGCTTGTTTCCCTCCGGTTTAAATAATAGAGATGAATTTATAATGTATTTAAAAAGGAGGGAGTCAAAGCACTAACAGTGGGTTGCATATTAGATTGTATATTTAAACTATTTCAATTGTATATTTAAACTATTTTTTATGTTCATCTTTGTAATGGCTCAAGCAATTATTATATTGTAGGTGTTTAATTGTGAATGAGTAAGTTATTGTTCCGTGTATTATGAATGGCTTTAAAGTAGTTAATATGTTTAATTATTCATTTTAATTATGTCATGTGACATGAAATCATGTGATTTACTTAAGTATAAATTCTTGTAGTGTGTTTAAATGGTTGTCTGAAGAAGTCTCTGGTGTATGAATAAGAGGAGAGACCGAAGCGCTTACCGTTGGTGCTATTAAAGATTTTGGTGTTTTCCTAAGCTGCTGCTTCGTTTTTTTCATGTTTGGTTGGAGTTTTGAAGTTATCAGCTGTTTAAGTGTGGTAACTTATAGACCATGGCAGAACACAACAGTGACAGTTCACAAACAGAGAAGGTGTGGTCTATTAATTTATAGGCTATGGCAGAACACAACAGTGACAGTGCACTAACACATAAGATGTAGTCTATCAGCTTAGCTGCTATGGCAGAACACAACACTGACAGTGCAGTAACACAGAAGGTATATTCTATTAACTTAGAGGCTATGGCAGAACTCCAACAGTCACAGTGCACTAATAGAAGGCGTAGTCTATTCATTACAGGCTATGGCAGAACACAACAGTGACAGTGCACTTACACAGAATGTGTAGTCTATTGACTTATAGGGTATGGCAGAAGTCCAACAGTGATAGTGCACTAACAAAGAGGGTGTACTGTATCAACTTACAGGCTATGGCAGAACATCAACAGTGACAGTGCACTAACAAAGAAGGTCTGGTCTATTAACTTTTAGACTACTGCAGAACACAACAGTAACAGTGCATAAACAAAGAAGGTGTAGTCTATTAACTTATAGGCTATGGCAGAAAAAAGCATGACAGTGCCCTAACATAGAAGCTGTAGTCTATTCACTTATAGGTTATGGCAGAACTCAAACGTGACAGGGCACTAACACAGAATGTGCAATCTATTAACTTATGGGCTATGGCAGAATACAACAGTGACAGTGCACTAACACAGAAGGTGTAGTCTATTAACTTATAAGGTATGTCAGAGCAGAACAGTGATGGTGCACTAACACAGAAGGTGTAGTCTATTAAGTTATGTGCTATGGCAGAACACAACAGTGACAGTGCACTAATACAGAAGGTGTAGTCTATTAACTTATAGGCTATGTCAGAACACAACACTGATACTACACTAAAACAGAAGGTGTAGTCTATTATCTTATAGGTTACGCCAGAACACAACAGTGACCATGCACTAACATATAAGGGCTAGTCTATTAACTTATAGGCTATGGCAGAACTCCAACAGTGACAGGGCACTAACACAGAAGGTGTAGCCTATTCAATTATAAGCTATGGCAGAACACAATAGCCACAGTGCACTAACAAAGAAGGTGTAGTCTATCAACTTATAGGCTTTGGCAGAACACAACACTGACAGTGCATTACCACCGAAGGTGTAGTCTATTAACTTATAGGCTGCGGCAGAACACAACAGTGACAGTGCACAAACAGAGAAGGTGTGGTCTATTAACTTATAGGCTATTGCAGAACACAACACTGACAGTGCACTAACACAGAAGGTGTAGTCTAGCAGCTTAACGGCTATGGCAGAACACAACACTGACAGTGCAGTAAAACAGAAGGTGTAGTCTATTAACTTACAAGCTATGGCAGAATAGAGTTGCCACCTTTTCAAATGCCCAAAGTGGGACATGTTTGGTACAAACATCAGATTTTGCTGGGCAAAACATACCCATGGCCATTTTGCCTAAATAAAAGCTTATTCTTCTAGCATTTTAGTTGCTTATTCTGTTTCTTACAACATTTAGGTGTTTCAGATAAAGAATAACAGTTTTATGCAACTATTACATATAATATAGGAAATACTTTTGTCCTAAAATTTCAGGACATTTGCCATTTTTTCAATTTTTTTGCAGGACACAACTGCCCAAAGAGGGAATGTCCCTTGCAAAGTGGGACAGGTGGTAACCGTATGGCACAACTCCAACACTAACAGTGCCGTAACACAGAAGGTGTAGTCTATTAACTTTAAGATATGGCAGAACTCCTACAGTGACAGTGCATTATAACAGAAGGTCTCGTCTATTAACTTATAGGCTGTGGCGGAACACAACAGTGACCGTGCACTAACACAGAAGGTGTAGTCTATTAACTTATAGACCATAGCAAGGAGAACTAAAAACATCTCCTATAAATATAAGGCAGCTATGTGAATACATAATAGTACTGATTCTAGTGCCATTAAAAACATTATTAGTAAAAACTGGAGTATATTTAGAACCAATGAGGAATTACTTGAGAAGATAGAAGACAAACCTAATTTTATACAAAAAAGAGCTAAATGTTATAAAAATTATTTTCAGTCTAAATTGAATCTTATTACGGTCAAAGTAAAGAAATGTGGGATGATCAAATGTTTTAATTGTAACATGTGCAACTATTTATATGTTGAGAAAAATGAGATAGAAGTGGGAAAAGTGATTACTGAGATACCTGGAACTTTTAATTGTAAAGTTAACAATGTAATATATTTGATTATATGCCTAGAATGTAATTCTTTTTTATGTTGGAAGGACAACTCGAGAATTATATAAGCATATATATGAACATAAGCATGCTATACAAATAGGAGATGATAGGTATGCAATGACTAAACATTATAAAAATAAAAAATGTAAAGTGAATTTTAGGTTCCTGGTGTTAGAACAACTAATGAATACTGCCAACATAGTGAACATTGAGGAAGAACTTGGTTGGTATTGTGGGCAAGTCAAACTTAATGCTTGTTTCCCTCCGGTTTAAATAATAGAGATGAATTTATAATGTATTTAAAAAGGAGGGAGTTAAAGCACTAACAGTGGGTTGCATATTAGATTGTATATTTAAACTATTTCAATTGTATATTTAAACTATTTTTTATGTTCATCTTTGTAATGGATCAAGCAATTATTATATTGTAGGTGTTTAATTGTGAATGAGTAAGTTATTGTTCCGTGTTTTATGAATGGCTTTAAAGTAGTTAATATGTTTAATTATTCATTTTAATTATGTCATGTGACATGAAATCATGTGATTTACTTAAGTATAAATTCTTGTAGTGTGTTTAAATGGTTGTCTGAAGAAGTCTCTGGTGTATGAATAAGAGGAGAGACCGAAGCGCTTACCGTTGGTGCTATTAAAGATTTTGGTGTTTTCCTAAGCTGCTGCTTCGTTTTTTTCATGTTTGGTTGGAGTTTTGAAGTCATCAGCTGTTTAAGTGTGGTAACTTATAGACCATGGCAGAACACAACAGTGACAGTTCACAAACAGAAAAGGTGTGATCTATTAACTTATAGGCTATGGCAGAACACAACACTGACAGTGCACTAACACAGAAGGTGTATTCTATTAACTTATAGACCATGGCAGAACACAACAGTGACAGTTCGCAAACAGAGAAGGTGTGGTCTATTAATTTATAGGTTATGGCAGAACACAACAGTGACAGTGCACTAACACATAAGATGTAGTCTATCAGCTTAGCTGCTATGGCAGAACACAACACTGACAGTGCAGTAACACAGAAGGTGTATTCTATTAACTTAGAGGCTATGGCAGAACTCCAACAGTCACAGTGCACTAATAGAAGGCGTAGTCTATTCATTACAGGCTATGGCAGAACACAACAGTGACAGTGCACTTACACAGAATGTGTAGTCTATTGACTTATAGGGTATGGCAGAAGTCCAACAGTGATAGTGCACTAACAAAGAGGGTGTACTGTATCAACTTACAGGCTATGGCAGAAAATCAACAGTGACAGTGCACTAACAAAGAAGGTCTGGTCTATTAACTTTTAGACTATTGCAGAACACAACAGTGACAGTGCATAAACAAAGAAGGTGTAGTCTATTAACTTATAGGCTATGGCAGAACTCAAAAGTGACAGGGCACTAACACAGAATGTGTAATCTATTAACTTATGGGCTATGGCAGAACACAACAGTGACAGTGCACTAATACAGAAGGTGTAGTCTATTAACTTATAGGCTATGTCAGAACACAACACTGATACTACACTAAAACAGAAGGTGTAGTCTTATCTTATAGGCTATGCCAGAACACAACAGTGACCGTGCACTAACATATAAGGGCTAGTCTATTAACTTATAGGCTATGGCAGAACTCCAACAGTGACAGGGCACTAACACAGAAGGTGTAGCCTATTCAATTATAAGCTATGGCAGAACACAATAGCCACAGTGCACTAACAAAGAAGGTGTAGTCTATCAACTTATAGGCTTTGGCAGAACACAACACTGACAGTGCATTACCACAGAAGGTGTAGTCTATTAACTTATAGGCTGCGGCAGAACACAACAGTGACAGTTCACAAACAGAGAAGGTGTGGTCTATTAACTTATAGGCTATTGCAGAACACAACACTGACAGTGCACTAACACAGAAGGTGTAGTCTATTAACTTACAGACTATGGCAGAACTCCAACAGTCACAGTGCACTAACACAGAAGGTGTAGTCGATTCATCTATAGGCTATGGCAGAACACAACATTGAAAGTGCACTAACACAGAAGGTGTAGTGTATTTACTTACAGGCTATTGCAGAACACAAGAGTAACAGTGCACTAACACAGAAGGCGTAGTGTATTAACTTATAAGCTATGGCAGAACTCCAACAGTAATAGTGCACGAACAAAGAAAATGTAGTCTATCAACTTATAGACTATGGTAGAACTCCAACAGTCACAGTGCACTGGCACAGAAGCTATATTCTATTAACATATAGGCTATGGCAGATCACAGTGCACTAACAAAAAAGGTGTAGTATATCAACTTATAGGATATGTCAGAAATCAACACTGACAGTGCATTAATACAGAAGGTGTAGTCTGTCAACTTATAGGCTATGGCAGAACTCCAATTGTCACAGTGCACTAACACTGAAGGTGTTTGTTAAATTACAGACAGTGGCAGAACTCCAACAGTGACAGTGCATTAAGACAGAAGGTGTAGTGTATTAACTTACAGGCTATGGCAGAACACAACAGTGACAGTGTATTAACACCGAAGGTGTAGTCTTTTAACTTATAGGCTATGGCAGAACTAAACAGTGACAGTGCACTAACAGAGAAGGTGTAGTATCTTATCTTATATGGTATGGCACAACACAACAGTGACAGTGCACTAACACAAAAGGTGTACTCTACTAACTTTTTAGGCTATGGCAGAAAACAACAGTGCCAGTGCACTAACACAGAAAGTGTAGTCTGCCAACTTACAGGCTATGGCAGACCTCTAACAGTCACAGTGCACTAACACAGAAGGTATAGTCTATTAACATATAGGCTATGGCAGAACTCCAACAGTAACAGTGCAGAAACACAAAAGGTGTACTCTACTAACTTTTTAGGCTATGGCAGAAAACAACAGTGCCAGTGCACTAACACAGCAGGTGTAGTCTATTAACGTATAGGCTATGGCAGAACTCCAGCAGTGGCAGTGCACTAACACAGAAGGTGTAATCTATCAACTTATAGACTATGGCAGAACACAACACTGACAGTGCACTAACACAGAAGGTATAGTCTATTATGTTATAGGCTATGGAAGAACTCCAGCAGTAACAGGGCACTAACACATAAGGTGTAGTCTATAAATTTACTGGCTATGGCAGAATTCCAACAGTCACAGTGCACTACCACAGAAAGCTTAGTCTATTCACTTATAGTCTATGGCAGAACATAACAGCGACTGCACTAACACAGAAGGTATACTCTATTAACATATAGACTATGGCCGAACTTTAGCAGTGAAAATGCACTAATGCAGAAGGTGTAGTCTATCAGCGTAACCGCTATAGCAGAACACTACATTGACAGCGCACTTGCACAGAAGGTGTAGTCTATTAACTTACTGGCTATGGCAGAACTCCAGCAGTGACAGTGCAATAACACAGAAGGTATAGTCTATTAACTTATAGGCTATGGTAGAATGCCAACAGTAACAGTGCCCTAACACTGAAGGTGTGGTCTATTAACTTATAGGCTATGACAGAACTCAAACAGTGGCAGTGCACTAACAGAGAAAATGTAGTCTCTTAACTTATAGGCTAGGGCAAGACATAACAGTAACAGTGCACTAACACAGAAGGTGTAGTCTATTAACTTGTAAGCTATGGCAGAACACAATAGTGAAAGTGCACTAACACAGAAGGTGTAGTCAATTAACTTATAGGGTATGACAGAACTCCAACAGTCACACCGAACTAACACAGAAGGTTTAGTCTATTAACTTACAGGCTATGGCAGGACTCCAACAGTCACACTGCACTAACACAGAAGGTTTATTCTATTAACGTACAGGCTATGGCAGGACTCCAACAGTCACACTGCACTAACACAGAAGGTATAGTCTATTAACTTATAGGCTATGGCAGAACACAACAGTGACACTGCAGTAACAGAGAAAGTGAAGTCTACCAACTTTTAGGCTATGACAGAACTCCAACAGTGACAGTGCCCTAACACAGAAGTTGTAGTCTCTTAACTTATAGGATAATGCAGAAGGCAACAGTGACAGTGCACTAAGACAGAAGGTGTAGTCTGTTAACTTATAGACTATGGCAGAACACAAGAGTGAGAATGCACTAACACAGAAGCTGTAGTCTATTAACTTATAGGCTATGGAAGAACTCCATCAGTGATGGTGCACTAACACCGAAGGTGTAGTCTATTCACTTATAGGCTATGGCAGAACTCCAACAGTGACAGTGCACTAACACAGAAGGTGTAGTCTATTAACTTAGAGATTACAGCAGAACTCTAGCAGTGAAAATGCACTAATGCAGAAGATGCAGTCTATCAGCATAATCGCTATAGCAGAACACAAGATTGACAGTGCACTTACACAGAAGACATAGTCTATTAACTTATTGGCTGTGGCAGAATTACATCAGTGACAGTGCACTAACACAGAACATGTAGTCTGTTAACTTATAGGCTATGGTAGAAGTCCCACAGTAACAGTGCACTAATACAGTAGGTGTATTCGATTCAATAAAAGGGTAAGGCAGAACACATCAGCGACAGTGCACTAACACAGAATGTCTAGTCTTTTATCTTATACACTATGGCAGAACACAACAGTGACAGTGCATTAACACAGGTGTAGTCTACTAACTTATAAGCTATAGCAGAATGCCAACATTGACAATGCAGTAACACAGAAGGTGTAGTCTCTTAACTTATAGGCTATAGAAGAACACACCAGAGACAGTGCACTAACCCAGATGTAGTCTGTTAACCTATCGGCTATGGCAGAATACAACAATAACAGTGCACTAACACAGAAGGTGTAGTCTATTAACTTATGTGATATGGCAGAACACAACATTGACAGTGCACTAATACAGAAGGTGTAGTCTATTAACTTATAGGCTATGTAAGAACACAACACTGATAGCACACTAAAACAGAAGATGTAGTCTATTAACTTATAGGCTATGGCAGAACTCCAACAGTGACAGTGCACTAACACAGAAGGTGTAGTCTATTATCTTATAGGCTATGGCAGAACTCCAACAGTGACAGGGCACCAACACAGAAGGTGTATTCTACTAACTTATAGGTTATGGCAGAATACAACAGTGACAGTGCACTCACATAGAAGGTGTAGTCTATTAAATTATATGCTATGGTAGAATACAACAGTGAAAGTGCTCTAACACAAGTGTGTAGTTTATTCACTTATAGGCTATGTCAGAACCCAAAGGTGATGGAGCACTAACATAGAAGGTGTAGCCTACTAACTTATAGGCTACAACAGAAGACAACAGTGACGGTGCACTAACACATAAGGTGTAGTCTATTAACTTATAGGCTATGGCAGAACTGCAACAGTGACAGGGCACTAACACAAAAGGTGTAGTCTATTAACTTATGGACTGTAGCAGAAATCAAACAGTGAGTGCACTAACACAGAAGGTGTAGCCTATTGACGTATAGGATATGGCAGAAAACAACAGTGACAGTACACTAACACAGACTGCATAGACTATTAACGTATAGGCTAGGGCACAACACAACAGTGACAGCGCACTAACACAGAATGTGTAGTCTATAAACTTATAGGCTATGGCATAACTCCAACAGTAAATGTGCAGTAACACAGAAGGTGAAGTCTATTCAATTATAGGCTATGGCGGAACACATCAGTGACAGTGCACTAACACAGAAGGTGTATTTATTAACTTTAAGATATAGCAGAACTCCAACAGTGACAGTGCACTATAACAGAAGGTCTTATCTGTTAACTTATAGGCTGTGGCAGAACACAACAGTGACAGTGAACTAACACAGAATGTGTAGTCTATTCAATTATAGGCTATGGCAGAACACAACAGTGAAAGTGCACTAACACAGAAGGTGTAGTGTATTCACTTACAGGCTATGGCAGGACGCAAGAGTAACAGTGCATTAACACAGAAGGTGTAGTGTATTAACTTATAGGCTATGGCAGAACTCCAACAGTAACAGTGCACTAACAAAGAAGGTGTAGTCTATCAACTTATAGGCTATGGCAGAACTCAACACTGACAGTGCACCAACACAGAAGGTGGAGTCTGTTAACTTACCGGCTATGGCAGAACTCCAACAGTGACAGTGCAGTAATATAGAATGTGTAGTCTATTAACTTATAGGCTAAGGCAGAACTCCAACAGTGACAATGCAGTAATACAGAAGGTGTAGTCTTTTAACTTTTAGGCTATGTCAGAACACAACAGTGACAGCACACTAACACAGAAGGTGTAATCTGTTAAATTATAGACAAGGGCATTAACACAGAAGGTGTAGTGTATTAACTTACAGGCTATGGCAGAACACAACAGTGACAGTGCACTAACACCGAAGCTGTAGTCTTTTAACTTATAGGTTATGGCAGAACAAAACAGTGACAGTGCACTAACACAGAAGGTGTAGTCTGTTAACTTACAGTCTATTGCAGAACTCCAACAGTCACAGTGCACTAACACAGAAGGTATAGTCTATTAACATATAGGCTATGGCAGATCACAAAAGTGGCAGTGCACTAACAAAAAATGTGTAGTCTATTAACTTATAAGCTATGGCAGAAAACAACAATGACAGGGCACTAACACAGAAGGTGTAGTCTATTAACATATAGCTATGGCAAAACTCCTACAGTAACAGTGCACTAACACAAAAGGTGTAGTCTAGTAACATATAGTTATGGCAAAACTCCTACAGTAACAGTGCACTAACACAGAAGGTGTAGACTATTCACTTATATGCTATGGCTGAACACAACAGGGACAGTGGACTAACACAGAAGGTGTAGTCTATTAATTTACTGGCTATGGCAGAACTCCAACAGTTACAGTGCACTACCACAGAAGGCTTAGTCTATTCACTTATGGCAGAACACAACAGTGACAATGCACTAACACAGAAGGTATAGTCTATTAACATATACACTACAGCCAAATTTTAGCAGTGAAAATGCACTAATGAAGAAGGTGTAGTTTATCAGAGTAACCACTATAGCAGAACACTACATTGACAGTGCACTTACACAGAAGGTGTAGTCTATTAACTTACTGGCTATGGCAGAACTCCAACAGTGACAGTGCACTAACACAGAAGGTGTAGTCTATTAACTTACAGGCTATGGCAGAACACCAACACTGACAGTGCACTAACACTGAAGATGTGGTATATTAACTTATAGGCTATGACAGAACTTCAACAGTGGCAGTGCACTAACACAGAACACGTAGTCTATTAACGTATAGGCTATGGCAAGACACAACAATGACAGTGCACTTACACAGAGGTTTCAGTCTATTAACTTGTAAGCTATGGCAGAACACAATAGTGAAAGTGCACTAACACAGAAGGTGTAGTCTATTAACTTATAGGCTATGGCAGAACTCCAAAAATCACACTGCACTAACACAGAAGGTGTAGTCTATTAACTTATAGGCTATGGCAAAAATCCAACAGTGACAACGCACTAACACAAAAGGACCTGTCTATTAAATTATAGCCTATGGCAGAACACAACACTGACAGTGCACTAACACAGAAGCTGTAGTCTGTTCACTTATTGGTTATGGAAGAACACAAACGTGACAGTGCACTAACACAGAAGGTGTAGTCTATTAAGTTAACTGCTGTGGCAGAACACAACAGTGACTGTGCACTAACATATAAGGTATACTCTATTAACTTATAGGCTATGGCAGAACTCCAACAGTTACAGGGCACGAACACAGAAGGTGTAGTCTATTCAATTATAAGCTATGGCAGAACACAAAAAGTGACAGTGCACTAACACAGACTGTGTAGTCTCAACTTATAGGCTAGGGCACAACATAACAGTGGCAGTGCACTAACACAGAAGGTGTAGTCTATTCAATTATAGGATACGGCAGAACACAACAGTGCACTAACAAAGAATGTGTAGTTTATCAACTTATAGGCTATGGCAGAACACAACACTGACAGAGCATTAACACAGAAGGTGTAGTCTATCAACTTATAGGCTGTGGCAGAACACAACAGTTACAGTGCACTAACACAGAAGGTGTAATCTATTAAATTATAGACTATGGCAGAACACAACAGTGACAATGCATACACAGAGAAGGTGTTGTCTATTAACATAGGCTATGGCAGAACACAACAGTGACAGTGCACTAACACAGAAGGTGAAATCTATCCGCTTAACTGCTATGGCAGAACACAACACAGGCAGTGCACTAACACAGAAAGTGTAGTCTATTAACTTACAGGCTATGGCAGAACTTCAACAGTCACAGTGCACTAACACAGAAGGTGTAGTCTATTCAATTATAGGCTATGGCAGAAGACAACAGTGAAAGTGCACTAACGCAAAAGGTGTAGAGTATTCACTTACAGGCTATGGCAGAACTCAAGAGTAACAGTGCACTACCACAGAAGGCGTAGTGTATTAACATATAGGCTATTGCAGAACTCCAGCAGTAACAGTGCACTAACACAGAAGGTGTATTCTATTAACTTACAGGCTATGGCAGAACTCCAACAGTCACAGTGCACTAACATAGAACCTATAGTCTATTAACAAATAGGTTATGGCAGATCACAAAAGTAGCACGAATCAGAGTAGCTTCCTGACAGCACTGATGAAGGCTAACAAGTAATTGAACCATAACCGATTTGTTTGTTGTGCTTTAAAATAAGCTAATAAAGGAGTACAGCTTGCCATTATCTGCTGGCTGAGTTTTGTTTCTTAAATCACAAAAGTGACAGTACACTACAAAAAAGGTGTAGTCTATCAAGTTATAGGATATGTCAGAACTCAACACTGACAGTGCACTAACACAGAAGGTGTAGTCTGTTAACTTACAGGCTATGGCAGAACTCCAACAGTGACAGCGCAGTAATACAGATGGTGTAGTCTTTTAACTTTTAGTCTGTGGCAGAACACAACAGTGACAGTGCACTAACACCGAAGGTGTCGTCTTTTAACTTAAAGGCTATGGCAGAACAAAACAGTGACAGTGCACTAACACAGAAGGTGTAGTCTCTTATCTTGTAGGCTATGGCACAACACAACAGTGACAGTGCACCAACACAGAAGGTGTACTCTACTAACTTATAGACTATGGCAGAAAACAACAGTGCAAGCACACTAACACAGCAGGTGTAGTCTATTAACGTATAGGCTATGGCAGATCTCCAGCAGTGGCAGTGCACTAACACAGAAGGTGTAGTCTGTCAAATTACAAGAAATGGCAGAACTCCAACAGTCATAGTGCACTAACACAGAAGGTATAGTCTATTAACATATATGATAACGATGATCACAAAAGTGACAGTGCACTAACAAAAAAGGTGTAGTCTATCAAATTATAGGCTATGTCAGTACTCAACACTGACAGTGCACTATCACAGAAGGTGTACTCTGTTATCTTACAGGCTATGGCAGAACACCAGCAGTCACTGTGCACTAACACAGAAGGTATAGTCTATTAAATTATAGGTTATGGCAGAACTCCAACAGTGACAGTGCAGTAATACAGAAGGTGTAGTCTATTAACTTATAGGCTACGGCAGAATACAACAGTGACAGTGCCCTAACACAGATGGTGTAGTCTCTTAACTTATAGGATATGTCAGAACTCAACAGTGACAGTGCACTAAGACAGAAGGTGTAGTCTATTAACCTATAGACTATGGCAGAACACAACAGTGACAATCCACTAACACAGAAGCTATAGTCTATTAATATATAGGCTATGGAAGAACTCCCAACAGTAACAGGGCAGTAACTCAGAAGGTGTAGTCTATTAACATATAGGCCATGGCAGAACACAACAGTGACAGTGCACTAACACAGAAGGTGTAGTCTATTAACTTATAGGCTATTAAAAGGAAAACCACAAGTAATGGTGAAGCACTGTGTCACACAAAAAAGCCTCTAATCCGCTGATTTATCACTTTCAGCCTAAAAATTAGGCCTTCATCAGAACAAACTAATACAAAACTGTCCCATTTTTATAGTATCATCAGTACACATCAAACCAGTCAGATCTCACTTTTTTTAAAACTTAATATAAAAATATATATATATTTGTATAAAATACATCCTAAATAATGCATTCATTTTTAACAAGCATATAAACTATTTACATTTGTTATAATAGGCTTTTCTTTTCAACACAGCTTTATAGTTGACACCATTATTAAGCCCTGGTGCCCTACATGCATCCAAAAGAACCTGCCATTTGAACTCTCTAAAATCTAGTTCCCCATCTCTGTCTCCATTGAAATCCACTGGAACATGATCTATAACTGTGAAAAGAAACTTAACACTGTCATTGTTACCCATACAGTTTAAAGTGTGCTTATTGAAAGCATTGTCCATATTTCTCTTTCTAATGGCATAATAATGTTCATACATCCTGTTTTTAAGTTGCCTATTGGTCTTCCCAATATAAAACAAAAAACAGGTGGAGCATTTTGCTATGTATACCACAAAGGTAGATTTACAATTGAAAATGCCTGGAACACGCCACATCTTGTTCTGGGTTACAATATCAAATTCTGGTCCCTCTGAAATGTATTTACAAAAATTGCAACTTTTGCATTTAAAAGTACCTGTGTTACCTTGGAGCTTTTTTCTTGGTCTACTTTCTAACATTTCTTTGAAATTCCTTGCTCTTGTGTTAACAAAAATGGAGGCTTCTTCTACTACCATCTGAAGATCACTGTTAGAAACTAATATTATCCAGTTGTTGGACACTATATTTTAGATTTCTTTGCTGTCTATGTTAAAGGTTAGCAACATTGACGTAACCCAATCCTTCTTGTCCTGTGTGTTTCCTCTCAGCCCCTCCTTTTCATTTGTACTAATAATGTCATGCACAATTTTTGAAGGATAGCCTCTGTTTTTAAATCTAAAATGCAGTTCCTGCACTAACAGATCTAACTGTGCTTCGTCACTTGTAAGGCTCTTAAGTCTTACTAACTGCCCTTTTATAATAATGTATTTCACATAAGTGGGATGCATACTAGAATAACTCAAAAGACCATTACTTGATACATTTTTATAACTGATGTTGGACCCCAAAAAATCTTTACCTTCCACTTTAATAACCTCTAAATCAAAAAAAAAAACAAATCTTAAAATTGTCCCAGCTACCAGTAAAATGCAAAAAAGAGGTGCTGTTGTTCATGTCTTCAATAAACAGCAAGAGCTCAGTTTATGTTCCTCTCCAAATAAAAAACAAATCATCAATAAAATGATGGTAACTCATAATTTTGTGTCTATTGGTGAACTTGGACATAACGTTGTTTTCCCAGTAAGCCAAAACTAAGTTGGCATAATCGGGAGCCTTCCTGGCACCCATCGCCACTCCCTTGATTTGCAAGAAATATTCATTGTCAAACATGAAGTAATTGTATGAAAGAATGTTGTCCATGCAGAACCTACACTCTTCTAATTCATATTCTCCACTGTTATAACAAATTCCAACCCACTCTAAACCCAAATCATGGGGAATGCAGGTGTATAAAGATGCCACATCAACTGTCACCAACAAATCACCAGCTTCAACCTTAATTTTCTTGATTTTGCTTAAAAAATCAAAAGAATCCCTAATAAAGGATTCTGTCTTCTGCACTATCTCAAGCAGAGTTCTGTCTATAAACTTAGAACATGGCTCTAACTTCGATGCTGGTGAGGAAACTATAGACCTGTAAGGGGGACAATGACCATCCTTGTGTATCTTTGGAATTCCAAAGAGATGCCCTATCTTGGGTTTGTCTACTACAAAAAACTCATACATATTCCTGGAAATTAAACCTTCTGCCAAAGCTTCAAAAAGCCAATAATCTATTCTTTTGTAAGCTTTTAGGACATCACCTTTGGAAACTTTTTATATGCAATTTCATCTGCTAATAAAAATTGCATCCCCTTCACATAATCATCAGAATTCACTATGACCATTGAACCCCCTTTGTCTGCACACATAACCCTGATAGAAAGATCATCCTTAATAGAGTTGAAAATTATTTGCTCTTCTGCAGTCACATTATAAAATTTTCTCCTACTTCTTTTGTTTAACAGATCCCTAATTTCTGTTTTACACAAATCCTCAAATGCTTTTAATGCAGGGTGGGGTTAAAAGTGCTGGGTGTAACAAAATCACCCTTTTCTTTACCTTCTTGATTCCCCATTAACAACTTTAAATTCAGTTTTCTGGTGTATGCTTTTAAATTAACAATAGTGTCCGCAATGTCCACCCTTCTAGAGGGCACACAACTGCAGCCTTTCTTTAATAAATTAATGTCTGCTTCTGTAAAAACCCTGTGTGACAGGTTGTATTTTTAAAATCTATAGGCATTACCTGTACGTTTGATGCCATTCCTGATTTTTTTCCTCTGTGAAACAGAGGATAAACACTGGCTTGATTCGAAGTTTTGGCTACCTGTATCACTGTCAGATTGTTGTAGCTGTTCAAATTACTCCTCGGTGGTACATTTTGCTTCCCTGGTGTCACAGTCTCCCATTGGCCATGTTGGATTGTTTTTTTCTCCTGCAGATGCTTCGAGCACTGTGGGGATAAAAAAGACTTGGAAAATCTGCTATTTTCTTGATTGTAAAAGCCTCCATTCTCTCTCTCTAATGGCTTCTTCCTCCCCTGTTGCAACATTCTGCGACGATGTCAGCTCACCAGAAGTATTGCTTGCTGATTCTGCCAGTTTAAAGGTGGAATTACATTTCCTTTCTCTATACAGCCTGCGATCCCTGTTTACTTTCTTTTCTTTCTTTTGCCTCAAAGAATTGTTTAAGGCATCAACTTTAAACTGTATTCACCTTAGAACATCATCAATTTATTTTGGTAAGGCAGCCAGACTGAGTTTATCTATGAGTCCATCGATCCACTTGGCAGGCTTATGCTCCTCTTCTTCATGGTGTTTCTTAAGTACGTTAAGGAATGCCAAACCTGTGTCTTCACAGATCTTTTGCCATTTGTTAAGAAAAGTGTTGCTAAAAATACCATTGGGAGTATTATGCACCTGCAGACCCTTAGGGACCCATTTTACATCCAGACTGTATTTCAAAAAAGCAATGTCCCACTGAAGTTTTTTATATTTTAAAAGGGAAGCTTCTAAGTCCTTAAACAACCATTCCTTGTTAAGAATGACTCTAGACATGGAGTCCGATACTCCTGAAATGTCCTCTGCCTCTGTGGTAATAACTGCTGGTGCTGCCATTAAATCCTTGACCATACCTATCCAGAAACAATTCTGTTCATCTGGATGGTATGGCAACTCCACATCCACAGCTTTGTCAGCAGCTTCTGAATCCATGGGAAATTAATGAATAGTCACATTTAACAAACTGTCTCCCTCCTGCAGTGCTGCACTCTGAAACATCTTGCAAGTAACAGAAAAACTTCAAGAAAAAACTGCAGACTTGTCTCACACCTTGTGTAACTATTGTAAAATTAAAAGGAAAACCACAAGTAACAGTGAAGCACTGTGTCACACAAAAAAAGACTTTAATCCACTGGTTTAGTGCTTTCAGCCCAAAAATTAGGCCTTCATCTGAACAAACTGTTAAAAACTGTCCCCATTTTATAGCATCATCAGTACACATCAAACCAGTCAGATCTCAGATCTTATAAGCTATGGCAGAACTCCAGCTTTGACAGTGCACTAACACAGAATGTGTAGTGTATGAACTTATAGGCTACCAAAGAACATAACAGTGACAGGGCACTAACACAGAAGGTATAGTCTCTTTACTTATAGGCTATGGCAGAACACAACAGTGACAGGGCACTAACACAGAAGGTGTAGCCTACTAACTTATAGGCTATGGCAGAACACAACAATGGCAGTGCACTAACACAGAGGGTGTAGTCTATCAGCTTACAATTAAGCAGAACAGCAGTGACAGTGCAGTAACACAAAAGGTGTAGTTTATTAACTTATAGGCAAGGGCAGAACAGAATAGTGACAGAGCACAAACATAGAAGGTGTAGTTTATTAAGATATAGGCAATGGCAGAACTCCAACAGTAACACTGCAATAACACAGAAGGTGTAGTCTGTTAACTTACAGGCTCTGGCAAAATATAGCAGTGACAGTGCATTAACACAGAAGGTGCAGTCTATTAACTTATAGGCTATGGCAGAACACAACAGTGACAGAGCACTAACACAGAAAATGGAGTCTAAACTTATAGGCTATAGCAGAACACAACAGTGACAGGGCACTAACATTGAATGAGTAGTCTATTAACTTATAAACTGTGGCAGAATACAACAGAGACATCGCACTAACACAGAAGGTGTAGTCTATTAACTTAGATTCTGTGGCAGAACACAAAAGTGGTGGTGCACTAACAGAAGGTGTAGTCTCTTAAATTATAAGCTATGGCAGAACACAAAAGTGAAGGTGCACTAACAGAAGGTGTAGTCTTTTGACTTATAGGCTATGGCAGAACACAAAATTGACAGTGCAGTGACTCAGAAGGTGTAGTCTATTAACTTATAGGCTACGGCAGAACACAAAAGTCACAGCTCACTAACACAAAAGGTGTAATCTAATAACTTTTAGGCTGTGACAGAATTCCAACAGTGACAGTGCACTAACACAAATGTTGTAGTCTCTTAACTTATAGGTCATGGCAGAACACAACAGTGACAGTGCACTAACACAGAAGATGTAGTCTATTATCTTATAGGCTATGGCAGAATACCAACTCTAACAGTGCACTAGCACAGAAGGTGTAGTGTATTAACTTATAGGCTATGGCAGAACATAACAGTGACAGTGCACTAACACAGAAGGTGTAGTCTTTTAACTTATAGACTATAGCAGAGCACAACAATGACAGGGCATTAACAATGACGGTGTAGCCTGCTAACTTATAGGCTATGGAAGAACACAAAAGCGACAGTGCACTAACACAGAAGGTGTAGTCTGTTAACTTATAGAGTACGGCAGAAAACAACAGCGAATGTGCACTAACACAGAAGGTGTAGTCAATTAACTTATAGGCCATGGCAGAACACAACAGTGACAGGGCACTAACACAGAAGGTGTAGTCTATTAACTTACAGGCTACGGAAGAACTCCAACAGTAACAGTGCACTAACACAGATGGTGTAGTCTATTCAATTATAGGCTATGGCAGAACACATCAGCAACAGGGCACTAACACAGAATGTCTAGTCTTTTATCTCATACACTATGACAGAACACAATAGTGATATTGCACTAACAAAGAAGGTGTAGTCTATTAACTTTAGGCTATGGCAGAACTCCAACAATCACAGTGCACAGACACAGAAGGTATAGTCTATTAACATATAGGCTATGGCAGATCACAAAAGAGAGTGCAATAACACAGAAAGTGTAGTCCATTAACTTCTAGGCAATGGCAGAACACTAAGAAAGAAGGTCTGGTAGATTAACTTATAGACTTTGGCAGAACACAACAGTTACACTCCACAAACAGAGAAGGTGTAGTCTATTAACTTACTGGCTATGGCAGAACACAGTAGTGACAGTGCACTTACATAGAAGGTGTAGTCTATTAACTGATACACTATGGCAGAATACAACAGTGGCAGTGTACTAACACAGAAGGTGTAGTCTATTACCTTATATGCTATGTCAGAACAAAACAGTGATGGAGCAATAACATAGAAGGTGTAGCCTATTAACTTATAGGCTACAGCAGAAGACAACAGTGATGGTGCACTAACACATAAGGCGTAGTCTATTAACTTACAGGCTATGGCAGAACCCCAACAGTGACAGGGCACTAACACAGAAGGTGTAGTCTGCTAACTTATAGGCTATGGCAGACCTCAAACAGTGAGTGCAGTAACACAGAAAGTGTAGCCTATTGACATATAGGATATGGCAGAACACAGCAGTGACAGTACACTAACACAGAAGATGTAGTCTATTAACATATATGCTATGGCAGATCACAAAAGTGACAGCGTACTAACAAAAAAGGTGTAGTCTGTCAACGTATAGGATATGTCAGAACACAACACTGACAGTGCACAAACACAGAAGGCGTAGTCTATTAAGTTATAGGCTATGGAAGAAATCCAGCAGTGACAGGGCACTAACAGAAAGAAAAGTGGTAGTCTATAATTAATTACTATGGGGAAGAAAACAACAGTCACAGTGCACTACCACGGAAGGATTAGTCTATTCACTTATAGGCTATGGCAGAGCACAACAGTGACAGTGCACTAACACAGAAGGTATAGTCTTTTAACATATAGATTCCGGCCAAACTTTAGAAGTGAAAATGCACTAATGCAGAAGGTGTATTCTATCAGCGTAACCACTATAGTAGAACACTACATTGACAGTGCGCTTACACAGGAGGTTTAGTCTATTACCTTACAGGCTATGGCAGAACACCAACCCTAACAGTGCACAAACACTGAAGGTGTGGTCTATTAACTTATAGGCTATGACAGAACTCCAACAGCAGCAGTGCACTAACACAGAACATGTAGTCTGTTAACTTATAGGCTATGGCAAGACATAACAGTGACAGTGCACTAACACAGAAGGTGTAGTCTATTAACTTGTAAGCTATGGCAGAACACAACAGTGCAAGTGCAATAACATAGAAGGTGCAGTCTTTTCACTTATAGGCTATGACAGAACACAATATTGAAAGTGCACTAACACAAAAGGTGTAGTCAATTAACTTATAGGCTATGTAAGAACTCCAACAGTCACACCGCACTAACACAGATGGTGTAGTCTATTAACTAACAGGCTATGGCAGAACTCCAACAGTTACAATGCACTAACACAGAAGGACCTTCCTATTAAATTATAGGCTATGGCAGAAAACAACACTGACAGTGCACTAACACAGAAGGTATAGCCTATTAACTTATAGGCTATAGCAGAACACAACAGTGACACTGCAGTAACACAGAAGGTGTAGTCTATAAACTTTTAGGCTATGACAGAACTCCAACAGTGACAGTGGCCTAACACAGAAAGCTTTGTCTCTTAGCATATATGATATGGCAGAACACAACAGTGACAGTGCACTAAGACAGAAGGTATAGTCTACTAACTTATAGGCTTTGAAAGAACTCCAACTCTGACAGTGCACTAACACAGAAATTGTAGTCTCTTAACTTATATGTATGGCAGAACACAACAGTAACAGTGCACTAAGATAGAAGGTATAGTCTATTAACTTACAGAATATGGCAGAACACGAGTGACAATGCACTAACACAGAAGCTGTAGTCTATTAACTTATAGGCTATGGAAGAACTCCAACAGTGACAGTGCACTAACACAGAAGGTGTAGTCTGTTAACTTATAGACTACAGCAGAACTCTAGCAGTGAAAATTCACTAATGCAGGAGATGTAGTCTTTCTGCATAACAGCTATACCAGAACACAAGATTGACAGTGCACTTACACAGAAGGTGTAGTCTATTAACTTATTGGCTGTGGAAGAACTCCGTCAGTGACAGTGCACTAACATGGAAAGTGTAGTCTGTTAACTTATAGGCTATGACAGAACTCCAACAGTAACATTGCACTAACACAGAAGGTATATTCTATTCAGTTATAGGCTATGGCAAAACACATCAGCGACAGTGCACTAACACAGAATGTCTAGTCTTTTATTTTATACGCTATGGCAGAGCACAACAGTGACAGTGCACTACCAAAGAAGGTGTAGTCTATTAACTTTAGGCTATGGCAGAGCTCCATCAGTGACAGTGCACTAGCACAGAAGGTGTAGTCTATTAATTTATAGACTATGGCAGAACACAACAGTGACAGTACACAAACAGAGAAGGTGCGGTCTATTTAACAATAACCCACGTCTGGGTGTGGGTAATGCCTGATTTACCCACGGTTGCTGTGGTTTGGTCATGAGGGTGAAGCCTGAGTGGCCAAACAAAGACAACCGTGGGTAAATCCAGCATTACCACACCCAGAAGTGGTTATTACTATATCTAATGACAATATTTAAGAAAAAATCATTACTTTTCTTAAATAATGGCATTGTATAATGTCTCGATGCTGCCATTCCACAGCTGTCTGGTATTCTGTAGCAGTTCTGATGCACTGCGCATTGTGCTTTTGCAGTACATCAGAGCTGTGGGTGGAAGCAACGGAGAAAGCAAGATCTCCGTTGCTTTTATTAGTGCCTCGCTATGTTAAAGGAGTTTAACATAGCAAGACAGCTTTAAACAAAGCAACAGAGAATCTCTGTTGCTTTTTTTAAAGCTGTCTCACTATGTTAAACCCATTTAACAGAGCGAGACAGCTTTAAAAAAATCAATGGAGAAAGGAAGATCTCAGTTAATTTTTAAAACTGTCACGCTATGTTAAACTCCTTTAACATAGCGAGACAGTTTCTAAAAATCAACGGAGATCTTGCGTTCTCCATTGCTGTAAAAAAAAAAAAAAAAGACATACTAATGGAAAAAGTCCGGGCGACCGGACCTTTTTCCATTAGTAAAAGTCTGATTTACAACGTACATCCGGACCAATCAGCATGCACGTTTTGGAATATTAATTGGGGGAGGTTGTTGTATAATAACATAGTCTATGGCAAAACAACAGTGACAGAACACTAACACATAAGGTGTAGTCTATCAGTGTAATTGCTATGGCAGAACACAACACTGACAGTGAAGTAACACAGAAGGTATAGTCTATTAACTTACAGGCTATGACAGATCACAACAGTGACAGTGCACAAACAGAGGAGGTGTAGTCTATTAACTTCTAGGCAATGGCAGAACGCCAAAAGTGACAGTGCACTAACAAAGAATCTGGTCGATTAAGTTAGACTATGGCAGAACACAACAGTGGCAGTGCGTTAACACAGGTGTACTCAATTAACTTATAAGCTATGGCAGAATGCCAACATTGACAGTGCAATAACACAGAAGGTGCAGTCTGTTAACTTATAGGCTATGGCAGAACACAACAGTGACAGTGTACTAACTCAAAAGCTGTAGTCTGTTAACTTATAGGCTATGGCAGAACACAGCAGTGACAGTGCACTAAGCCAGATGTAGTCTGTTAACCTATAGGCTATGGCAGAATACAACAATAACAGTGCACTAACACAGAAGGTGTAGTCTATTAACTTATACGGTATGTCAGAACAGAACAGTGACAGTGCACTAATACAGAAGGTGTAGTTTATTAACTTATGTGCTATGGCAGAACATAACAATGATGGTGCACTAACACATAAGGTGTAGTCTATTATCTTATAGGCTATGGCAGAACTCCAGCAGTGACAGGGAACTAACACAGAAGGTATATTCAACTAACTTATAGGCTTTGGCAGAATACAACAGTGACAGGGCACTAACATAGTCTATTAACTTATACGCTATGGCAGAATACAACAGTGACAGTGCCCTAACACAAGTGTGTAGTCTATTAACTTATAGGCTATGTGAGAACACAACAGTGATGGAGCACTAACACAGAAGGTGTAGCCTATTAACTTATAGGCTGCGGCAGAAGGCGATTGATGGTGCACTAACACATAAGATGTAGTCTATTAACTTATAGGCTATTGCAGAACTCAAACAGTGACAGGGCACTAACACACAAGGTGTATTCAACTAACTTTTAGGCTATGGCAGAATACAACTGTAACAGTGCACTAACATAGAGGGTGTAGTCTATTAACTTATATGCTGTGGTAGAATACAACAGTGACTGTGCCCTAACACAAGTGTGTAGTCTATTAACTTATAAGCTATGTGAGAACACAACAGTGAGGAAGCACTAACATAGAAAGTGTAGCCTATTAACTTATAGGCTACAGCAGAAGACAAGAGTGATGGTGCACTAACACAGAAGGTGTAGTCTATTAGCTTATGGGCTATGGCAGAACTCAAACAGTGAGTGCACTAACACAGAAGGTGCAGCCTATTGACGTATAGGATATGGCAGAACACAACAGTGACAGTACACTAACACAGACTGTGTAGTCTATTAACTTATAGGCTAGGGCACAACACAACATTGGCAGTGCACTAATACAGAATGTGTAGTCTATTAACTTTAAGATATAGCAGAACTCCAACAGTGACAGTGTACTATAATAGAAGGTCTTGTCTATTAACTTATAGGCTGTGGCAGAGCACAACAATGACAGTGCACTAACACAGAAGGTGTAGTCTATTAACATATAGACCATGGCAGAACACAACAGTGACACTTCACAAACAGAGAAGGTGTGGTCTATAAACTTATAAGCTATGGCAGAACACAACAGTGACAGTGCACTAGCACATAAGGTGTAGTCTATCCACTTAACTGCTATGGCAGAACACAATACTGACAGTGCAGTAACACAGAAGGTGTAGTCTATTCATTACAGGCTATGGCAGAACACAACAGTGAAAGTGCACTAACAAAGATGGTGTAGTCTATTCACTTACAGGCTATGGCAGAAATCCAACAGTCACAGTGCATGGACAAGAAGGTATAGTCTATTAACATATAGGCTATGATGGATGACAAAAGTGACAATACATTATCACAGAAGGTGTAGTCTATTAACTTATAAGCAATGGCAGAAATTCAGCAGCGACAGTGCACTAACAAAGAAGGTCTGGTCTATTAACTTTTAGACTATTGCAGAACACAACAGTGACAGCGCACAAAGAAGGTGTAGTCTATTAACTTATAGGCAATGGAGGAACACAGCATGACAGTGCACTAACCCACAAATAGTCTAACTTATAGACCATGGCAGAACACAACAGTGACAGTGCACTAAAACAGAATGTGTAATCTATTAACTCATAGGCTATGGCAGAATACAACAGTGACAGTGCAGTAATACAGAAGGTGTAGTCTTAACTTTTAGGCTATGGCAGAGCACAACAGTGACAGTGCACTACCAAAGAAGGTGTAGTCTATTAACTTTAGGCTATGGCAGAGCTCCATCAGTGACAGTGCACTAGCACAGAAGGTGTAGTCTATTAATTTATAGACTATGGCAGAACACAACAGTGACAGTACACAAACAGAGAAGGTGTGGTCTATTTAACAATAACCCACGTCTGGGTGTGGGTAATGCCTGATTTACCCACGGTTGCTGTGGTTTGGTCATGAGGGTGAAGCCTGAGTGGCCAAACAAAGACAACCGTGGGTAAATCCAGCATTACCCACACCCAGAAGTGGGTTATTGCTATTATACAATGACAATATTTAAGAAAAAAAATACGTACTTTTCTTAAATAATGGCATTGTATAATGTCTCCGTGCTGCCATTCCACAGCTGTCTGGTATTCTGTAGCAGTTCTGATGCACTGCGCATACGTATGCTTTTGCAGTACATCAGAGCTGTGGGTGGAAGCAACGGAGAAAGCAAGATCTCCGTTGCTTTTTACAAAGTGCCTCGCTATGTTAAAGGAGTTTAACATAGCAAGACAGCTTTAAACAAAGCAACAGAGAATCTCTGTTGCTTTTTTTAAAGCTGTCTCACTATGTTAAACCCATTTAACAGAGCGAGACAGCTTTAAAAAAATCAATGGAGAAAGGAAGATCTCAGTTAATTTTTAAAACTGTCACGCTATGTTAAACTCCTTTAACATAGCGAGACAGTTTCTAAAAATCAACGGAGATCTTGCGTTCTCCATTGCTGTAAAAAAGACATACTAATGGAAAAGTCCGGCGACGGACCTTTTCCATTAGTAAAGTCTGATTTACAATACATCCGGACCAATCAGCATGCACGTTTTGGAATATTAATTGGGGGAGGTTGTTGTATAATAACATAGTCTATGGCAAAACAACAGTGACAGAACACTAACACATAAGGTGTAGTCTATCAGTGTAATTGCTATGGCAGAACACAACACTGACAGTGAAGTAACACAGAAGGTATAGTCTATTAACTTACAGGCTATGACAGATCACAACAGTGACAGTGCACAAACAGAGGAGGTGTAGTCTATTAACTTCTAGGCAATGGCAGAACGCCAAAAGTGACAGTGCACTAACAAAGAATCTGGTCGATTAAGTTAGACTATGGCAGAACACAACAGTGGCAGTGCGTTAACACAGGTGTACTCAATTAACTTATAAGCTATGGCAGAATGCCAACATTGACAGTGCAATAACACAGAAGGTGCAGTCTGTTAACTTATAGGCTATGGCAGAACACAACAGTGACAGTGTACTAACTCAAAAGCTGTAGTCTGTTAACTTATAGGCTATGGCAGAACACAGCAGTGACAGTGCACTAAGCCAGATGTAGTCTGTTAACCTATAGGCTATGGCAGAATACAACAATAACAGTGCACTAACACAGAAGGTGTAGTCTATTAACTTATACGGTATGTCAGAACAGAACAGTGACAGTGCACTAATACAGAAGGTGTAGTTTATTAACTTATGTGCTATGGCAGAACATAACAATGATGGTGCACTAACACATAAGGTGTAGTCTATTATCTTATAGGCTATGGCAGAACTCCAGCAGTGACAGGGAACTAACACAGAAGGTATATTCAACTAACTTATAGGCTTTGGCAGAATACAACAGTGACAGGGCACTAACATAGTCTATTAACTTATACGCTATGGCAGAATACAACAGTGACAGTGCCCTAACACAAGTGTGTAGTCTATTAACTTATAGGCTATGTGAGAACACAACAGTGATGGAGCACTAACACAGAAGGTGTAGCCTATTAACTTATAGGCTGCGGCAGAAGACGATTGATGGTGCACTAACACATAAGATGTAGTCTATTAACTTATAGGCTATTGCAGAACTCAAACAGTGACAGGGCACTAACACACAAGGTGTATTCAACTAACTTTTAGGCTATGGCAGAATACAACTGTAACAGTGCACTAACATAGAGGGTGTAGTCTATTAACTTATATGCTGTGGTAGAATACAACAGTGACTGTGCCCTAACACAAGTGTGTAGTCTATTAACTTATAAGCTATGTGAGAACACAACAGTGAGGAAGCACTAACATAGAAAGTGTAGCCTATTAACTTATAGGCTACAGCAGAAGACAAGAGTGATGGTGCACTAACACAGAAGGTGTAGTCTATTAGCTTATGGGCTATGGCAGAACTCAAACAGTGAGTGCACTAACACAGAAGGTGCAGCCTATTGACGTATAGGATATGGCAGAACACAACAGTGACAGTACACTAACACAGACTGTGTAGTCTATTAACTTATAGGCTAGGGCACAACACAACATTGGCAGTGCACTAATACAGAATGTGTAGTCTATTAACTTTAAGATATAGCAGAACTCCAACAGTGACAGTGTACTATAATAGAAGGTCTTGTCTATTAACTTATAGGCTGTGGCAGAGCACAACAATGACAGTGCACTAACACAGAAGGTGTAGTCTATTAACATATAGACCATGGCAGAACACAACAGTGACACTTCACAAACAGAGAAGGTGTGGTCTATAAACTTATAAGCTATGGCAGAACACAACAGTGACAGTGCACTAGCACATAAGGTGTAGTCTATCCACTTAACTGCTATGGCAGAACACAATACTGACAGTGCAGTAACACAGAAGGTGTAGTCTATTCATTACAGGCTATGGCAGAACACAACAGTGAAAGTGCACTAACAAAGATGGTGTAGTCTATTCACTTACAGGCTATGGCAGAAATCCAACAGTCACAGTGCATGGACAAGAAGGTATAGTCTATTAACATATAGGCTATGATGGATGACAAAAGTGACAATACATTATCACAGAAGGTGTAGTCTATTAACTTATAAGCAATGGCAGAAATTCAGCAGCGACAGTGCACTAACAAAGAAGGTCTGGTCTATTAACTTTTAGACTATTGCAGAACACAACAGTGACAGCGCACAAAGAAGGTGTAGTCTATTAACTTATAGGCAATGGAGGAACACAGCATGACAGTGCACTAACCCACAAATAGTCTAACTTATAGACCATGGCAGAACACAACAGTGACAGTGCACTAAAACAGAATGTGTAATCTATTAACTCATAGGCTATGGCAGAATACAACAGTGACAGTGCAGTAATACAGAAAGTGTAGTCTTAACTTTTAGGCTATGGCAGAACACAACAGTGACAGTGCACTAACACAGAAGATGTAGTGTATTAACTTACAGGCTATGGTAGATCACAACAGTGACAGTGCACTAACACCGAAGGTGTAGTCTTTTAACTTATAGGCTATGGCAGAACAAAACAGTGACATTGCACTAACAGAGAAGATGTAGTCTCTTATCTTATAATCTATGGCACAACACAACAGTTACAGTGCACTAACACAAAAGGTGTACTCTACTAACATATAGGCTATGGCAGAAAACAACAGTGCCAGCGAACTAACAGAGCAGGTGTAGTCTATTAACGTATAGGCTATGGCAGAACTCCAGCAGTGGCAGTGCACTAACACAGAAAGTGTAGTCTGTCAACTTACAGGTTATGGCAGAACTCCAACAGTCACAGTGTACTAACACAGAAGGTATCATCTTTTAACATATAGGCTAAGGCAAATCACAAAAGAGACAGTGCACTAACAAAAAAGGTGTAGTCTATTAACTCATACACTATGGCAGAAAACAACAGTGACAGGGCACTAACACAGAGGGTGTAGTCTATTAACATATAGGCTATGGCAGAATTCCAACAGTGACAGTGCACTAACACAGTAGGTTGTTGCGTCTTTTGGCTTTTCCCAGTTAGAGGTCGCCACAGCGGAACTCCGGTCCGCTAATGATTGGCAGTAGATTTTTACATGCTGAGTTGCTGGCCTGATGCACAACCTTCAACAAAGTGCGCATTCAAGCATGTCTACACACACAAGATGCTTTCACTGAGAATCGAACAGGACAACGTCTTACTGTGAGGCAACAATGCTACCACAGCACCACCACCGCAGTAGTCTATTAATATTTAGGCTATGGCAGAACTCCAACAGTAACAGTGCACTAACACAGAAGGTGTAGACTATTCAATTATATGCTATGGCTGAACACAACATTGACAGTGCACTAACACAGAAGGTGTAGTCTATTAAGTTATAGGCTATGGCAGAATACAATGGTGACAGTGCATTAACACAAAAGGTGTAGTCTATTAACTTATAGCGTATGTCAGAACAGAACAATGATGGTGCACTAATACAGAAGGTGTGGTCTATTAACTTATAGGCTATGGCATAACTCAACACTGACAGTGCACTAACACAGAAGGTGTAGTCTGTTTACTTACCAGCTATGGCAGAACTCCAACAGTGACAGTGCAGTAATACAGAAGGTGTAGTCTATTAACTTATAGGCTATGGCAGAACTCCAACAGTGACAGTGCAGTAATACAGAAGGTGTAGTCTTTTAATTTTTAGGCTATGGCAGAACACAACAGTGACAGTACACTAACAGAGAAGGTGAAGTCTCATATCTTATAAGCTATGGCACAACACAACAGTTACAGTGCACTAACACAAAAGATGTACTCTACTAACTTATAGGCAATGGCAGAAAACAAATGTGCCAGCGCACTAAGACAGCAGGTGTAGTCTTTTAACATATAGGCTATGGCAGAACTCCAACAGTGACAAGGCACTAACACAGAAGGTGAAGTCTATTAACTTATAGGCTATGGCAGAACTCAGGAAGAGACAATGCACTAACACAGACAGTGTAGTCTCTTACCTTATAGGCTAGGGCACAACACAACAGTGACAGTGCACTAATTACAGAAAGTTTAGTCTATTAACTTATACGCTAGGCAGAACTCCCAAGAGTAACAGTGCACTAACACAGAAGGTGTAGTCTATTCAATTATAGGTTATGGCAGAACACAACAGCGACAGTGCACTAACACAGAATGTGTAGTCTATTAACTTATAGACTATGGCAGAACACAACATTGAAAGTGCACAAACAGAGAAGGTGTGGTCTATTAACTTATAGGCTATGACAGAACACAACAGTGACATTGCAGTAACACAGAAGGTGCAATCTATCAGCTTAACTGCTATGGCAGAACACAACACTGACAGTGCACTAACATAGAAGATGTAGTCTATTAACTTACAGGCTATGGCAAAACTCCAACAGTCACAGTGCACTAACACAGAAGGTGTAGTCTATTCAATTATAGGCTATGCCAGAACACAACTGTGAAAGTGTACTAACACAGAAGGTGCAGTGCATTCAGTTACAGGCTATTGCAGATCTCAAGAGTTACACTGCACTAACACAGAAGGTGTAGTGTATCAACGTATAGGCTATGGCAGAACTCAACACTGACAGTGCACTAACACAGAAGCTATATTCTGTTAACATATAGGCTATGGCAGATCACAAAAGTGGCAGTGCACTAACAAAAAAGGTGTAGTCTATCAACTTATAGGATATGTCAGAACTCAACCCTGACAATGCACTAACACAGAAGGTGTAGTCTGTTTACTTACCGGCTATGGCAGAACTCCAACAGTGACAGTGCAGTAATACAGAAGGTGTAGTCTTTCAACTTTTAGGTTATCACAGAACACAACAGTGACAGTACACTAACACAGAAAGTGAAGTCTGTTAAATTATAGACAATGGCAGAACTCCAACAGTGACAGTGCACTAACAGAGAAGGTGTAGTGTATTAACATACAGGCTATGGCAGAACAATGAAAGCACACTAAGACCAAAGGTGTAGTCTTTTAATTTATAGGCTATGGCAGAACAAAACAGTGACAGTGCACTAACAGAGAAGGTGTAGTCTCTTATCTTATAAGCTATGGCACAACACAACAGTTACAGTGCACTAACACAAAAGGTGTACTCTACTAACTTATAGGCTATGGCAGAAAACAACAGTGCCAGCACACTAACACAGCAGGTGTAGTCCATTTACGTATAGGCTATGGCAGAACTCCAACAGTCACAGTGCATTAACACAGAAGGTATAATCTATTAACATATAGGCTAAGGCAGATCACAAAAATGACAGTGCACTAACAAAAAAGGTGTAGTCTATTAACTTATATGCTATGGCAGAAAACAACAGTGACAGGGCACTAACACAGAAGGTGTAGTCTATTAACATTTAGGCTATGGCAGAACTCCAACAGAAACAGTGCACTAACACAGAAGGTGTAGACTACTCACCTATATGCTACGGCTGAACACAACATTGACAGTGCACTAACACAGAAGGTGTAGTCTATTAAGATATAGGCTATGGAAGAACTCCAGCAGTGACAGTGCATTAACACAGAAGGTGTAGTCTGTTAATTTACTGGCTATGGCAGAACTCCAACAGTCACAGTGCACTACCACAGAAGGCTTAGTCTGTTAACTTTTAGGCCAATGGCAAAATACAACAGTGACAGTGCACTAACACAGAAGATGTAGTGTATTAACTTACAGGCTATGGTAGAACACAACAGTGACAGTGCACTAACACCGAAGGTATAGTCTTTTAACTTATAGGCTATGGCAGAACAAAACAGTGACATTGCACTAACAGAGAAGATGTAGTCTCTTATCTTATAATCTATGGCACAACACAACAGTTACAGTGCACTAACACAAAAGGTGTACTCTACTAACATATAGGCTTTGGCAGAAAACAACAGTGCCAGCGAACTAACAGAGCAGGTGTAGTCTATTAACGTATAGGCTATGGCAGAACTCCAGCAGTGGCAGTGCACTAACACAGAAAGTGTAGTCTGTCAACTTACAGGTTATGGCAGAACTCCAACAGTCACAGTGTACTAACACAGAAGGTATCATCTTTTAACATATAGGCTAAGGCAAATCACAAAAGAGACAGTGCACTAACAAAAAAGGTGTAGTCTATTAACTCATACACTATGGCAGAAAACAACAGTGACAGGGCACTAACACAGAGGGTGTAGTCTATTAACATATAGGCTATGGCAGAATTCCAACAGTGACAGTGCACTAACACAGTAGGTTGTTGTGTCTTTTGGCTTTTCCCAGTTAGAGGTCGCCACAGCGGAACTCCGGTCCGCTAATGATTGGCAGTAGATTTTTACATGCTGAGTTGCTGGCCCTGATGCACAACCTTCAACAAAGGTACGCCCATTCAAGCATGTCTACACACAGAAGATGCTTTCACTGAGAATCGAACAGGACAACGTCTTACTGTGAGGCAACAATGCTACCACAGCACCACCACCACAGTAGTCTATTAATATTTAGGCTATGGCAGAACTCCAACAGTAACAGTGCACTAACACAGAAGGTGTAGACTATTCAATTATATGCTATGGCTGAACACAACATTGACAGTGCACTAACACAGAAGGTGTAGTCTATTAAGTTATAGGCTATGGCAGAATACAATGGTGACAGTGCATTAACACAAAAGGTGTAGTCTATTAACTTATAGCGTATGTCAGAACAGAACAATGATGGTGCACTAATACAGAAGGTGTAGTCTATTAACTTATAGGCTATGGCATAACTCAACACTGACAGTGCACTAACACAGAAGGTGTAGTCTGTTTACTTACCAGCTATGGCAGAACTCCAACAGTGACAGTGCAGTAATACAGAAGGTGTAGTCTTTTAATTTTTAGGCTATGGCAGAACACAACAGTGACAGTACACTAACAGAGAAGGTGAAGTCTCATATCTTATAAGCTATGGCACAACACAACAGTTACAGTGCACTAACACAAAAGATGCACTCTACTAACTTATAGGCAATGGCAGAAAACAAATGTGCCAGCGCACTAAGACAGCAGGTGTAGTCTTTTAACATATAGGCTATGGCAGAACTCCAACAGTGACAAGGCACTAACACAGAAGGCGAAGTCTATTAACTTATAGGCTATGGCAGAACTCAGGAAGAGACAGTGCACTAACACAGACAGTGTAGTCTCTTACCTTATAGGCTAGGGCACAACACAACAGTGACAGTGCACTAATTACAGAAAGTTTAGTCTATTAACTTATACGCTAGGCAGAACTCCCAAGAGTAACAGTGCACTAACACAGAAGGTGTAGTCTATTCAATTATAGGTTATGGCAGAACACAACAGCGACAGTGCATTAACACAGAAGGTGTAGTCTATTAACTTATAGGCTGCGGCAGAATACAACAGTGACAGTGCACTAACACAGAATGTGTAGTCTATTAACTTATAGACTATGGCAGAACACAACATTGAAAGTGCACAAACAGAGAAGGTGTGGTCTATTAACTTATAGGCTATGACAGAACACAACAGTGACATTGCACTAACACAGAAGGTGCAATCTATCAGCTTAACTGCTATGGCAGAACACAACACTGACAGTGCACTAACATAGAAGATGTAGTCTATTAACTTACAGGCTATGGCAAAACTCCAACAGTCGCAGTGCACTAACACAGAAGGTGTAGTCTATTCAATTATAGGCTATGCCAGAACACAACTGTGAAAGTGTACTAACACAGAAGGTGCAGTGCATTCAGTTACAGGCTATGGCAGAACTCAAGAGTTACACTGCACTAGCACAGAAGGTGTAGTGTATCAACTTATAGGCTATGGCAGAACTCAACACTGACAGTGCACTAACACAGAAGCTATATTCTGTTAACATATAGGCTATGGCAGATCACAAAAGTGGCAGTGCACTAACAAAAAAGGTGTAGTCTATCAACTTATAGGATATGTCAGAACTCAACCCTGACAATGCACTAACACAGAAGGTGTAGTCTGTTTACTTACCGGCTATGGCAGAACTCCAACAGTGACAGTGCAGTAATACAGAAGGTGTAGTCTTTCAACTTTTAGGTTATCACAGAACACAACAGTGACAGTACACTAACACAGAAAGTGAAGTCTGTTAAATTATAGACAATGGCAGAACTCCAACAGTGACAGTGCACTAACAGAGAAGGTGTAGTGTATTAACATACAGGCTATGGCAGAACAATGAAAGCACACTAAGACCAAAGGTGTAGTCTTTTAATTTATAGGCTATGGCAGAACAAAACAGTGACAGTGCACTAACAGAGAAGGTGTAGTCTCTTATCTTATAAGCTATGGCACAACACAACAGTTACAGTGCACTAACACAAAAGGTGTACTCTACTACCTTATAGGCTAGTGCAGAAAACAACAGTGCCAGCACACTAATACAGCAGGTGTAGTCCATTAACATACAGGCTATGGCAGAACGCCAACACTGACAGTGCACTAACACTGAAGGTGTGGTCTGTTTACACTGACAGTGCACTAATACTGAAGGTGTGGTCTATTTACTTATAGGCTATCGAAAACCACTGCAAATTCAAAAGCCAAGAACTCGACTCAGGTCAGTCCAAAATGTAAAAAACATGAAAAACAACAAATTTTATTAAGCCACTGTAAAAGCTTTTCGTTAGTACCTTGCACTAACTTTTTTTTTTTTTACTCTCATTTTAAAAATTGTGAAACGAGCTGTTTATTTTCACAATTTTTAAAATGAGAGTCAATAAATGAAAAATGAGAGTCGACAAATTAATGGTTATATAACTCTTTATTAGTCAGTGGTGGAGGGTTAATAGTTATCAGTTATTGGCATGATTATATATCATGATCATTATTTTACAATATATATTATTGATTCACATTTTATTATTGAGTAATTTTAGGTCTAGATATGTTAATTTTTAGACTTTTTTAATGACAGTATTAAACCTATATTGAGTAGTCTAAATTTATGTTATGTTATATTATATGTTATGTTACATTATATTATATTATATGTTACATGTTACATTTTATACTTCTATATTTTTAATATTTTCAGGTTTTTATTATTTTTATCATTCAGTGAGATATGATTAACATTATATTATTTTTCTTGGGTAGCTGTTCTAGTTATTTAGATGCTTAGGACAGTATGCATTAATTATTATATTTATTATATTTATTATATTAGTTATTTTACTTGAAAGCAGGCAAGATGCAATGTATGCATAGGTAATTTTTGATCAGGAAGCGTCACGCTACCATTATTAGTATTTATGCTGTAGGTTGAACAACGTTATTTTTATGTTATTTTATATATTTCATAATCCATCTACTTTATATAGTTTAATAATCAAAATGTTGGGTATTTTCTTTTAGTTTAAAGCCTGTTATTATTACAGTCTCGGTGTATGAATTTTTTATTATTTTAATAGAGAATTGCAAATGCACCTTAGTTAGCTGTGATCTGTACCTTTAAGGAGTTAAAGGGAGAGCAAGGGGCATGGTTAAGTGTTTCAATGCTGGTATTTAAACTCACTTGAAATGGTGTGAATGCTTTCCTTGTCTGAAGAAGTTAGTGCAAGGTACTAACAAAAAGCTTTTACAGTGGCTTAATAAAATTTGTTGTTTTTCATGTTTTTTACGTTTTGGACTGGCCTGAGTCGAGTTCTTGTCTTTTGAATTTGCGGTGGTTTTTGCTAGTTTATTTTTCCGGTCTTGAAAATGTATTACTTATAGACTATGACAGAACTCCAACAGCGGCAGTGCACTAACACAGAACATATAGTCTATTAACTTATAGGCTATGGCAAGACACAACAATGACAGTGCACTAACAGAAGGTGTAATCTATTAACTTTTGTGCTATGGCAGACCACAACAGTGACGGTGCACTAACACATAAGGTGTAGTCTATTAAATTATAGGCTATGGCAGAACTCTAACAGTGGCAGAGCACTAACACAGAAGGTGCAGTCTACTAACTTATAGGCAATAGCAGAATTCAAACAGTTACAGTGCACTTACACAGAAGGTGTAGTCTATTGACTTATAGGCTATGGCAGAACACAACAGTGACAGTACACTGACACAGAAGGTGTAGTCTCTTAACTAATAGGCTAGGACACAACTCAGCAGTGACAGTGCACTAACACAGAAGGTGTAGTCTATTAATATACGGGCTATGGCAGAACTCCAGCAGTAACAGTGCACTAACACAGAAGGTGTAGTCCATTGACTTATAGGCTTTGGCAGAATTCCACCCGTGACAAGGCACTAACACAAAATATGCAGTCTATTAACTTATGGGCAGTGGCAAAACATAAGAGTGACAGTGCATTAACACAGAAGGTGTAGTCTGTTAACTTTCAGGGTATGGCAGAATGCCAGCAGTGACAGTGCACTAACACTGAAGGTGTGGTTTATTAACTTATAGGCTAAGACAGAACTCCAACAGTGGCAGTGCACTAAAACAGATCAAGTAGTCTATTAACTTATAGGCTATGGCAGAACACAACAGTGACAGTGCACTAACACAGAGGGTGTAGCCTATTAACTTACAAGCTATGGCAGAACACAACAGTGACAGTGCTCTACCACAGAAGGTGTAGCCTTTTCTCTCATAGGGTATGGCAGAACACATTTAACTTACAAGTTTTGGCAGAACTCCAACAGTAACAGTGTACTAACACAGAAAGTATAGTCTAATAACTTAAAGGCTATGGCAGAACTCCAATAGTAATAATTCACTAACACAGAAGGACTTATATATTAAATTATAGACTATGGCAGGACACAACACTGACAGTGCACTAACACTGAAGGTGTAGTCTATTAACTTATAGGCTATGGCAGAACACAACAGTGAAAGTGCAGTAACACATGTAGTCTGTCAACTTTTAGGTGAAGACAGAACTTCAACAGTGACAGTGCCCTAACACAGAAGGTGTAGTCTCTTAACTTATACGATATGGCAAAACGCAAAAGTGACAGTGCACTAAGATGGAAGGTGTTGTCTATTAACCTATAGGTGATGGCAGAACACAACAGTGACAATGCACTTACACACAAGCTGTAGTCTATCAACTTATAGGCTATGTAGAACTCCAAAAGTAAGAGGGCAGTAACATAGAAGGTGTAGTCTACTAACATATAGGCCATGGCAGAACACAACAGTGACAGTGCAATAACACAGAATGTGTAGCCTATTAACTTATAGGCTATGGCAAAATACAACACTGACAGCGCAGTAACAGAAGGTGTAGTCTATTAACTTATAGGCTATGACAGAACACAGCAGTGACAAAGCACTAACACAAAAGGGGTAGTCTCTTAACTTATAAGCTACAGCAAAATACAACAGTGCCAGCACACTAACACAGCAGGTGTAGTCTATTAATGTATAGGCTATGGTAGAACTCCAGCAGTGGCAGGTCATTAACACAGAAGGTGTAGTCTGTCAACTTACAGGCTATGGCAGCACTCCAACAGTCACAGTGCACTAACACAGAAGGTATAATCTATTAACATATAGGCTAAGGTAGATCACAAAAGTGACAGTGCACTAACAAAAAAAGTGTAGTCTATTAACTCATACACTATGGCAGAAAACAACAGTGACAGGGCACTAACACAGAGGGTGTAGTCTATTAACATATAGGCTATGACAGAACACAGCAGTGACAAAGCACTAACACAAAAGGGGTAGTCTCTTAACTTATAAGCTACAGCAAAATACAACAGTGCCAGCACACTAACACAGCAGGTGTAGTCTATTAATGTGTAGGCTATGGCAGAACTCCAGCAGTGGCAGGTCATTAACACAGAAGGTGTAGTCTGTCAACTTACAGGCTATGGCAGCACTCCAACAGTCACAGTGCACTAACACAGAAGGTATAATCTATTAACATATAGGCTAAGGCAGATCACAAAAGTGACAGTGCACTAACAAAAAAAGTGTAGTCTATTAACTTATGCACTATGGCAGAAAACAACAGTGACAGGGCACTAACACAGAAGCTATAGTCTATTAACATATAGGCTATGGCAGAACTCCAACAGTGCCAGTGCACTAACACAGTAGGTGTAGTCCATTAACATTTAGGCTATGGCAGAACAACAGAAACAGTGCACTAACACAGAATGTGTAGACTATTCACTTATATGCTATGGCTGAACACAACATGGACAGTGCACTAACACAGAAGGTGTAGTCTATTAATTTACTAGCTATAGCAGAAGTCCAACAGTCACAGTGCACTACCACAGAAGGCTTAGTCTATTCACTTATAGGCCAATGGCAGAACACAACAGTGATAGTGCACTAACACCAAAGGTATAGTCTTTTAACATATAGCCTTCATCCGAACTTTAGCAATGAAAATGCACTAACGCAGAAGGTGTAGTCTATCAGAATAACCGCTATAGCAGAAGACTACATTGACAGTGCACTTACACAGAAGGTGTAGTCTATTAATTTAGAGGCTATGGCAGAACGCCAACGCTGACAGTGCACTAACACTGAAGGTGTGCTCTATTAACTTATAGGCTATGACAGAACTCAAACAGTGGCAGTGCACTAACACAGAACATGTAGTCTATTAACTTATAGGCTATGGCAAGACACAACAATGACAGTGCACTAACACAGAAGGTGTAGTCTATTAACTTGTAAGCTATGGCAGAATATAACAGTGCTAATGCACTAACACAGATGGTGTAGTCATTTCACTTATAGGCTTTGGCAGAACACAATAGTGAAAATGCACTAACACAGAAAATGTAGTCAATTAACTTATAGGCTATGGCAGACCTCCAACAGTCACACCGCACTAACACAGAAGGTGTAGTCTATTAAGTTACAGGCTATAGCAGGACTCCAACAGTCACACTGCACTAACACAGAAGGTATAGTCTATTAACTTATAGGCTATGGCAGAACTCCAACAGTGACAACGCACTAACACAGAAGGACCTGCCTATTAAATTATAGGCTATGGCAGAACACAACACTGACAGTGCAGTAACACAGAAGGTATAGTCTATTAACTTATAGGCTATGGCAGAACACAACAGTGACACTGCAGTAACACAAAAGGTGTAGTCTATCAGCTTTGAGGCTATGACAGAACTCCAACAGTGACAGTGCCCTAACACAGAAGGTGTAGTCTCTTAACTTATAAGATATGTCAGAACGCAACAGTGACAACGCACTGCGACAGAAGGTGTAGTCTATTAACTTATAGGCTATGGCAGAACACAAGAGTGAGAATGCACTAACACACAAGCTGTAGTCTATTAACTTATAGGCTATGGAATAACACCATCAGTGATGGTGTACTAACACTGAAGGTGTAGTCTATTCACTTAAGGGCTATGGCAGAACTCCAACAGTGATGGTGCACTAACATAGAAGGTGTAGTCTATTAACTTATAGACTACAGCAGAACTCTAGCAGTGAAAATGCACTAATGCAGAAGGTGTAGTCTATCAGCATAACCGCTATAGCAGAACACAAGATTGTCAGTGCACTTACACAGAAGGTGTAGTCTATTAACTTTTTGGCTGTGACAAAACTCCATCAGTGACAGTGCACTAACACAGAAAGTGTAGTCTGTTAACATATAGGCTATGGCAGAACTCCAGCAGTAACACTGCACTAACACAGAAGGTGAAGTCTGCTCAATTATAGGCTATGGCAGAAGTGACAATGCACTAACAAAGAAGGTGTAGTCTATTAACATTAGGCTATGGCAGAACTCCATCAGTGGCAGTGCATTAAGACAGGTGTAGTCTATTATCTTTTAAGCTATGGCAGAAGGTCAACATTGACAGTGCAGTAACACAGAAGGTGTAGTCTGTTAACTTATAGGTTATGGCAGAACACAGCAGTGACAGTGCACTAACCTAGATGTAGTCTGTTAACCTATAAGCTATGGCAGTATACAACAATAACAGTACACTAACCCAGAAGGTGTAGTCTGTTTACTTATACGGTATGTCAAAACAGAAAAGTGATGGTGCACTAACACAGAAGGTGTAGTCTTCTAACTTTTGTGCTATGGCAGAACACAACAGTGACAGTGCAATAATACAGAAGGTGTAGTCTATTAACTTATAGGCTATGTAAGAACACAACACTGATAGCACACTAAAACAGAAGATGTAGTCTATTATTTTATAGGCTATGGCAGACCACAACAGTGACGGTGCACAAGCACATAAGGTGTACACTATTAAATTACAGGCTATGGCAGAACTCCAACAGTGACAAGGCACTAACACAGAAGGTGTAGTCTACTAACTTATACGCTATGGCAGAACTCAAACAGTTACAGTGCACTAACACAGAAGGTGTAGTCTATTACTTATAGGCTATGACAGAACACAACAGTGACAGTACACTGACACAGAAGGTGTAGTCTCTTAACTTATAAGCTATTGCACAACTCAACAGTGACAGTGCATTAACACAGAAGGTGTAGTCTATTAATATATAGGCTATGGCAGAATTCCACCAGTGACAAGGCACTAACACAAAAGATGTAGTCTATTAACTTATAGGCAATGGCAAAACACAAGAGTGACAGTGCATTAACACAGAACGTGTAGTCTATTAACTTTCAGGCTATGGCAGAATGCCATTAGTGACAGAGCAATAACACTGAAGGTATGGTTTATTAACTTATAGGCTTTGACAGAACTCCAACAGTGGCAGTGCACTAACACAGATCAAGTAGTCTATTAACTTATAGGCTATGGCAGAACACAACAGTGACAGTGCACTAACAAAAAAGGTGTATTCTATTAACCTATAAGCTATGGCAAAACACAACAGTGACAGTGCCCTAACAAAGAAGGTGTAGTCTATTAACTTACAGGCTATGGCAGAACTCCAACAGTAACAGTGTACTAACACAGAAGGTGTAGTCTAATAACTTATAGACTATCGCAGAACTCCAACAGTGACAATTCACTAACACAGAAGGACTTGTCTATTAAATTATAGACTATGTCAGAACACAACACTGACAGTGCACTAACACTGAAGGTGTAGTCTATTAACTTATAGGCTATGGCAGAACACAACAGTGAAAGTGCAGTAACACGTAGTCTGTTAACTTTTAGGCTATGACAGAACTCCAACAGTGACAATGCCCTAACACAGAAGGTGTAGTCTCTTAACTTATATGATATGGCAGAATGCAACAGTGACAGTGCACTAAGACTGAAGGTGTTGTCTATTAACCTATAGGTGATGGCAGAACACAACAGTGGCAATGCACTAACACAGAAGCTGCAGTCTATTAACTTATGGGCTATGAAAGAACTCCAACAGTAATAGGGCAGTAACAGAGAAGGTGTAGTCTATTAACATATAGGTCATTGCAGAACACAACAGTGACAGTGCTATAACACAGAAGATGTAGTGTATGAACTTATAGGCTATGGCAGAACCTAACCGTGACAGTGCACTAACAAAGAAGGTGTAGCCTATTAACTTATAGGTTATGGAAAAATACAACACTGACAGCGCACTAACAGAAGGTATAGTCTATTAACTTATAGGCTATGACAGAACACAACAATAACAAAGCACTAACACAGAAGGTGTAGTCTCTTAACTTATAAGCTATGGCAAAATACAACAGTGACAGTGCACTAACACAAAAGCTGTAGTCTATTATCTTATAGTCCATGACAGAACACAACAGTGACAGAGCACTAACACAGAAGGTGGTGTCTATTAACAAGTAGGCTATAGCAGAACACAACAGTGACAGGGCACTAATACAGAAGGTGTAGTCTAGTAACTTATAGGCAATGGCAGAACACAAAAGTGATAGTGCACTAACACAGAAGGTGTAGTCTATTAACTTATAGGCTATAGCAAAACTCCAACAGTGACAGTAGACTAACACAGAAGGTGTTGCCTTTTGACTTATACGTTATGGCAGAACACAACAGTGACAGTTCACTAAAACAAAAGGTGTAGTCTATTAACTTTTAGGCTATGGCAGAATTCCAACTGTGACAGTGCTCTTACACAGATGTTGTAGTCTCTCAACTTATACCCAATGGCAGAGCACAACAGTGACAGGGCATTAACACAGACGGTGTAGCCTATTAACTTATAGGCTATGGAAGAACACAACAGTGACAGTGCACTAACACAGACGGTGTAGCCTATTAACTTATAGGCTATGGAAGAACACAACAGTGACAGTGCACTAACACAGAAGGTGTAGTCTATTAACTTATAGACTACGGCAGAAAACAACAGTGACAGTGCACTAACAGAGAAGGTGTACTCTATTAACATTTATGCTATGACAGAACTCAAAAAAAGTGCAGTAACACAGATGTCGTAGTCTCTTAACTTATAGGACATGGCAGAAAATGACAGTGACAGTGCACTAACAGACGGTATTGTCTATTAACTTATAGGCTATGGCAGAACTACAACTCTGACAGTGACAATGCACTAACACAGAAAGTGTAGAGTATTAGCGTATAGGCTATGGCAGAACATAACAGTGACAGTGCACTAACACAGAAGGTGTCATCTCTTAACTTATAGATTATGGCAGAGCACAACAGTGACAGTTCACTAACAAAGAAGGTATAGTCTATATATAGCAGAACTCCAGCAGTGACAGTGCACTAATACAGATGGTGTAGTTTATTAACACATAGGCTGTGGCAGAACACAACAGTGACAGTACACTAACACAGAAGGTGTGGTCTATTAACTTACAGGCTATGGCAGAACACATCAGTGACAGTGCACTAACACAGAAGGTGTAGTATATAAATTACAGGCTATGGCAGAGCACAACAGTGACAGTGCACTAACACTGAACGTGTAGTCTATTAACTTATAGGATACAGCAGACGTCCAACAGTCACAGTGCATGGACACAGAAGGTATAGTCTATTAACATATAGGTTATAAAAGAGACACTGCATTACCACAGAAGGTGTAGTCTATTAACTTCTAGGCAATGGTAGAACTCCAACAATGACAGTGCACTAACAAATAAGGTGTGGTCTAACAACTTGTAGGCAATGGCAGAATACAACAGTGACTGTGCATTAACACAGGCGTAGATTATTAACTTATAAGCTATGGCAGAATGCCAATGTTGACAGTGCACTAACACAGAAGGTGTAGTCTGTTAACTTGTAGGTTATGACAGAACACAAAAGTGGCAGTGCACTAACACAGAAGGTGTAATCTATTAACTGATAGGCTATGGCAGAATACAACAGTGACAGTGCACTAACCCAGAAGGTGCAGTCTATTAACTTATATGCTATGTCAGAACACAACATTGATAGCACACTAAAGCAGAAGGTGTAGTCTATTAAATTATAGGCTATGGCAGAACTCAAACAGTGACAGTGCACTAAAATAGAAGGTGTAGTCTATTGACTTATAGGTTATGGCAGAATACAACAGTGACAGGCACTAAAATAGAAGGTGTAGTCTATTGACTTATAGGTTATGCCAGAACACAACAGTGACGCTACACTAATACAGAAGGTGTAGTCTCTTAACTTATAGGCTAGGGCAGAACACAAGAGTGAGAGTGTACTAATATAGAAGGTGTAGTCTATTAACTTATAGGCTATGGCAGAACTCCAACAGTAACAGTGCACTAACACAGAAGGTGGATTCTATTCAATTATATGCAATGGCAGAAGTCAACAGCGACAGTGCACTAACAAAGAAGGTGTAGTCTATCAACTTATAGGCTATGGCAGAACACAACAGTGATAGTGCACTAATACAGAAGGTGTAGTCTATTAACTTCTAGACTGTGGCAGATCACAACAGTCACAGTGCACTAACACAGATGTTGTAGTCTCTTAACTTATTGGCCACGCAGCACAAAACAGTGACAGTGCACTAACACAGTAGGTCTAGTCTTTTATCTTATAAGCTATGGCAGAACACATCAGTAACAGTGCACTAACAAAGAAGGTGTAGTCTTTTAACTTTAGGCTGTAGCGGAACTCCAACACTAACAGAGCACTAAAACAGAAGGTATAGTCTATTCAATTATCGGCTATGGCAAAACACATCAGCGATAGTGCACTAACACAGAAGGTCTAGTCTTTTACCATATAAGCAATGGCAGAACACAACAGTGACAATGCACTAATAAAGACGGTGTAGTCTATTAACTTTAGGCTATAGCAGAACTCCAATAGTGAAAGTGCACTAATACAGAAGGTGTAGTATATTAACATATAGGCTGTGGCAGAACACAACCTTGACAGTGCACTAACACAGAAGGTGTAGTCTGTTAACTTATAGACTATGGCAGAACACAACAGTGACAGTGCACTAACAGAGAAGGTGTGGTCTATTACCTTACAGGCTATGGCAGAACACAACACTGACAGTGCAGTAACACAGAAGGTGTAGTCTGTTAACGTACAGGCTATGGCAGAGCTCCCACAGTCACAGTGCAATAAAACAGAAGGTGTAGTCTTTTCAGTTATTGACTATGGAAGAACACAACAGTGACAGTGCACTAACACAGAAGGTGTAGTCTATTAACGTGTTAGCTATGGCAGAACAACACTGACTGTGCATTATCACAGAAGGTATAGTTTATCAACTTATATTCTATGGCAAAACACAACACTGACGGAGCACTAACACAGAAGGTGCAGTCCCTTAACTTATAGGCAATGGCAGAACACAACAGTTAAAGGGCACTAACACAGAAGGTGTAGCTATTAACTTATAGGCTATGGCAGAACACATCAGTGAAAGTGCACTAACACAGAAGGTGCAGTCTCTTAACTTATAGGCAATGGCAGAACACAACAGTTAAAGGGCATTAACACAGAAGGTGTAGGCATTTAATGTATAGGCTATGGAAGAACAGAACAGTGACAGTGCACTAAGACTGAAGGTGTACTCTAATAACTTATAGACTATGGCAGAACAAAACAGTGACTGCACTAACACAGAAGGTGTAGTCAATTAACTTATAGGCTATGGCAGAACACAACAGTGATAGTGCACTAACACTGAAGGTGTAGTCTATTCACTTATAGGCTACGGCAGAACACAACAGTGATAGTTCAGTAACACAGAAGGTGTAGTCTATTAACTTATACACTACCGCAGTGCACAAACACAGAAGGTGTAGTCTATCAACTTAACCGCTATGGCAGAACACAACATTAACAGCCCACTAACACAAAAGGTGTAGTCTATTAACTTATAGGCTATGGCAGAACTCCAACAATGACAGTGCACTAACACAGAAGGTGCAGTCTATTAATTTATAAACTGAGGAAAAACTTCAGCAGTGACAGTGTACTAATACAGAAAGTGTAGTCTGTTACCTTATAGGCTATAGCAGAACTCAACCAGTGACAAGGCACTAACACAGAACATATAGTCTATTAACTTATAGATTATGGCATCACACTAAAGTGAAAGTGTACTTACACAGAAGGTGTAGTCTATTAACTTATAGGCTATAGGAGGACACCAACAGTGACAGTGCACAAACACAAATGGTGTGGCCTATTAACTTACAGGCTATGACAGAACTCCAACAGTGGCAGTGCACTAACACATAACATGAAGTCTATTAACTTATAGGGTATGGCAGCACCCAACAGTGACAGTGCACTAAGACAAAAGGTGTAGTCTATTCACTTATAGGCTATGGTAGAACACAACAGTGTCAATGCACTAACACAGAAGGTGCAGTCCATTAACTTATAGGATATGGCAGAACAGAACAGTGAAAGGACACTAACACACAAGATGTAGTCTATTATTTGACAGGAAATTGCAGAACTCCGACAGTGACAGTGCACTAATACAGAAGGTGTAGTCTATTCACTTATAGGCTATGGCAGAACATAACAGTGACAGTGCACTAACACAGAAGGTGTAGTCTATTCACTTATAGGCTATGGTAGAACACAACAGTGTCAATGCACTAACACAGAAGGTGCAGTCCATTAACTTATAGGATATGGCAGAACAGAACAGTGAAAGGACACTAACACACAAGATGTAGTCTATTATTTGACAGGAAATTGCAGAACTCCGACAGTGACAGTGCACTAATACAGAAGGTGTAGTCTATTCACTTATAGGCTATGGCAGAACATAACAGTGACAGTGCACTAACATGGAAGGTGTAGTCTCTCAAATTAGAGGCTATGGCAGAACACAACAGTGACAGGGCACTAACACAGACGGTATAGCCTATTAACGTATATGCTATGGAAGAACACAACAATGACAGTGGACTAACACAGAAGGTGTAGTCTATTAACTTATAGACTATGGCAGAACACAACACTGACAGTGCACTAACCCAGAAGGTGTAGTCAATTACCTTATAGGTTATGGCAGAACCCCAACAGTGACAGTGCACTAACAACGAAGGTGTAGTCTATTAACTTATACACTATGGCAGTGCACTAATGCAGAAGGTGTAGTCTGTCAGCTTAACTGCTATGGTAGAACACAACATTGACAGTGCCCGAACACAGAAGGTGTTGTCTATTAAGTTATAGGCTATGGCAGAACTCCAGCAATGACAGTGCACTAACACAGAAGGTCTAGTCTTTTATCTTATAAGCTATGGCAGAACACATCAGTGACAGTGCACTAACAAAGAAGGTGTAGTCTTTTAACTTTAGGCTGTAGCAGAACTACAACACTAACAGAGCACTAAAACAGAAGGTGTAGTCTATTCAATTATCGGCTATGGCAAAACACATCAGCGATAGTGCACTAACAGAAGGTCTAGTCTTTTACCATATAAGCAATGGCAGAACACAACAGTGACAGTGCACTAATTAAGATGGTGTAGGCTATTAACTTTAGACTATAGCAGAACTCCAATAGTGAAAGTGCACTAACACAGAAGGTGCAGACTATTAACTTATAGGGTATGTCAGAACAGTACAGTGACGGTGCATAACACAGAAAGTGTAGTCTATAAACTTATGTGCTATGGCAGAACACAACAGTGACAGTGAACTAATATAGAAGGTGTAGTCAATTAATTTATAGGCTATGTCAGAACACAACATTGATAGCACAATAAAGTAGAAGGTGTAGTCTATTATCTTATAGGCTATGGCAGAACTCCAAACGTGACAGGACACTAACACAGAAGGTGTAGTCTATTAACTTATAGGCTATGGCAGAACTCAAACAGTAACAGTGCACTAATACAGAAGGTGTAGTCTATTGACTTATAGGCTATGCCAGAACACAACAGTGACACTACACTAATACAGAAGGTGCAGTCTCTTAACTTATAGGCTAGGGCAGAACACAAGAGTGAGAGTGCACTAACACAGAAGGTGTAGTCTATTAACTTATAGGCTATGGCAGAACACAACAGTGATAGTGCACTAACACTGAAGGTGTAGTCTGTTAACTTATAGGCTATGGCAGAACACAACAGTGATAGTGCACTAACACTGAAGGTGTAGTCTATTCACTTATAGGCTACGGCAGAACACAACAGTGATAGTTCAGTAACACAGAAGGTGTAGTCTATTAACTTATACACTACCGCAGTGCACAAACACAGAAGGTGTAGTCTATCAACTTAACCGCTATGGCAGAACACAACATTAACAGCCCACTAACACAAAAGGTGTAGTCTATTAACTTATAGGCTATGGCAGAACTCCAACAATGACAGTGCACTAACACAGAAGGTGCAGTCTATTAATTTATAAACTGAGGAAAAACTTCAGCAGTGACAGTGTACTAATACAGAAAGTGTAGTCTGTTACCTTATAGGCTATAGCAGAACTCAACCAGTGACAAGGCACTAACACAGAACATATAGTCTATTAACTTATAGATTATGGCATCACACTACAGTGAAAGTGTACTTACACAGAAGGTGTAGTCTATTAACTTATAGGCTATAGGAGGACACCAACAGTGACAGTGCACAAACACAAATGGTGTGGCCTATTAACTTACAGGCTATGACAGAACTCCAACAGTGGCAGTGCACTAACACATAACATGAAGTCTATTAACTTATAGGGTATGGCAGCACCCAACAGTGACAGTGCACTAACACAGAAGGTGTAGTCTATTCACTTATAGGCTATGGTAGAACACAACAGTGTCAATGCACTAACACAGAAGGTGCAGTCCATTAACTTATAGGATATGGCAGAACAGAACAGTGAAAGGACACTAACACACAAGATGTAGTCTATTATTTGACAGGAAATTGCAGAACTCCGACAGTGACAGTGCACTAATACAGAAGGTGTAGTCTATTCACTTATAGGCTATGGCAGAACATAACAGTGACAGTGCACTAACATGGAAGGTGTAGTCTCTCAAATTAGATGCTATGGCAGAACACAACAGTGACAGGGCACTAACACAGACGGTATAGCCTATTAACGTATATGCTATGGAAGAACACAACAATGACAGTGGACTAACACAGAAGGTGTAGTCTATTAACTTATAGACTATGGCAGAACACAACACTGACAGTGCACTAACCCAGAAGGTGTAGTCAATTACCTTATAGGTTATGGCAGAACCCCAACAGTGACAGTGCACTAACAACGAAGGTGTAGTCTATTAACTTATACACTATGGCAGTGCACTAATGCAGAAGGTGTAGTCTGTCAGCTTAACTGCTATGGTAGAACACAACATTGACAGTGCCCGAACACAGAAGGTGTTGTCTATTAAGTTATAGGCTATGGCAGAACTCCAGCAATGACAGTGCACTAACACAGAAGGTCTAGTCTTTTATCTTATAAGCTATGGCAGAACACATCAGTGACAGTGCACTAACAAAGAAGGTGTAGTCTTTTAACTTTAGGCTGTAGCAGAACTACAACACTAACAGAGCACTAAAACAGAAGGTGTAGTCTATTCAATTATCGGCTATGGCAAAACACATCAGCGATAGTGCACTAACAGAAGGTCTAGTCTTTTACCATATAAGCAATGGCAGAACACAACAGTGACAGTGCACTAATTAAGATAGTGTAGGCTATTAACTTTAGACTATAGCAGAACTCCAATAGTGAAAGTGCACTAACACAGAAGGTGCAGACTATTAACTTATAGGGTATGTCAGAACAGTACAGTGACGGTGCATAACACAGAAAGTGTAGTCTATAAACTTATGTGCTACGGCAGAACACAACAGTGACAGTGAACTAATACAGAAGGTGTAGTCAATTAATTTATAGGCTATGTCAGAACACAACATTGATAGCACAATAAAGTAGAAGGTGTAGTCTATTATCTTATAGGCTATGGCAGAACTCCAAACGTGACAGGACACTAACACAGAAGGTGCAGTCTATTAACTTATAGGCTATGGCAGAACTCAAACAGTAACAGTGCACTAATACAGAAGGTGTAGTCTATTGACTTATAGGCTATGCCAGAACACAACAGTGACACTACACTAATACAGAAGGTCCAGTCTCTTAACTTATAGGCTAGGGCAGAACACAAGAGTGAGAGTGCACTAACACAGAAGGTGTAGTCTATTAACTTATAGGCTATGGCAGAACACCAACAGTAACAGTGCACTAACACAGAAGGTGGTGTCTATTCAATTATATGCTATAGCAGAAGTGAACAGCGACAGTGCACTAACACAGAAAGTGAAGTCTATTAAATTTTAGGCTATGACAGAACTCCAACAATGACAGTGCACTAACACAGATGTTGTAGTCTCTTTAACTTATAGGCCGTGGCAGAACACAACAGTGACAGTGCACTAACACAGAAGGTGTAGTTTATTAACTTATTGACTATGGCAGAACACATCAGTGATAGTGCACTAACACAGTAGGTCCAGTCTTTTATCTTATATGCTATGGCAGAACATGTCAGTGACAGTGCACTAACAAAGAAGGTGTAGTCTTTTAACTTTAGGCTGTAGCAGAACTCCAACACTAACAGAGCACTAAAACAGAAGGTGTAGTCTATTCAATTATTAGCTATGGCAAAACACATAAGTGATAGTACACTAACACAGAAGGTCTAGTCTTTTACCATATAAGCAATGGCATAACACAACAGTGACAGTGCACTAATAAAGACAGTGTAGTCTATTAACTTTAGGCTATAGCAGAACTCCAATAGTGAAAGTGCACTAATACAGAAGGTGTAGTATATTAACTTATTGGCTGTGGCAGAACACAACCTTGACAGTGCACTAACACAGAAGGTGTAGTCTGTTAACTTATAGACTATGGCAGAACACAACAGTGACAGTGCACTAACAGAGAAGGTGTGGTCTATTAACTTAAAAGCTATGGCAGAAGACAACAGTGACAGTGCACTAACAGAGAAGGTGTGGTCTATTAACTTAAAGGCTATGACAGAATACAACAGTGACAGTGCACTAACACATAAAGTGTAGTCTATCAGCTTAACTGCTATGGCAGAACACAACACTGACAGTGCAGTAACAGACGGTGTAGTCCGTTAACGTACAGGCTATGTCAGAGCTCCAACAGTCACAGTGCAATAAAACAGAAGGTGTAGTCTTTTCAATTATTGGCTATGGCAGAACACAACAGTGGCAGTGCACTAACAAAGAAGGTGTAGTCTATCAACTTATAGTCTATGGCAGAACACAACACTGACAGTGCATTAACACAGAAGGTGTAGTCTATTAACTTATGTGCTACAGCAGAACACAACACTGACAGTGCATTAACACAGAAGGTGTAGTCTATTAACTTATTAGTTATGGCAGAATACAACACTGACTGTGCATTATCACAGAAGGTATAGTCTATCAACATATTCTATGGCAGAACGCAACACTGACAGAGCACTAACACAGAAGGTGCAGTCTCTTAACTTATATGCAATGGCAGAACACAACAGTTAAAGGGCACTAACACAGAAGGTGTAGCCTATTAACTTATAGGCTATGGCAGAACACATCAGTGAAAGTGCACTAAGAAGGTGCAGTCTCTTAACTTATAGGCAATGGCAGAACGCAACAGTTAAAGGGCATTAACACAGAAGGTGTAGCCTATTAACTTATAGGCTATGGAAGAACAGAACAGTGACAGTGCCCTAAGACTGAAGGTGTACCCTAATAACTTATAGACTATGGCAGAACAAAACAGTGACTGCACTAACACAGAAGGTGTAGTCAATTAACTTATAGGCTATGGCAGAACTCCAACAGTGACAATGCACTAACATAGAAGGAGTAGTCTACTAACTTTTAAGCTTTGGCAGAACACAACAGTGACAGTGCACTAACACAGAAGGTGTAGTCTATTAACTTATTAGCTATGTCAGAACTCCAACAGTGACAGTAGACTAAAACAGAAGGTGTCATCTATTAACTTTTAGGCCATGACAGAACTCCAACAGTGACATTGCACTAACACAGATGGTGTAGTCTCTTAACTTATAAGCCATGGCAGAAGACAACAGTGACAGTGCACTAACACAGAAGGTGTAGTCTATTAACTTATAGGCTATGGCAGAACTCCAACAGTGGCAGTGCACTAACACAGAACATGAAGTCTATTAGTTATAGACTACGGCAGCACACAAAAGTGACAGTGCACTAACATAGAAGGTGTAGTCTATTAACTTATAGGCTATGGCAGAACAGAACAAGGAAAGTGCACTAACACAGAAGATGTAGTCTATTAACTTATAGGTTATGGTAGAACACTACGTGAGAGTGCACTAGCACAGAAGGTGTGGCCTCTTAACTTATAGACTATGACAGAACTCCAACAGTGGCAGTGCACTAACACAGAATATGAAGTCTATTCACTTATAGGCTATGGTAGCACACAACAGTGACAGTGCACTAACACAGAAGGTGTAGTCTACTAACTTATAGGCTATGGCAGAACAGAACAGTGAAAGTGCATTAACACAGAAGATGTAGTTTATTAACTTATAGGCAGGGCATAACTCTGCCAGTGATAGTGCACTAACAGAAGGTGTCGTCTATTCATTTATAGGCTAAGGCAGAACACAACAGTGACAGTGCACTAACACAGAAGGTGTAGTCTACTAACTAATAGGCTATGGGAGAACAGAACAATGAAAGTGCACTAACACAGAAGATGTAGTCTATTAACTTATAAGCAATGGCAGATCTCAGGCAGTGAAAGTGCACTAACACAGAAGGTGTGGCCTTTTAACTTATAGACTATAACATAACTCCAACAGTGGCAGTGCACTAACACAGAACATGAAGTCTATTCACTTATAGGCTATGGTAGCACACAACAGTGACAGTGCACTAACACAGAAGGTGTAGTCTACTAACATATAGGCTATGGCAGAACAGAACAGTGAAAGTGCATTAACACAGAAGATGTAGTCTATTAACTTATAGGCAGGGCATAACTCTGGCAGTGACAGTGCACTAACAGAAGGTGTCGTCTATTCACGTATAGACTATGGAAGAACAAAACAGGGACAGTGCACTAATACAGCAGGTGTAGTCTATTAACTTATAGGCTATGGCAGAACTCCAACAGTGACAGTGCACTAACAGAGAAGGTGTAGTCTATTAACTTATAGGCTATGGCAGATTTCCAACAGTGGCATTGCACTAACACAGAAGGTGTAGTACATTCACTTATAGGATATGGCAGGACACAACAGATAGAGTGCAGTAACACAGATGGTGTAGTCTATTAACTTATAAACTATGGCAGAAGTCCAGCAGTGACAGCGCAATAGCACAGAACGTGTAGGCTGTTAACTTATAGGCCATGACAAACTCCAACAGTGACAATGCACTAACACAGTGGGAGTAATCTATTTACTTATAACTATGGAAGAACTCCAACAGTGACAGTGCACTAACACCGAAGGTGTATTCTACTAAATTATAAACTATGGCAGAACTCCAGCAGTGACAGTGCACGAACACAGAAGGAGTAGTCTCTTAACTTATATGCAATGGCAAAACACAACAGTTAAAGGGCACTAACACAGAAGGTGTAGCCTATTAACTTATAGGCTATGGAAGAACACATCAGTGAAAGTGCACTAAGAAGGTGCAGTCTCTTAACTTATAGGCAATGGCAGAACACAACAGTTAAAGGGCATTAACACAGAAGGTGTAGCCTATTAACTTATAGGCTATGGAAGAATAGAACAGTGACAGTGCCCTAAGACTGAAGGTGTACTCTAATAACTTATAGACTATGGCAGAACAAAACAGTGACTGCACTAACACAGAAGGTGTAGTCAATTAACTTATAGTCCATGGCAGAACTCCAACAGTGACAATGCACTAACATAGAAGGAGTAGTCTACTAACTTTTAAGCTTTGGCAGAACACAACAGTGACAGTGCACTAACACAGCAGGTGTAGTCTATTAACTTATTAGCTATGTCAGAAGTCCAACAGTGACAGTAGACTAAAACAGAAGGTGTTGTCTATTAACTTTTAGGCCATGACAGAACTCCAACAGTGACATTGCACTAACACAGATGGTGTAGTCTCTTAACTTATAAGCCATGGCAGAAGACAACAGTGACAGTGCACTAACACAGAAGGTGTAGTCTATTAACTTATAGGCTATGGCAGAACAGAACAATGAAAGTGCACTAACACAGAAGATGTAGTCTATTAACTTATAGGCTATGGTAGAACACTAAGTGAGTGTGCACTAGCACAGAAGGTGAGGCCTCTTAACTTATAGACTATGACAGAGCTCCAACAGTGGCAGTGCACTAACACAGAATATGAAGTCTATTCACTTATAGGCTATGGTAGCATACAACAGTGACAGTGCACTAACACAGAAGGTTTAGTCTACTAACTTACAGGCTATGGGAGAACAGAACAATGAAAGTGCACTAACACAGAACATGTAGTCTATTAACTTATAAGCAATGGCAGATCTCAGGTAGTGAAAGTGCACTAACACAGAAGGTGTGGCCTATTAACTTATAGACTATAACATAACTCCAACAGTGGCAGTGCACTAACACAGAACATGAAGTCTATTCACTTATAGACTATGGTAGCACACAGCAGTGACAGTGCACTAACACAGAAGGTGTATTCTATTAACTTATAGGCTATGGCGGAACACAACAGTCACACAGCACTAACACAAATGGTTTAGTATATTCACTTATAGGCTATGGCAGAACAAAACAGTGATAGTGCACTAACACTGAAGGTGTAGTCTATTCACTTATAGGCTACGGTAGAACACAACAGTGATAGTTCAGTAACACAGAAGGTGTAGTCTATTAACTTATACACTACCCCAGTGCACAAATGCAGAAGGTGTAGTCTATCAACTTAACTGCTATGGCAGAACACAACATTAACAGTCCACTAACACAAAAGATGTAGTCTATTAACTTATAGGCTATGGCAGAACTCCAACAATGACAGTGCACTAACACAGAAGGTGCAGTCTATTAATTTATAAGCTGTGGAAAAACTTCAGCAGTGACAGTGTACTAATACAGAAAGTGTAGTCTGTTAACTTATAGGCTATAGCAGAACTCAACCAGTGACAAGGCACTAACACAGAACATATAGTCTATTAACTTATAGATTATGGCATCACACTACAGTGAAAGTGCACTTACACAGAAGGTGTAGTCTATTAACTTATAGGCTATAGGAGGACACCAACAGTGACAGTGCACTAACACAAAAATGTGTGGCCTATTAACTTATAGACTATAACATAACTCCAACAGCGGCAGTGCACTAACACAGAACATGAAGTCTATTCACTTATAGGCTATGGTAGCACATAACAGTGACAGTGCACTAACACAGAAGGTGTAGTCTACTAACTTATAGGCTATGGCAGAACAGAATAGTGAAAGTGCATTAACACAGAAGATGTAGTATATTAACTTATAGGCAAGGCATAACTCTGGCAGTGACAGTGCACTAACAAAAGGTGTCGTCTATTCACTTATAGGCTATGGAAGAACAAAACAGGGACAGTGCACTAATACAGCAGGTGTAGTCTATTAACTTATAAGCTATGGCAGAACTCCAACAGTAACAGTGCACTAACACAGAAGGTGTAGTCTATTCACTTGTAGGCTATGGCAGATTTCCAACAGTGGCATTGCAGTAACACAGAAGGTGTAGTACATTCACTTATAGGATATAGCAAAACTCCAACAGTGACAGTGCACAAACGCAGAAGATGCAGTCTATTTACTTAATAGGTTTTGGCAGAACACAACAGTGACAATGGACTAATACAGAAGGTGTAGTCTATTGACTTATAGGCTATGGCAGAACTCCAACAGTGACAGACCACTAACACAGAAGTTATAGTCTAGTAACTTATAGGCTATGACAGAACTCCAGCACTGGCAGTGCATGAACACAGAAAGTGTAGTCTATTAACTTATACATTAAGGCAGAACACAACAGTGACAGTGCACTAACACAGAAGGTGTAGTTTATTAACTTACAGGCTATGGCAGAACTCCAACAGTGACGGTGCACTAACACCGAAGGTGTATTCTACTAAATTATAAACTATGGCAGAACTCCAGCAGTGACAGTGCACTAACAAAGAAGGTGCATTCTATCAACTTATAGGCTATGGCAGAACACAACACTGACATTGCACTAACAGATGGTATAGTCTATTAACTTACAGGCTAGGCAGAACTCCAACAGTCACAGTGCACTAACACAGAAGGTGTAATTTATTAACATATAGGCTATGGCAGAACTCCAAGAATAACTGTGCACTAACACAGAAGGTAGAGTCTATTCACATATACGCTATGGCTGAACACAACAGTGACAGTGCACTAACACAGACGGTGTAGTCTTTCATCTTATAGGCTATGACAGAACACAACAGTTACAGTGCACTAACAAATATGCTGTAGTCTATCAACTTATAGGCTATGGCAGAACACAACACTGACAGTGCACTGACACAGAAGGTGTAGTCTATTACCTTACAGGCTATCACAGAATTCCAGTAGTCACAGTGAACAAACACAGAAGATGCAATGTATTTAAGCAATAACCGATGATGTGGTGTGGTACATTGAAGATTTACCCACAGCTGATGTGGTTTAATCATGAGGGCGAAGCCCGAGTGATTAAATAAAGCCAACCATGGGTAAATCTTCATTATACCACAATCATGGAATCGGATATTGCTATTATACAATGACATTATTTAAGATAAAAAATACTTACTTTTCTTAAATAATGTCCCTGTATAATGGCGCATTACTGTTCTTCCGCCAATGGTGGTATACTGCTTCCTTGTGTATGTACCTCTCATGAGTATGGAAGTTGCATTCCCATACTTACCCAGTACATCAATGCTTTGAAACGGAAGCAATGGATTAAAGAAAGTCTCCGTTGGTCCATTTTTTTTTTTTTTTAATTAATTTATACCAAAAAAAAAAAGTTTGGGCGACCGGACCTTTTTCCGTTGGTATATTGTGGGATTTACAATAGGTACGCTGGCCAATCAGCATGCACGTTTTGGAATATTAATGGAGAGGTCATTGTATAATAACTTATAGGTGATGGCAGAACACAACAGTGCCAGTGCACTAACACAGAAGGTGTGGTCTGAAAACTTATACGCTCTGGCAGAACACAACGGTGGCAGTGCACTAATATGGAAGGTACAGTCTATCAGCTTAATCACTATGGCAGAACACAACACAGACAATGCACTAATACAGAAGGTGTAGTCTATTAACTTACTGGCTACGGCAGAACTCCAACAGTCACAGAACACTAACACAGAAGGTTTAGTATATTCACTTATAGGCTATGGCAGAACACAGCAGTGATAGTCATTGACACCGAAGGTGTAGTCTTTTCACTTATAGGCTATGGCAGAACACAACAGTGACAGTGCACTAACACCGAAGGTGTAGTCTTTTCACTTATAGGCTATGGCAGAACACAACAGTAATAGTGCACTGACACAGGTGTAGTCTATTAACTTATACACTACGGCAGTGCACTAATGCAGAAGGTGTAGTCTGTCAGCTTAACTGCTATGGCAGAACACAACATTGACAGTGCCCAAACACAGAAGGTGTAGTCTATTAAGTTGTAGGCTATGGCAGAACTCCAGCAATGACAGTGCACTAACACAGAAGGTGTAGTCCATTAACTTATAAGCTCTGGCAGAACTCCAGCAGTGACAGTATACTAATACAGAAAGTGTAGTCTGTTAACTTATAGACTATGGCAGAACTCCACCAGTGACAAGGCACTAACACAGAAGATGTAGTCTACTAACTTATAGGTTATTATAGAACACTACAGTGAAAATGCACTAACACAGAAGGTGTAGTATATTAACTTATAAGCTGTGGAATAACGTCAGTAGTGACAGTGTACTAATACAGAAAGTGTAGTCTGTTAAGGTATAGGCTATAGCAGAACTCGACCAGTGACAAGGCACTAACACAGAACATATAGTCTATTAACTTACAGATTATGGCATCACACTACAGTGAAAGTGCACTTACACAGAAGGTATAAGTCTATTACCATAGCCTATTCCCATAGGCTAAAGGAGAACTCCAGCAGTGACAGTGCACTACCACAGAAGGTGCAGTTTATTATCTTTTGGGCTATGGCAGAACTCCAACAGTGACAGACCACTAACACAGAAGGTATAGTCTAGTAACTGATAGGCTATGACAGAACTCCAGAACTGGCGGTGCATGAACACAGAAAGTGTAGTCTATTAACTTATATGCTAAGGCTGAACACAACAGTGACAGTGCGCTAACACAGAAGGTGTAGCCTATTAACTTATAGGCTATGGCAGAACTCCAACAGTGACGGTGCACTAACACAGAAGGCGTAGTCTACTAACTTATAAGCTATGGCAAAACTCCAGCAGTGACAGTGCAGTAACACAGGTGTAGTCTTTTATCTTATATGCTATGGCAGAACACAACATTGACAGTGCACTAACAAAGAAGGTGCGGTCTATCAACTTATAGGCTATGGCAGACCACAACACTGAAAGTGCACTAACATAGATGGTGTAGTCTATTCACTTATAAGCTATGGCTGAACATAACAGTGACAGTGCACTAACACAGAGGGTGTAGTCTTTCATCTTATAGGCTATGGCAGAACACAACAGTTACAGTGCACTAACAAATATGGTGTAGTCTATCAACTTATAGGCTAAGGCAGAACACAACACTGACAGTGCACTGACACAAAAGGTGCAGTATTCTACCTTACAGGCTATGGCAGAATTCCAGCAGTCACAGTGCACGAACACAGAAGGTGTAGTCTATTTAAGCAATAACCGATGACATGATGTGGGATATTGAAGATTTACCCACAGCTGATGTAGTTTAATCATGAGGGTGAATCCCAAGTGATTAAATAAAGCCAACCATGGGTAAATCTTCAATATACTACAACCATGGAATCGGTTATTGCTATTATACAATGACATTATTTAAGATAAAAAATACTTACTTTTCTTAAATAATGTCCTTGTATAACGGCACATTACTGTTCTTCCGCCAATGGTGGTATACTGCTTCCTTGTGATGATGTACTGCTCATGAGTATGGAAGTTGCATTCTCATGCTTACCCAGTGAATCAATGTTTTGAAACGGAAGCAACGGATTAAAGAAAGTCTCAGTTGATCCTTTTATTTATTTTTTTATTAAATTATACCAATGGAAAAAGTTTGGGATATCGGACCTTTTTCAGTTGGTATATTGTGGGATTTACAATGGGCACACTGGCCAATCAGCATGCACATTTTGGAATATTAATGGGGAGGTTATTGTATAATAACTTATAGGCGATGGCAGAACACAACAGTGACAGTGCACTAACACAGAAGGTGTGGTCTATTAACTTATACGCTATGGCAGAACACAACACTGGCAGTGCACTAAGACAGAAGGTGTAGTATATTAACTTACTGGCTATGGCAGAACTCCAGCAGTCACAGAGCACAAACACAGAATGTTTAGTATATTCACTTACAGGCTATGGCAGAACACAGCAGTGATAGTACATTAACACCGAAGGTGTAGTATATTCACTTATAGGCTATAGCAGAACACAATAGTGATAGTACACTGACGAAGAAGGTGCTGTCTCTTAACTTATAAACTACGGCAGTGCACTAACACAGAAGGTGTAGTCTATTAACTTATAGGCTATGGCATAACACAACATTGATAGTGCTTTAACACAGAAGGTGTAGTCTATTAACTTATAGGCTATGGCAGAACTCCAACAATGAAAGTGTACTAACACAGAAGGTGTAGTCTATTAACTTATAAGCTGTGGCAGAAATCCAGCAGTGACAGTATACTAACACAGAAAGTGTAGTCTGTTAACTGATAGGCTATGGCAGAACTCCACCAGTGACAAGGCACTAACACAGAAGATGTAGTCTATTAACTTATCGGCTATGGCAGAACATGACAGTGGCAGTGCACTAACACAGAAGGTGTAGTCTATTAACTTATAGGCTATGGCAGAACACATCAGTGATAGTCACTGACACCGAAGGTGTAGTCTTTTCACTTATAGGCTATGGCAGAACACAACAGTAATAGTGCACTGACACAGAAGGTGTAGTCTATTAAATTATACTCTACGGCAGTGCACTAATGCAGAAGGTGTAGTCTGTCAGCTTAACTGCTATGGCAGAACACAACATTGACAGTGCCCGAACACAGAAGGTATAGTTTATTAAGTTATAGGCTATGGCAGAACTCCAGCAATGACAGTGCTCTAACACAGAAGGTGTAGTCCATTAACTTATAAGCTCTGGCAGAACTCCAGCAGTGACAGTATACTAACACAGAAAGTGTAGTATGTTAACTTATAGGCTATGGCAGAACTCCACCAGTGACAAGGCACTAACACAGAAGGTATAGTCTAATAATTTATAGGCTATGGCAGAACACCAACAATGACAGTGCACTAACACAGAAGGTGTAGTATATTAGAATAATGTCAGCAGTGACAGTGTACTAATACAGAAAGTGTAGTCTGTTAATGTATAGGCTATAGCAGAACTCGACCAGAGACAAGGCACTAACACAGAACATATAGTCTATTAACTTATGGATTATGGCATCACACTACAGTGAAAGTACACTTACACAGAATGTATAGTCTATTAACTTATAGGCTAAAGGAGAACTCGAGCAGTGACAGTGCACTACCACAGAAGGTGCAGTTTATTATCTTTTGGGCTATGGCAGAACTCCAACAGTGACAGACCATGAACACAGAAGGTATAGTCTAGTAACTTATAGGCTATGACAGAACTCCAGCACTGGCAGTGCATGAACACAGAAAGTGTAGTCTATTAACTTATACGCTAAGGCTGAACACAACAGTGACAGTGCCCTAACACAGAAGGTGTAGTCTATTAACTTATAGGCTATGGCAGAACTCCAACAGTGACGGTGCACTAACACAGAAGGCGTAGTCTACTAACTTATAAGCTATGGCAGAACTCCGGCAGTGACAGTGCAGTAACACAGAAGGTGTAGTCTGTTAAATTATAGGCTATGATAGGACTCCAACAGAGACAGTGCACAAACACAGAAGGTGTAGTCTTTTATCTTATATGCTATGGCAGAACACAACATAGACAGTGCACTAACAAAGAAGATGCGGTCTATCAACTTATAGGCTATGGCAGGCCACAACACTGAAAGTGCACTAACACAGATGGTGTAGTCTATTAACTTACAGGCTATTAACATATAGGCTGTGGAAGAACCGCAAGAATAACAGTGCACTAACACAGAAGGTGTAGTCTATTCACTTATAGGCTATGGCTAAAGATAACAGTGACAGTGCACTAACACAGGGGGTGTAGTCTTTCATCTTATAGGCTATGGCAGAACACAACAGTTACAGTGCACTGACACAGAAGGTGCAGTCTACTACCTTACAGGCTATGGCAGAATTCCAGCAGTCACAGTGCACAAACACAAAAGGTGTAGTCTATTTAAGCAATAACCGATGACATGGTGTGGGATATTGAAGATTTACCCACAGCTGATGTAGTTTAATCATGAGGGCGAAGCCCGACTGATTAAATAAAGCCAACCATGGGTAAATCTTCAATATACTACAACCATGGAATCAGTTATTGCTATTATACAATGACATTATTTAAGATAAAAAATACTTACTTTTCTTAAGTAATGTCCTTGTATAACGGCGCATTACTGTTCTTCCGCCAATGGTGGTATACTGCTTCCTTGTGATGATGTACTGCTCATGAGTATGGAAGTTGCATTCTCATGCTTACCCAGTACATCAATGCTTTGAAACGGAAGCAACAGATTAAAGAAAGTCTCCATTGATTCTTTTATTTATTTTTTTTATTAAATTATATCAACGGAAAAAGTTTGGGTGACCGGACCTTTTTCAGTTGGTATATTGTGGGATTTACAATGGGTACACTGGCCAATCAGCATGCACATTTTGGAATTTTAATGGGGTGGTTATTGTATAATAACTTATAGGCGATGGCAGTACACAACAGTGACAGTGCACTAACACAGAAGGTGTGGTCTATTAACTTATACGCTATGGCAGAACACAACACTGGCAGTGCACTAAGACAGAAGGTGTAGTATATTAACTTACTGGCTATGGCAGAACTCCAGCAGTCACAGAGCACAAACACAGAATGTTTAGTATATTCACTTACAGGCTATGGCAGAACACAGCAGTGATAGTACATTAACACCGAAGGTGTAGTATATTCACTTATAGGCTATAGCAGAACACAATAGTGATAGTACACTGACGAAGAAGGTGCTGTCTCTTAACTTATAAACTACGGCAGTGCACTAACACAGAAGGTGTAGTCTATTAACTTATAGGCTATGGCATAACACAACATTGATAGTGCTTTAACACAGAAGGTGTAGTCTATTAACTTATAGGCTATGGCAGAACTCCAACAATGAAAGTGTACTAACACAGAAGGTGTAGTCTATTAACTTATAAGCTGTGGCAGAAATCCAGCAGTGACAGTATACTAACACAGAAAGTGTAGTCTGTTAACTGATAGGCTATGGCAGAACTCCACCAGTGACAAGGCACTAACACAGAAGATGTAGTCTATTAACTTATCGGCTATGGCAGAACATGACAGTGGCAGTGCACTAACACAGAAGGTGTATTCTCTTAACTTATAGACTATGGCAGAACACAACAGCCACAGAGCACTAATACAGAAGGTTTAGTATATTCAATTATAGGCTATGGCAGAACTCAAACAGTCATAGTGCACTAACACAGAAGGTGTAATTTATTAACATATAGGCTATGGCAGAATTCCAAGAATAACAGTGCACTAACACAGAAGGTAGAGTCTATTCACATATACGCTATAGCTGAACACAACACTGACAGTGCACTAACACAGAAGGTGTAGTCTTTCATCTTATAGGCTATGGCAGAACACAACAGTTACAGTGCACTAACAAATATGCTGTAGTCTATCAACTTATAGGCTATGGCAGAACACAACACTGGCAGTGCACAGACACAGAAGGCGCAGTCTATTACCTTACAGGCTATCACAGAATTCCAGTAGTCACAGTGAACAAACACAGAAGATGTAATCTATTTAAGCAATAACCGATGACATGGTGTGGTACATTGAAGATTTACCCACAGCTGATGTAGTTTAATCATGAGGGCGAAGCCCGAGTGATTAAATAAAGCCAACCATGGGTAAATCTTCAATATACCACAACCATGGAGTCGGTTATTGCCATTATACAATGACATTATTTAAGATAAAAAATACTTACTTTTCTTAAGTAATGTCCTTGTATAACGGCGCATTACTGTTCTTCCGCCAATGGTGGTATACTGCTTCCTTGTGATGATGTACTGCTCATGAGTATGGAAGTTGCATTCTCATGCTTACCCAGTACATCAATGCTTTGAAACGGAAGCAACAGATTAAAGAAAGTCTCCATTGATTCTTTTATTTATTTTTTTTATTAAATTATATCAACGGAAAAAGTTTGGGTGACCGGACCTTTTTCAGTTGGTATATTGTGGGATTTACAATGGGTACACTGGCCAATCAGCATGCACATTTTGGAATTTTAATGGGGTGGTTATTGTATAATAACTTATAGGCGATGGCAGTACACAACAGTGACAGTGCACTAACACAGAAGGTGTGGTCTATTAACTTATACGCTATGGCAGAACACAACACTGGCAGTGCACTAAGACAGAAGGCGTAGACTATCAGCTTAACTGCTATAGAAGAACACAACACAGACAGTGCACTAATACAGAAGGTGTAGTCTGTTAACTTACTGGCTATGGCAGAACTCCAGCAGTCACAGAGCACTAACACAGAATGTTTAGTATATTCACTTACAGGCTATGGCAGAATACAACAGTGATAGTGCATTAACACCAAAGGTGTAGTATATTCACTTATAGGCTATGGCAGAACACAATAGTGATAGTACACTGACGCAGAAGGTGCTGTCTATTACCTTATAAACTACGACAGTGCACTAACACAGAAGGTGTAGTCTATCAGCTAAACCGCTATGGCATAACACGACATTGATAGTGCCCTAACACAGAAGGTGTAGTCTATTAACTTATAGGCTATGGCAGAACTCCAACAATAAAAGTGTACTAACACAGAAGATGTAGTCTATTAACTTATAAGCTGTGGTAGAACTCCATCAGTGACAGTATACTAACACAGAAAGTCTGTTAACTTATAGGCTATGGCAGAACTCCAGCAGTGACAAGGCACTAACACAGAAGATGTAGTCTATTAACTTATCGGCTATGGCAGAACATAACAGTGACAGTGCACTAACGCAGAAGGTGTATTCTATTAATTTATAGGCTATGGCAGAACACAACAGCTACAGAGCACTAACAGAAGGTTTAGTATATTCACTTATAAGCTATGGCAGAACACAACAGCAATAGTGCACTAAGACTGAACGTGTAGTCTATTCACTTATAGGCTATGGCAGAACACAACATTGATAGTTCAGTAACACAGAAGGTGTATTCTATTAACTTGTAGGCTATGGCAGAACACAACAACCACAGAGCACTAATACAGATGGTTTAGTATATTCACTTTTAGGCTATGGCAGAACACAACAGCAATAGTGCACTAACACTGAAGGTGTAGTCTATTCACCTATAGGCTACAGTAGAACACAACAGTGATAGTTCAGTAACACAGAAGGTATAGTCTATTAACTTATACACTATGGCAGTGCACTAACATATAAGGTGTAGTCTATCAACTTAACCGCTATGGCAGAACAAAATATTGACATTACGCTAACACTGAAGGTGTAGTCTATTAACATAGGCTATGGCAAAACTACAACAATGACAGTGCACTAACAACGAAGGTGTAGTCTATGAACTTATATGCTGTGGCAGAACTCCACCAGTGACAAGGCACTAACACAGAAGATGTAGTATAGTAATTTAAAGGTTATGGCAGAACACTACAGTGAAAGTGCACTAACACAGAAGATATATTCTATTAACATATAGGCAATGCAGAACTCCAAAAGTGACAGTGCACTAACACAGAATGTGTAGTCTATTAACTTATAGGCTATGGCAGAACTCCAGCAGAGACAGTGCACTTACACAGAAGGTATCTTTTGACTTATAGGCTATAGCAAAACACAATATTGCAGTGCAGTAACACAGAAGGTGTAGTCTATTAACATAGGCTATGACAGAACACAACAGTGTCAGTCCACTAACACAGAAGGTGTAGTCTATTAGCATATAGGCTATTGCAGAACTCCAACAGTGACAGTGCACAAACGCAGAAGGTGTAGTCTATTTACTTAATAAGTTTCGGCAGAACACAACAGTGACAATCGACTAATACAGAAAGTGTAGTCTATTGACTTATAGGCTATGGCAGAACTCCAACAGTGACAGACCACTAACACAGAAGTTATAGTCTAGTAACTTATAGGCTATGACAGAACTCCAGCACTGGCAGTGCATGAACACAGAAAGTGTAGTCTATTAACTTATAGGCTATGGCAGAATTCCAACAGTGACAATGCACTAACACAGTGGGAGTGATCTATTTACTTATAGGCTATGGCTGAACACCAACAGTGATGGTGCACTAACACCGAAGGTGTATTCTACTAAATTATAAACTATGGCAGAACTCCAGCAGTGACAGTGCACGAACACAGGAGTAGTCTTTTATCTTATATGCTATGGCAGAACACAACATTGACAGTGCACTAACAAAGAAGGTGCAGTCTATCAACTTATCGGCTATGGCAGAACACAACACTGACAATGCTCTAACACAGATGGTATAGTCTATTCATTTACTGGCTATGGCAGAACTCCAACAGTCACAGTGCACTAACACAGAAAGTGTAGTTTATTAACATATAGGCTATGGCAGAATTCCAAGAATAACAGTGCACTAACACGGAAGGTAGAGTCTATTCACTTATACGCTATGGCTGAACACAACAGTGACAGTGCACTAACACAGAAGGTGTAGTCTTTCAACTTATAGGCTGTGGCAGAACACAACAGTTACAGTGCATTAACAAATACAGTGTAGTCTATCATCTTATAGGCTATGGCTGAACACAACAATGACAGTGCACTGACACAGAACATGTAGTCTTTTACCTTACAGGCTATCACAGAATTCCAGCAGTCACAGTGAACGAACACAGAAGGTGTAGTCTATTTAAGCAATAACTGATGATGTGGTGTGGTATATTGAAGATTTACTCACAGCTGATGTGGTTTAATCATGAGGGCGAAGCCCAAGTTATTAAATAAAGCCAACCATGGGTAAATCTTCATTATACCATGACCCCCCCCATTAATATTCCAAAACGTGCACGCTGATTGGCCAGCGTGCACGTTGTAAATCGACTTATACTAATGGAAAAAGGTCCAGTCGCCCAGACTTTTTCCATTAGTATAAGTCTCTTTTAAAACACTGTGTCGCTATGTTAAAAGAGTTTAATATAGCGAGACAGGTTTAAAAAAAGCAACGGAGATCTCCGTTGCTTTTTTTAAAGCTGTCTCGCTATGTTAAACTCCTTTAACATAGCGACACAGTAAAAAGCAACGGAGATCTTGCTTTCTCCGTTGCTTTTTAAACCTGTCTCGCTATGTTAAATGGGTTTAACATAGCGAGACAGCTTTAAAATAAGCAACGGAGATCTTCGTTGCTTATTTTAAAGCTGTCTCGCTATGTTAAACCCATTTAACATAGCGAAACATTAAAAAGCAATGGAGATCTTGTTTTCTCCGTTGCTTTTGGCCACAGCTCTGATGTACTGCGTAGGCATGCGCAGTACATCAGAACTGCCGCGGATACCAGCCAGCTGCGGAAGGGCAGCAAAGAGGCATTATACAATGCCATTATTTAAGAAAAGTAATTATTTCTTTTCTGAAATAATGTCATAGTATAATAGCAATAACCCACTTCTGGGTGTGGGTAATGCGGGATTTACCCACGGTTGTCTTTGTTTGGTCCCGAGGGCAAACCACGCCAACCGTGGGTAAATCCCGCATTACCCACACCCAGGAGTGGGTTATTGCTATAATATACCACAGTCATGGAGTCAGTTATTGCTATTATACAATGACATTATTTAAGATAAAAAATACTTACTTTTCTTAAATAATGTCCTTGTATAATGGCACATTGCTGTTCTTCCGCCAATGGTGGTATACTGCTTCCTTGTGATGATGTACTGCTCATGAGTATGGAAGTTGCATTCCCATGCTTACCCAGTACATCAATGCTTTGAAACAGAAGTAACGGACTAAAGAAAGTCTCCGTTGGTCCGTTTTTTTTTTGTTTTTTTTTTATTAATTTATACCAATGGAAAAAAGTTTGGGCGACCGGACCTTTTTCCACTGGTATATTGTGGGATTTACAATAGGCACGCTGGCCAATCAGCGTGCACGTTTTGGAATATTAATGGAGAGGTCATTGTATAATAACTTATAGGTGATGGCAGAACACAACAGTGCCAGTGCACTAACACAGAAGATGTGGTCTGAAAACTCATATGCTCTGGCAGAACACAACGGTGGCAGTGCACTAATACAGAAGGTGTAGTCGATCAGCTTAACCACTATGGCAGAACACAACACAGACAGTGCACTAATACAGAAGGTGTAGTCTATTAACTTACTGGCTATGGCAGAACTCCGACAGTCACAGACCACTAGCACAGAAGGTTTAGTATATTCACTTATAGGCTATGGCAGAACACAGCAGTGATAGTCATTGACACCGAAGGTGTAGTCTTTTCACTTATAGGCTATGGCAGAACACAACAGTGACAGTGCACTAACACCAAAGGTGTAGTCTTTTCACTTATAGGCTATGGCAGAACACAACAGTGAAAGTGCACTAACACAGAAGGTGTAGTCTATTAACATACACTACGGCAGTGCACTAACGCAGAAGGTGTAGTCTGTTAACTTTTCCAACAGTGACAGTGCACTAACACAGAAGATATAGTCTATTAACTTATAGGCAATGGCAGAACTCCAAAAGTGACAGTGCACTAAAACAGAAGGTGTACTCTATTAACTTATAGGCAATGGCAGAACTCCAAAAGTGACAGTGCACTAACACAGAAGATGCACTCTATTAACTTATAGGCTATAACAGAATTCCAACAGTGCTATTGCACTAACACAGAAAGTGTAGTCTATTAACTTATAGGCTATGGCAGGACACAACAGTGAGAGTGCACTAACACAGAGGGTGTAGTGCATTAACTTATAAACTATGGCAGACCTCCAGCAGTGACAATGTAAAAACACAGAAGGTATAGTCTGTTATACAATGACCCCCCCATTAATATTCAAAAACGTGCAGGTTGTTAATCAGAGTTATAGTAATGGAAAAAGGTCTGGTCGCCCGGACTTTTTCCATTACTATAACTCTTTTTTTACAGCAAAGGAGAATGCAAGATCTCCGTTGCTTCACACTGTCTCGCTATGCAAACCTCGTTTAACATAGCGAGACAGCTTTAAAAAAGCAACAGAGATTCTCTGTTGCTTCTTTTAAAGCTGTCTCGCTATGTTAAACCCATTTAACATAGTGAAATAGTTTAAAAAGCAACGGAGATCTTGCTTTCTCCATTGCTTTTGCCCACAGCTCTGATGTACTGCGTAGGCATATGCATGTGCAGTAAATCAGAACTGCCGCAGAATACCAGACAGCTGCAGAAGGGCAGCAAGGAGGCATTATACAATGCCATTATTTAAGAAAAGCAATTATTTTTTTTCTTAAAGAATGCCATTGTACAATAGCAATAACCCACTTCTGGGTGTGGGTAATGCTGCATTTATCCACGGATGGCTTTGTTTGGTCACTCGGGCTTCACCCTCATGACTAAACCACACCGACCGTAGGTATATCCAGCATTACCCACACCCAGGTGTGGGTTATTGCTATATTAGGCTATGGCAGAACTCCAGCAGTGATAGTGCACTTACACAGAAGGTGTTATCGTCTGACTATAGCTATAGCAGAACACAATATTGCAGTGCAGTAACACAGAAGGTGTAGTCTATTAACATATAGGCTATGGCAGAACTCCAACAGTGACAGTGCACAAACGCAAAAGGTGTAGTCTATTTATTTTATTTTATTTTTTATTTTACATTTGTTAACCGGGCTAGTCCAACTGGATACATGTCCATTTTCAGTGGAGGCCCGAGGAGAAAAGCTCCACTACAATCTATTAAAACAAGTAAATATATCACATGGTGCAGGAATACAAAGTTATACGATACTATAGAAACATAAGTTAAAATTACAGCAAGTTCTTAATAGGTTTCGGCAGAACACAACAGTGACAATCGACTAATACAGAAGGTGTACTCTATTGACTTATAGGCTATGGCAGAATTCCAACAGTGACAGACCACTAACACAGAAGGTTTAGTATATTCACTTATAGGCTATGGCAGAACACAGCAGTGATAGTCATTGACAGCGAAGGTGTAGTCTTTTCACTTATACGCTCTGGCAGAACACAACAGTGAAAGTGCACTAACACAGAAGGTGTAGTTTATTAACTTTTAGGCTATAACAGAACTCCAACAGTGACAGTGCACTAACACAGAAGTTGTAGTCTGTTAATTTTTAGGCTATGGCAGAACTCCAACAGGACAGTGCACTAACACATAAGGTATAGTCTATTAACTTATAGGCAATGGCAGAACTCCAAAAGTGACAGTGCACTAACACAGAAGGTGTAGTTTATCAACATAGGGCTATGGCAGAATTTCAAGAATAACAGTGCACTAACACAGAAGGTAGAGTCTATTCACTTATACGCTATGGCTGAACACAACAGTGACAGTGCACTAACACAGAAGGTGTAGTCTTTCATCTTATAAGCTCTGGCAGAACACAACGGTGGCAGTGCACTAAGACAGAAGGTGTAGTCTATCAGCTTAACTGCTATGGCAGAACACAACATTGATAGTGCCTGAACATAGAAGGTGTAGTCTATTAACTTATAAGCTCTGGCAGAACTCCAGCAGTGACAGTATACTAACACAGAAAGTGCAGTCTGTTAAGTTATAGGCTATGGCAGAACTCCACCAGTGACAAGGCACTAACACAGAAGATGTAGTCTATTAACTTATAGGTTATGGTAGAACACTACAGTGATAAAGCACTAACCTTTTGTATTAGTTCAATGTCTGTGTTGTGTTCTCCCATAGTGGTTAAGCTGATAGACTACACCTTCTGTATTAGTTTAATGTCTGTGTTGTGTTCTGCCATAGTGGTTAAGCTGAAAGGCTCATCCAGACTCTGCTACACTTTGCTGTGAAGGAAAGGTTAGTTTGCTTTTATTTTTTGTATTTTGTATATTTTAAATACTGTAGTTTGTTTTCTTTACCTTGTGTTTTACCTGCATTCTGCTTTAATGGCATATTAAAACTTCAAAATAGACCACAACTCTCTCTCTCTTCTGAGTCAGGTAGAATTTTTTTTCCCTGCTCTCCCACCCAGTCATAGTTGTCTTGTTAAATACCACTGTCTTTCTAGTTGCCTATCTCTTATGTTAATCTGACCATATATCTCATTTCCTCTCTACTTTCACTGGCTTGTGAAATAATCACTAAATCAAAAACCCCTCCCCTTCAACTATTTAAATTTTTTGGCCATCCTACTGTATTCCATAGTACCAGAATACAAAAGTGACCACCCCTTTCAACCCATCTTGCTGTTTTAAAAATAGTAACTCTCCACTAAACCTTAACCTTTTAAACAGGTAAAACTTAAGTTACCTACTTTCACGTCTACCTTCTCTAGTGCACACTGCAGTGTGCATTTTCTTTATCTTACTTTTAAGCATCCCTTTGACTAGCACTTTCTCTAATACCTGCTGGAAAGCACTAGGAAGCCTTAAACTGATACAAGCACTCAACTCTCCTTGTTAATAAGGAGAAATTAATAGTTTACACTAAACAGCCTATAATTGCAAAGTACCTTGCTAAGGTAAGGGAAAACAGCTCCTGTACTTTACAAAAAAAAAAAAGAAAAAGCATCAAACCAGGCATGTCCAAAGGTCAGCTTCCGGTGATTTCTCCTGTCCACCTGGTGAACCTGGGCATACTGGAGCAATGCAGCAACTGCCTCATGTACACAGACAACCCTTTCCTTCTACCACCCAACACTACAACCTGTGAGAGATGCACTTACATAGCCAAAATGGAAGCAAACCTCTCTCCACCCAAGATTGTGCTAGACAGTCAAGAGGAGAAGGTTACCACCCACACTACACCTCAAGCAACACATAGCCCTTCTAAACCCACACCACCAACACCCACATATAGCAACACTAAATCCACATATGCAGAGGCCCTTAACTGTAACCTGCCCAAGCAACAAGGACCTCTGAAGCTGAAACGCAAACAAACACCAATCACAACCAAAGTGTCACATAGTTCACAACACCTGTGTGCCACTCAGCAACAGCCCCTAAGGCAAGACAATGTACCTAACACTTTAGTCATAGGTGACTCTATAGTCTGGCACACTGATGTCCCTCTCACCAGGTTGAACAAGGAGAAAATTACAGTCAGCTGCCTGTCGGGTGCCAGGATCTGCCATATAACGCATGCACTCAAGTCACTCCACAATAAGTACAAATATGACTCTGTCATTGTCCATGTTGGAGTGAATGACTTGAGACGTACCTCCCTGGACTACATGAAAAGAGACATGGAAGAGCTCTCGGATCATGTGGCCCAGGCAGGTATGACCCTAGCCCTGAGTAGCATCCTGCCTTCACCCAGAATGATACCACAATATAAGGACAAAATGATTGACTTCAACAATTGGCTAAGCTTCTGGTGTCATTCAAAGGGGATCCAGTATCTGTCTGCCTGGGGCGACATGATTGACAGACCACGATGCTTTGCCAGAGATGGTCTGCACCTGTCGCCTCTGGGATTCAGGTTACTGGCTAAGGCTCTTGGCACCCCTATAGTGCCTTTTTAGGCAAAGTTCAAAGGACAAAACCACCACCGTAACAGGTACAAGCATGCAAAATCTGAAGGTAATGCTACTCAATGCTAGAAGTCTAAACCTCAAAATGCACTCTCTCGAGGCACTCCTAAAAATGGAGAACATCGATATCTGTGCAGTAACTGAGACCTGGTTCAAGGCTCCAGAGAGCACCCCTGCAATACCAGGCTACAACTCTTACCACACTTTTCGGCCACCGAAGCAGGACAGAAACACTAAAGGTGGAGGAGTGTCAATATTCACCAAGGATATTCACACCACCAGGCTAGTCACCCAACACAATGCGTCTGAAATTCTCCAGGTGCAACTAACACTAGGTAAGACTGCAATCCAAATTGTAGCTTGCTACAGGTCCCCCACCATACCCCAAGATTCTCAGTGCACCTTTCTACACATACTGGAAAATATTAAGATAGAACCAAACACCCTAATACTGGGTGATTTTAACTACCCTGCCATTAACTGGGAAAGCTACTCATGTACCAACACCTTTGCCCAATGGTTCTTGGAATTCATAAATTCCAATGCCTTGGATCAACTAATCCATAGTCCCACCAGGGGCTCCAATATCCTAGACCTGGTCATTACCAGCATGGGAAATCGATGCTCCACATCTATGGTCACCCCCTCGTTAGTCACGTCTGACCATAAGCTAATCACCCTTAACATCCACATCCCACCCCCAACCCCCAGTAAGGAAACCTCCATAAAAAACTTCTCCAAAGCCAACTTCATGCTACTCAAGTCAGAAGTGACAAACTTCATGACACCCATGCAGACGGGAACTGAAAGTTCAACTGCTGAATCCTACACTAAGGCACTGTATGAGCACATCCACTCATGCATAAATCGTGCCATTCCAAATAGAACCAAGAAGCTCTCATCCAAAAAAAAGAAACCAATCTGGTGCTTCCCAGCCATAAACAAACTTTACAACAAAAGGAAGAAACTGTTGCAGAAAAGAGGAAAATCCCAGGATGCAAAAAACTTCCTTACCAGCCTCAGTAAGAAACTGAGATTCCTCATAAAATCCTCCAAAGCTAGTTACGAAAATAAAATTGCCAAAGATTCCAAAGACAACAACAAAGCATTGTATAACTATGTCAAGAATCTAAATGGCAATGCTCAGATCTGCTCTGAGCTAAAACAGAATGGCATTAAATATACTGATCCCAAGGATATTGCCAATATCCTGGCAGATCGATTCAGTGCCAACTTCACCCCCCTCTCACCCCCTAAATGGCCCATCTCAATACCGGAAGATTGCCAAATTCCAGTAATAACGGCCACACAGGTAAAAAACGCACTCTCCAAAGCTAAGAATACAGCATCCATGGGACCAGATGACATCCCAGGTTGTGTACTACATGAACTACAATATGAACTGGCATCTCACCTAAGTGTCATGTTTAATCATAGCCTCACCTCAGGTTTCGTGCCCACTGAGTGACGCACAGCTACAGTTATCCCACTCCACAAGGGGGGATCCACCTTGGATCCCAGAAACTACCATCCCATCAGTATGACAAGCCTTATCTGCAAGGCCATGAAGCGTATTATCATGGAACTTATAAACAAAGACATTGGCAACCTTCAAACACTGGACCCCACCCAGTTTGGGTTCGTGAAGGGACGATCTTGTCTCCTGAACTTGACTGACTTCTTCTAATCAGTCTCCAGAGCCATGGACAAGGGTAATGTGGTCCACACAGCCTATCTAGACCTTGCCAAGGCCTTTGACACCATCCCCCACTCTGGAATCATAGATAAACTTACTAAGCTGGGCATTAATCCCTACGTCACCCAATGGGTTGCTAACTGGCTTACTGATAGAACCCACACTGTAAAAGTAGCAGACTCCAAATCCAGCTCCAGACAAGTGACAAGTGGAGTACCTCAGGGTTCAGTCCTGGGACCGCTCTTGTTTGGCATCTACTTCTCTGAAGTACAAGCCAACAATAAGGAACTCTGGATTACAAAGTTTGCAGATGACTGCAAACTGGGAGCCATTATTGAATCCCCAAATGATGTGGATACTCTACAAAAGGGCCTTACAGAAACAGATGCTTGGTGCCAGAGCCATGGGCTCAAGCTCAGTGCCAAGAAATGTATAGTTATCCTCTTTGGGAAAAAACATGTATCCATGAATTACCATATAGGTGGCAGTACACTAAACTCCAAAAGTTTGATAAGAGACTTAGGGACACAGGTGGACAGCGGTCTCACCTTCGATAACCACATCACCACAACAGTCAGGAAATCCTTCTATGTGGCACACCTCATCACTAATGGCTTTTCATCCAGAAAAAAGGAGGTCATTGCCCCACTGTATTCATCCCTCATTAGACCCATTATAGAATACAATGCCCCGTTTGGTATGTACCTCTCAAGACATCTGCAACAACAGGAAAGGCCACAGAAATACCTCACTAAAAGAATCACAGGCCTAAAGCAGATGCCCTATGCTGACCGCCTTAAAAAACTCCAGCTATACTCTGTTGCATATCATCTACTCAGAGGCGATCTTTGCTTAACATACAAGCCCATGTCAAACCCAGAGCTGTTGGACATGCTACACTTAAAGAAATCCCAATCTCTCAGAGCCACATGCTCCAGGGATCTAAACCTTGTCATCACAATAAACAAAACATGCTGGAGGGATAGGTTCCTGACCCAGAGACTACCCAGTCTCTGGAATAGATTGCCCATACATGTCAAGCAGAGTGCCTCTTTGTCCCTCTTCAAAAGGAACCTTGATGATTGGATGGGAGAAAGGAAATTCACCCCGGGGATCACGTCAGTCACCCTGCTAGGCAGGGGTCCGGGGAAGTAAATAGTGTGGGAAGAAATAGCCAGGGAATTGTTATGGCTAGGCTTGTATAGGCCCTAGGGCTGATAGCCTAGTACCAACCTATGAACCTATGAACCTATAATAACTTATAGGCAATGGCAGAACACCAACAATGACAGTGCACTAACACAGAAGGTGTAGTATGTTAACTTATAAGCTGTGGAAAAACTTCAGCAGTGACAGTGTACTAATACAGAAAGTGTAGTCTGTTAACGGTCAGGCTATAGCAGAACTCAGCCAGTGACAAGGCACTAACACAGAACATATAGTCTATTAACTTATAGATTATGGCATCACACTACAGTGAAAGTGCACTTACACAGAAGGAATAGTCTATTAACTTATAGGCTATAGGAGAAGACGAACAGTGACACTGCACTAATACAGAAGGTGTGGTCTATTAACTTATAGGCCATGACAGAACTCCAACAGTGGCAGTGCATAAACAGAGAACATGAAGTCTATTAACTTATAGGGTATGGCAGCACACAACAGTGACAATGCACTAACACAGAAGGTGTAGTCTATTCACTTATAGGCTATGGCAGAACACAACACTGACAGTGCACTAACACAGATGGTATAGTCTATTAACTTACTGGCTATGGCAGAACTCCAACAGTCACAGTGCACTAACACAGAAGGTGTAGTTTATTAACATAGGGCTATGGCAGAATTTCAAGAATAACAGTGCACTAACACAGAAGGTAGAGTCTATTCACTTATACGCTATGGCTGAACACAACAGTGACAGTGCACTAACACAGAAGGTGTAGTCTATTAACTTATAGGCTGTGGCAGAACACAACAGTGTCAGTCCACTAACACAGAATCTGTAGTCTATTAACATAGAGGCTATGGCAGAACTCCAACAGTGACAGTGCACAAACGCAAAAGGAGTAGTCTATTTACTTAATAGGTTTCGGCAGAACACAACAGTGACAATCGACTAATACAGAAGGTGTACTCTATTGACTTATAGGCTATGGCAGAATTCCAACAGTGACAGACCACTAACACAGAAGTTATAGTCTAGTAACTTATAGGCTATGACAGAACTCCAGCACTGGCAGTGCATGAACACAGAAAGTGTAGTCTATTAACTTATACATTAAAGCAGAACAAACAGTGACAGTGCACTAACACAGAAGGTGTAGTCTATTAACTTATAGGCTATGGCAGAACTCCAACAGTGACAATGCACTAACACAGTGGGAGTAATCTATTTACTTATAGGCTATGGCAGAACTCCAACAGTGACGGTGCATTAACACTGAAGGTGTATTCTACTAAATTATAAACTATGGCAGAACTCCAGGAGTGACAGTGCACAAACACAGAAGGAGTAGTCTTTTATCTTATATGCGATGGCAGAACACAACATTGACAGTGCACTAACAAAGAAGGTGCAGTCTATCAACTTATAGGCTATGGCAGAACACAATACTGACAGTGCACTAACACAGATGGTATAGTCTATTAACTTACTGGCTATGGCAGAACTCCAACAGTCACAGTGCACTAACACAGAAGGTGTAGTTTATTAACATAGGGCTATGGCAGAATTTCAAGAATAACAGTGCACTAACACAGAAGGTAGAGTCTATTCACTTATATGCTATGGCTGAACACAATAGTGATAGTGCACTGACACAGAAGGTGTAGTCTATTAACTTATAGACTATGGCAGAACACAACACTGACAGTGCACTAACCCAGAAGGTGTAGTCAATTACCTTATAGGTTATGGCAGAACCCCAACAGTGACAGTGCACTAACAACGAAGGTGTAGTCTATTAACTTATACACTATGGCAGTGCACTAATGCAGAAGGTGTAGTCTGTCAGCTTAACTGCTATGGCAGAACACAACATTGACAGTGCTCGAACACAGAAGGTGTAGTCTATTAACTTATAAGCTCTGGCAGAACTCCAGCAGTGACAGCATACTAACACAGAAAGTGTAGTCTGTTAACTTATAGGCTATGGCAGAACTCAACCAGTGACAAGGCACTAACACAGAAGGTGCAGTTAATTATCTTTTGGGCTATGGCAGAACTCCAACAGTGACAGACCACTAACACAGAAGGTGTAGTCTAGTAACTTATAGGCTATGACAGAACTCCAGCACTGGCAGTGCATGAACACAAAAAGTGTAGTCTATTAACTTATATGCTAAGGCTGAACTCCAACAGTGACAGTACACTAACACAGAAGGCATAGTCTACTAACTTATAAGCTATGGCAGAACTCCAGCAGTGACAGTGCAGTAACACAGAAGGTGTAGTCTGTTAAATTATAGGCTGTGGTAGGACTCCAACAGAGACAGTGCACAAACACAGAAGGTGTAGTCTTTTATCTTATATGCTATGGCAGAACACAACATTGACAGTGCACTAACAAAGAAGGTGCGATCAATTAACTTATAGGCTATGGCAGACCACAACACTGAAAGTGCACTAACAAAGATGGTGTAGTCTATTAACTTACAGGCTATTAACATATAGGCTGTGGAAGAACTGCAAGAATAGCAGTGCACTAACACAGAAGGTGTAGTCTTTCATCTTATAGGCTATGGCAGAACACAACAGTTACAGTGCACTAACAAATATGGTGTAGTCTATCAACTTATAGGCTATGGCAGAACACAACACTGACAGTGCACTGACACAGAAGGTGCAGTCTACTACCTTCCAGACTATGGCAGAATTTCAGCAGTCACAGTGCACAAACACAGAAGGGGTAGTCTATTTAAACAATACCCGATGACATGGTGTGGGATATTGAAGATTTACCCACAGCTGATGTAGTTTAATCATGAGGGCGAAGCCCGAGTGATTAAATAAAGCCAACCATGGGTAAATCTTCAATATACCACAATCATGGAATCGGATATTGCTATTATACAATGACATTATTTAAGATAAAAAATACTTACTTTTCTTAAATAATGTCCTTGTGTAATGGCACATTACTGTTCTTCTGCCAAAGCCCGAGTGATTAAATAAAGCCAGCCATGGGTAAATCTTCAATATACCACAATCATGGAATCGGATATTGCTATTATACAATGACATTATTTAAGATAAAAAATACTTACTTTTCTTAAATAATGTCCTTGTATAATGGCACATTACTGTTCTTCCGCCAATGGTGGTATACTGCTTCCTTGTGATGATGTACTGCTCATGAGTATGGAAGTTGCATTCCCATGCTTACCCAGTACATCAATGCTTTGAAACAGAAGCAACGGACTAAAGAAAGTCTCCGTGGATCCTTTTATTTTTTTTATTAAATTATACCAACAGAAAAAGTTTGGGCGACCGGATGTTTTCCTTTGGTATATTGTGGGATTTACAATGGGCACACTGGCCAATCAGCATGCACATTTTGGAATATTAATGGGGAGGTTATTGTATAATAACTTATAGGTGATGGCAGAACACAACAGTGACAGTGCACTAACACAGAAGGTGTGGTCTATTAACTTATACGCTATGGCAGAACACAACACTGGCAGTGCACTAACACAGAAGGTGTAATCTATTAACTTAACTGCTATGGCAGAACACAACACAGACAGTGCACTAATACAGAAGGTGTAGTCTATTAACTTCCTGGCTATGGCAGAACTCCAGCAGTCACAGAGCACTAACACAGAATGTTAAGTATATTCACTTATAGGCTATGGCAGAACACAACAGTGATAGTGCATTAACACCGAAGGTGTAGTATATTCACTTATAGGCTACGGCAGAACACAATAGTGATAGTGCACTGACACAGAAGGTGTTGTCTATTAACTTATAAACTACGGCAGTGCACTAACACAGAAGGTGTAGTCTATCAGCTAAACCGCTATGGCATAACACAACATTGATAGTGCCCTAACACAGAAGGTGTAGTCTATTAACGTATAAGCTGTGGCAGAACTCCAGCAGTGACAGTATACTAACACAGAAAGTGTAGTCTGTTAACTTATAGGCTATGGCAGAACTCCACCAGTGACAAAGCACTAACACAGAAGATGTAGTCTATTAACTTATCGGCTATGACAGAACATAACCGTGGCAGTGCACTAACACAGAAGGAGTATTCTATTAACTTATAGGCTATGGCAGAACACAACAGCCACAGAACACTAACAGAAGGTTTAGTATATTCACTTATAAGCTATGGCAGAACACAACAGCGATAGTGCACTAACACTGAATGTGCAGTCTATTCATTTATAGGCTACAGCAGAACACAACATTGATAGTTCAGTAACACAGAAGGTGTATTCTATTAACTTATAGGCTATGGCAAAACACAACAGCCACAGAGCACTAACACAGAAGGTTTAGTATATTCACTTATAGGCAATGGCAGAACACAACAGCAATAGTGCACTAACACTGAAGGTGTAGTCTATTCTCTTATAGGCTACAGTAGAACACAACAGTGATAGTCCAGTAACACAGAAGGTGTAGTCTATTAACTTATGCACTATGGCAGTGCACTAAAACATAAGGTGTAGTCTATCAACTTAACCGCTATGACAGAACAAAATATTGACAGTACGCAAACACAGTAGGTGTAGTCTATTAACTTATAGGCTATGGCAGAACTACAATAATGACAGTGCACTAACACAGAAGGTGTAGTCTATGAACTTATATGCTGTGGCAGAACTCCACCAGTGACAAGGCAGTAACACAGAAGATGTAGTATATTAACTGAAAGGTTATGGCAGAACACTACAGTGAAAGTGCACTAACACAGAAGGTGTAGTCTGTTAACTTTTAGACTATGGCAGAACTCCAACAGTGACAGTGCACTAACACAGAAGGTGTACTCTATTAACTTATAGGCTATGACAGAATTCCAACAGTGCTATTGCACTAACACAGAAGGTGTAGTCTATTAACTTATAGGCTATGGCAGAACTCCAGCAGTGACAGTGCACTTACACAGAAGGCGTTATCTTTTGACTTATAGGCTATAGCAGAACACAATATAGCAGTGCAGTAACACAGAAGGTGTAGTCTATTAACTTATAGGCTATGGCAGAACACAACAGTGTCAGTCCACTAACACAGAAGGTGTAGTCTATTTACTTAATAGGTTTTGGCAGAACACAACAGTGACAATCGATTAATACAGAAGGTGTAGTCTATTGACTTATAGGCTATGGCAGAACTCCAACAGTGACAGACCACTAACACAGAAGTTATAGTCTAGTAACTTATAGGCTATGACAGAACTCCAGCACTGGCAGTGCATGAACACAGAAAGTGTAATCTATTAACTTATACATTAAGGCAGAACACAACAGTGACAGTGCACTAACACAGAAGGTGTAGTCTATTAACTTATAGGCTATGGCAGAACTCCAACAATGACAATGCACTAACACAGTGGGAGTAATCTATTTACTTATAGGGTATGGCAGAAATCCAACAGTGACGGTGCACTAACACCGAAGGTGTATTCTACTAAATTATGAACTATGGCAGATCTCCAGCAGTGACAGTGCACGAACACAGAAGGAGTAGTCTTTTATCTTATATGCTATGGCAGAACACAACATTGACAGTACACTAACAAAGAAGGTGCAGTCTATCAACTTATAGGCTATGGCAGAACACAACACTGACAGTGCACTAACACAGATCGTATAGTCTATTAACTTACTGGCTATAGCAGAACTCCAACAGTCACAGTGCACTAACACAGAAGGTGTAGTTTATTAACATATAGGCTATGGCAGAATTCCAAGAATAACAGTGCACTAACACAGAAGGTAGAGTCTATTCACTTATACGCTATGGCTAAACACAACAGTGACAGTGCACTAACACAGAAGGTGTAGTCTTTCATCTTATAGGCTATGGCAGAACACAACAGTTACAGTGCATTAACAAATATGGTGTAGTCTATCAACTTATAGGCTATGGCAGAACACAACAATGACAGTGCACTGACACAGAAGGTGCAGTCTATTACCTTACATGCTATCACAGAATTCCAGCAGTCACAGTGATCGAACACAGAAGGTGTAGTCTATTTAAGCAATAACCGATGACGTGGTGTGGTATATTGAAGATTTAGGCCATGGCAGAACAGAACAGTGAAAGTGCCCTAACACAGAGGATGTAATCTATTAACTTATAGGCAAGGCAGAACTTCGGCACTGACAGTGCACTAACACAGAAGGTGTCATCTATTCACTTATAGGCAATGTCAGAACACAACAGTGACAGAGCATTAACACAGAAGGTGTAGTCTATTAACTTATAGGCTTTGGCAGAACACAACAGTGACAGTGCACTAACACAGAAGGTGTAATCTATTAACTAATATGCTATGGCAGAACTCCAATAGTGACAGTGCACTAAAAGAGAAGGTGTTGTCTATTAACTTATAGGCTATGACAGAATTCCAACAGTGGCACTGCACTAAGACAGAAGGTGTAGTCTATTAACTTATAGGATATGGCAGGACACAACAGTGAGAGTGCACCAACAGAGAGGGTGCAGTCTATTAACTTACAAACTATGGCAGAACTCCAGCAGTGACAGTGCAATAGCACAGAAGGTGTAGTCTGTTAACTTATAGGCTATGACGAAACTCCAGGAATGGCAGTGCACTAACACAGAAGGTGTAGTCAATTAACTTATAGACTATAGCGGAACACAACAGTGACAGTGCACTAACAAAGAAGGTGTAGTTTATTAACATATAGGCTATGGCAGAATTCCAAGAATAACAGTGCACTAACACAGAAGGTAGAGTCTATTCACTTATACGCTATGGCTAAACACAACAGTGACAGTGCACTAACACAGAAGGTGTAGTCTTTCATCTTATAGGCTATGGCAGAACACAACAGTTACAGTGCATTAACAAATATGGTGTAGTCTATCAACTTATAGGCTATGGCAGAACACAACAATGACAGTGCACTGACACAGAAGGTGCAGTCTATTACCTTACATGCTATCACAGAATTCCAGCAGTCACAGTGATCGAACACAGAAGGTGTAGTCTATTTAAGCAATAACCGATGACGTGGTGTGGTATATTGAAGATTTAGGCCATGGCAGAACAGAACAGTGAAAGTGCCCTAACACAGAGGATGTAATCTATTAACTTATAGGCAAGGCAGAACTTCGGCACTGACAGTGCACTAACACAGAAGGTGTCATCTATTCACTTATAGGCAATGTCAGAACACAACAGTGACAGAGCATTAACACAGAAGGTGTAGTCTATTAACTTATAGGCTTTGGCAGAACACAACAGTGACAGTGCACTAACACAGAAGGTGTAATCTATTAACTAATATGCTATGGCAGAACTCCAATAGTGACAGTGCACTAAAAGAGAAGGTGTTGTCTATTAACTTATAGGCTATGACAGAATTCCAACAGTGGCACTGCACTAAGACAGAAGGTGTAGTCTATTAACTTATAGGATATGGCAGGACACAACAGTGAGAGTGCACCAACAGAGAGGGTGCAGTCTATTAACTTACAAACTATGGCAGAACTCCAGCAGTGACAGTGCAATAGCACAGAAGGTGTAGTCTGTTAACTTATAGGCTATGACGAAACTCCAGGAATGGCAGTGCACTAACACAGAAGGTGTAGTCAATTAACTTATAGACTATAGCGGAACACAACAGTGACAGTGCACTAACAAAGAAGGTGTAGTCAATTAACATAGGCTATGGCAGAACTCCAACAGTGACAGTGCACTAAAACAGAAGGTATAGTCAATTAACTTACAGGCTATGGCAGAACTCCAGCAGTGACAGTGCACTACCACAGAAGGTGCAGTTTATTATCTTTTGAGCTATGGCAGAACTCCAACAATGGACAGACCACTAACATTAACACAGAAGGTATAGTCTAGTAAATTATAGGCTGTGACAGAACTCCAGCACTGGCAGTGCATGAACACAGAAAGTGTAGTCTATTAACTTATACGCCAAGACCGAACACAACAGTGACAGTGCACTAACACAGAAGGCGTAGTCTACTAAATTATAAGCTATGGCAGAACTCCAGCAGTGGCCATGCTGTAACACAGAAGGTGCAGTCTGTTAACTTATAGGCTATGGTAGGACTGCAACAGTGACAGTGCACAAACACAGAAGGTGTAGTCTTTTATCTTATATGCTATGGCAGAACACAACATTGACAGAGCACTAACAAAGATGGTGCAGTCTATCAACTTACAGGCTATGGCAGTACACACCGCTGAAAGTGCACTAACACAGATGGTGTAGTCTATTAACTTACAGGTTATGGCAGAACTCCAACAGTCACAGTGCACTAATGCAGAAGGTGTAGTCTATTAACATAAAGGCTGTGGCAGAACTCCAAGAATAGCAGAGCACTAACACAGAAGGTAGAGTCTATTCACTTATATGCTATGGCTGAACACAACAGTGACAGTGCACTAACACAGAAGGTGCAGTGTTTCATCTTATAGGCTATGGCAGAACACAACAGTTACAGTGCACTAACAAATATGGTGTAGTCTATCAACTTATAGGCTATGTCAGAACACAACACTGACAGTGCACTGTCACAGAAGGTGTAGTCTATTACCTTACAGGCTATTACAGAATTCCTGCAGTCACAGTGAAGGTGTAGTCTATTTAAGCAATAACCGATGACATGGTGTGGTATATTGAAGATTTAGGCTATGGCAGAACAGAACTGTGAAAGTGCACTAAGACAGAGTATGTAGTCTATTAACTTATAGGCAAGGCAGAACTCCGGCACTGACAGTGCACTAACACAGAAGGTGTCGTATATTCACTTATAGGCAATGTCAGAACACAACAGTGACAGTGCATTAACACAGAAGGTGTAGTCTATTAACTTATAGGCTTTGGCAGAACACAACAGTGACAGTGCACTAACACAGAAGGTGTAATCTATTAACTTATATGCTATGGCAGAACTCCAACAGTGACAGTGCACTAAAAGAGAAGGTGTAATCTATTAACTTATAGGCTTTGGCAGAACACAACAGTGACAGTGTACTAACACAAAAGGTGTAGTCTTTCATCTTATAGGCTATGGCAGAACACAACAGTTACACTGCATTAACAATTATGGTGTAGTCTTTATAGGTTATGGCAGAACACAACACTGACAGTGCACTGACACAGAAGGTGTAGTCTTCCATCTTATAGGCTATGGCAGAACACAACAGTTACAGTGCATTAACAAATATGGTGTAGTCTATCAACTTATAGGCTATGGCAGAACACAACACTGACAGTGCACTGACACAGAAGGTGTAGTCTATTACCTTACAGGCTATTACAGAATTCCAGCAGTCACAGTGAACGAACACAGAAGGTGTAGTCTATTTAAGCAATAACCGATGACATGGTGTGGTATATTGAAGATTTAGGCAATGCAGAACAGAACTGTGAAAGTGCACTAACACAGTGACAATGCACTAACGCATCAGGAGTAGTCTATTAACTTATAGGATATGGCAGAACACAACAGTAGCAGTGCAAAAACACAGAAGGTGTATTCTATTAACTTATAGGCTATGGAAGAACACAACAGTCACAGAGCACTTACACAGAAGGTTTAGTATATTCACTTATAGGCTATGGCAGAACACAACAGTGATAGTATACTAACACTGAAGGTGTAGTCTATTCACTTAAAGGCTACAGCAGAACACAACAGTGATAGTTCAGTAACGCAGAAGGTGTAGTCTGTTAACATATACATTATGGCAGTGCACTAACACAGAAAGTTTAGTCTATCAGCTTAACCGCTATGGCAGAACACAACATTGACAGCGCCCTAACACAGAAGGTGTAGTCTATTAACTTATAAGCTGTGGCAGAACTCCAGCAGTAGCAGTATACTAACACAGAAAGTGTAGTCTGTTAACTTATAAGCTATGGCAGAACTCCAGCAGTGACAAGGCACTAACACAGAAGATATAGTCTATTAACTTTTAGGCTATGGCAAAAACTCCAACAGTGACAATGCGCTAACACAGAAGTAGTAGTCTATTCACATATAGGCTATGGCAGAACACAACGGTGATAGTGCACTAACACTGAAGGTGTAGTCTATTAACTTATAGGCTACGGCAGAACACAACACTGATAGTTCAGTAACACAGAAGGTGTAGTCTATTAACTTATAGGTTATGGTAGAACACTACAGTGACAATGCACTAACACAGAAGGAGTATTCTATTAACTTATAGGCTATGGCAGAACACAACAGCCACAGAGCACTAACACAGAAGATTTAGTATATTCACTTATAGGCTATGGCAGAACACAATAGCGATAGTGCACTAACACTAAAGGTGTAGTCTATTCACTTATAGGCTATGGCAGAACACAACAGTGATAGTTTGGTAACACAGAAGGTGAAGCCTTTTAACTTATACACTGTGGCAGTGCAATAACACAGAAGGTGTAGTCTATCAACTTAATGGCTATGGCAGAACAAAACATTGATAGTACGCTAACACAGAAGGTGTAGTCTTTTAACTTATAGGCTATGGCAGAACAACAACGACAGTGCACTAACATAGAAGGTGTAGTCTATTAACTTATATGCTGTGGCAGAACTCCACCAGTGACAAGGCACTAACACAGAAGATGTAGTCTATTAATCTATAGGTTATGGCAGAACATTACAGTGACAGTGCACTAACACAGAAGGTGTAGTCTGTTAACTTTTAGGCTATGGCAGAACACCAACAGTGACAGTGCACTAACACAGAAGGTATAGTCTATTAACTTATAGGCAATGGCAGAACTCCAACAGTGACAGTGCACTAACACAGAAGGTATAGTCTATTAACTTATAGGCAATGGCAGAACTCCAACAGTGACAGTGCACTAACACAGAAAGCATACTCTATTAACATAGGCTATGACAGAATTCCAACAGTGGCATTGCACTAACAGAGAAGGTGTAGTCTATTAACTTATATACTATGGCAGAACTTCAGCTGTGACAATGCAATAACACAGAAGGTATAGTCTTTTAACTTATAGGCTATGGCAGAACACAGCAGTGACAGTACAGTAACACAGAAGGTGTTGTCTATTAACATATAGGCTATGGCAGAACACAACAGTGACAGTGCACTAAAAGAGAAGGTGTAGTTTATTAACTTACAGGCTATGGTAGAACTCCAACCGTGACAGTGCAGTAACACAGAAGGTGTAGTCTATTAATTTATAGGCTATGACAGAACTCCAACACTGACAGTGAACTAACACAGAATGTGTATGTAGTCTGTTAACTTATAGGCTATGGCAGAACACAGCAGTGACAGTGCACTAACACAGAAGACATTGTCTATTAACTTATAGGCTTTGACAGAACTCCAACAGTGGCATACACTAACACATAACATGCAGTCTATTAACTTATAGGCTATGGCAAAACACAACATTTGCAGTGCACTAACAGAAGGTGTAGTCTATCAGCTTATAGACTGTGACAGAACACAACAGTGACAGGGCTCTAACACAGAAGGTATAGTCTATTAACATGTAGGCTATGGCAGAACTCCAACAGTAACAGTGCAGTAACACAGAAGCTGTAGTCTGTTAACTTATAAGCTATGGCAGAACACAACAGTGATAGTGCACTAACACAGAAGTGTAGTCTGTTAACTTTTAGGCTATGGCAAAACTCCAACAGTAACAATGCACTAACACAGAAGGTGTAATCTATTAACTTATAGGCTATGGCAGAACACAACAGTGACAGTGCACTAACTCAGAAGGTGTAATCTATTAATTTATAGGCTATGGCAGAACACAACAGTGACAGTGCACTAACACAGAAGGTGTAGTCTATCAGCTTAACTGCTATGGCAGAACACAATGCTGACAGTGCACTAACACAGAAGGTGTAGTAAATTAACGCACAGGCTCGTTTTTTGTCAAATGGTAAACCTACGGTCTGCTGACATCCAGGTAAGGGATTATCAAAGCTTTGTTCATTAAAAGGTGACTCAGATGGTTTGACTTATTTATTTATTTGTTTATTTGATATTTGTTATCCTGGATAGCCCATATAATCAAAAGCCCTTTTTCAGTGGAATTGTTAATTGATGTTAGAACTGGGGAAGAGAAGAGAAGAGAAGGTGAGTGTTATATTTTTTCACTGTCTCTTTTTTCTCTGATTTTTTGCACCCTTTGCATTAGTATATATCTAGTTTAGCGGGTTGGGGAATTGTCACTTTGTTGAGGGAGCAGTGTGGGTTGTATTTTTCTATGTTTAACAGCCATAGCAGCACTGCCATTTTTAGTTGCAACCTCACATGGTTTCAGACATTTTAGGTTCAATTTATTATCAATCAATTAAATTAGAAATGGTTATCCATAGTAAATCTGACTCAAACATATTGCATAACTGCCATGTTTATCCACTTTTCTAAATCACACAAATAATGCACTCATCTAGATATTGCACATTTAATATAAATCTGTAAAGAAATGCATTCTATGGTAACATTGTACAGAATTCATTTCTTTAAAGCATCATAGAAATAGACTGAGCAGAGTTACTCCAAAAAAACACATACACAGACAGACATGCACACACAAAGAAACATACATGCTCATGTTTATGCAAAAAATTACTATAGCACATACTTCAGTCTAGATCAGATAATAAAGTGGTTTAAGGAAGATGAAAACTGTGAAACTCTGGATTGAAGCTCTGTTGGATGCTGTCAACAGAGTAAAAGAGAGATCAGGGTGATCCTTGACTGACTCTGATCTTTGTGAATGACTGGACCAGTCTTCATTTCAGGAATCTTTATTGTTTTATTTATTTATTTATTTATTTATATATGGTGATGTAAGCACATTTTACAAACAATAATTGTTGGTTTTGCCAAGACCATCTTTATGATTCCCAGTACTGTGGGGCAGATTTGCCCAAAAGGATGTTAACACAAACTTGGAAACGCAGACTGTTTTATGTTTTTCTCATCTCATGCAAGATCTATAATGTATATAAACAGTTTACTAATAGATTCCCATATGGCTAGAGAACACTGTATGCCACAAGACCTCCTTCTTTCTGGACACTACTCTGCCATTTCATAAAGATACTACATTGAATTTCAACTGTGAGCTAGTGAAGGTAAGGAAAACAAATCCAAATACATTATATAGCATGCAGAATTAGCTGAAGCAAAGCTTGATACCTACTCGATATACAAGGAAAACGACTTTGACAGTTAACAGAATGTGAGAAATCTGGGTCTTTTTATGTTTTTTTTTTCCTTTTCTTTTTTACCAAATAGAAACATGACAAATTTTTATTACTTTAGACTAAAAGATAAAATTTGAAGCCATGTCAAATTATTAGTAAAGCAAAGAAAATGTCAGAAATGTAACAAATAATAAAATGATCAAATATGTAAAGCAGTCATACTGGTTTAAATAGCTCTGAAAATACAGCATTTAAGGGAGCAGTGACAAAATCCATATACTACACAATTAAGCATTAGCATTTTCAGTATGAAAGCTGTTTTACCAATTAAACTACCAGTATTTTTTTTATTCTAAAGGGGAATCTGCTGGAAAATTTGCATCAGCTTTTTTGCATTGCAGCTTACATCTCAGAAAAAAACAAAGAAGTACAAAAAGACACATTTGTTCCCATAGCTAGAGATGATACAGTAACAGTATTTAGTGTATTTTGTCTTGTTATAAGCAAAAACTGACTCGGCAGTAAGTTACAACCCTAAAAAATCTGCAATATTCTCATCATTTATTTTTACAATAGTGCCAAATATTGTGAATTTGCTAAGCTGTGTGGCTCCTTACTCAAAAAGAAATGAGTGCTGCATAAAACTTATAGATTAAGAAACAAGCTTTTCAATGAAACTACCTTAACATCAGATAAATAAGAAATTCTATGTACGGCAAATGATGTAACAAGTAAACAAATCAGACAACTTGCTGAGAATATGAATGAACTGATAGAAGGAAGAGTTAAAGTTAAAACTGTTGATACATATTGTTATGCGAAGCAATGCAGAAGCCACATCACAGCGAGAAACAAAACATGATGCAAGGAAATGACTGTGCAGATGAAAATAAGGGAGAAAAAATTCATTAGATGCCATGTTTCCCAAAATGTGATCAGAGGCATGATGGCAAAACGTCTCTGGCAATGAATAAGGAACAGAAGAACTGAGGTTTATTGAACTTTTTTTTAAAGTTGCAAAGCAAAGAGAAGGAGATTAGATAGAGAAATTGTTTACCAGCAATTGATGCAAATAGAAATTCAGATACCTTACATCCTAACTCTGTTGCAGAGCAGGAATTATTTGTTAATGGCTTGCATCTGCATGCAGTAGATACTGTGACTACAGAAAAGGCAGAAGCACATGACTGTTGCAATAAATGAATCAGTGGAATGAGAAATTGCACAATATGGCAAAAGTTCTGACTTTGAGCTTGATACTTTTACAGAGTTTAATACCCTGGTAACAGGTGCATCCGGGGATTTGTGTTGCAAGGCACTAAGGAAGGCAAAAAAAAACAATTTTACTGACATATTCAAGTCATATGTTAATACCAAAGTTCAAAAAGAACAATGCTATATGTATAACATTGAACTTAGCATTTTTTTAATTCAAAGTTTTTTACTGGAACAGTCAAACCTTTTGGAAAGCATTGCTTATAGACTGTTGGGCATTTTAATTGGTAATCTATGGGTGAATAAAGGTTGAATTTTCACACTTCCTTTACTCGATATGCAACCTGCCTAGGGTCAGACCTACTCCATAAAAGTCACTGTCAGTGGGTTATGCCATCAGTGATGCTCTTTTTGGGGGGAACTTCCCCTTCTTTGTATTGGTGTGATTGTGGAGTTGGTATATATAAGTTTCGGTGTTAGGGAGACATCCACACTGCAAAAATACTTTAAAAAATGTTTTGGCTGTTTTTAGGAAATGCAGTTCAGGGATTCTGATCTTCTGTGGGTTTAACTCATAGTGGAAGCATTTTAAATATACACACAGTGTGCAGCTCCAGTCTCAGTGCGCTATTGCACATTATACAGATAACAAAAGCAAATATTCACACATTCATGCACAACAAGAAAAGTCAAGTATTCCCATAGCCATGAAGGACATCATTTGAAAATTTGCAAAGCAGACAAACTGTAAAATCATGAAGTAAACAGCTTCCCCAGTCAGCTGGAAGAGCTGCAAGGTAATCCTGTGTGTAACAGCAAAGATTTGATGAGCAATATAGTGCATAAACTGCTGTGTAAACGTTCTCCCCTTACTTTCTATCATATTGTCCTTGCAGTGTCCTTATGACATTATTATTTTCATGTTTTCCCTGTTACATTTATTAAATAACTGTATACACCACCAGACTGGCTAGGTTATGCTATGCATGTGAGCTGATTGATTGGTTCATGCTGTGACCTCTGAAACTGTCCCACTTTGATCTCCTTCCACATCTGTTCCTAAGCCTTCCTGCCCCTCTCTACTTAGCACAACTAGGAGCCATGCCTATATAATACCCTTCCATACTACCTACTTAAAGACAAACAGCAGAATAAAACAAACCTCTTTTATTAACATTGTCACTATGCAATCATATGGAAACACTTCATTATTCACTTTTTGCAATAAAGAGACATGAAAACATTATAGTAAATATAATAATGAACATTTTCAAGTCTAGTAGTTACCACAGACTTAAAATCTGCATTTTCTGTAATATGTCCAGCTGAACACATTTTCCAAAATCTCTCACCATCAACCAGTATGAAACATCTCATCCCATGATAACAAAATATATCCACTCCTAGATCAAACCAGACTACTTCACAACACAAACTATGGAACATATGCTACTATTGTCTAAACTTATCACAATAGTTACCTAATGCAAAATCTGATCTGCTATACTATAACTGTTAACCATGTATTAATTTTCTATTCAGGAGACATTGAATGAAATCTTTACCCATCCAACCGAATACAACAAGCACATGTTTTAATACCAAACAAATCAAAGAAATACAAATGTTTCAAATTAATATTAGAAGCAGCTACAATAAAATTTCACAATTTCAGTCCTGTAAAAATCTTACAACCCATGCTTACTTGCAGTATCAGAAATCTGGTTGAACCATACATTCAATACAAAGTACTTAATTCCTTTGACTATAATAGTTATAGAAAAAAAACATACCATCAAAAAACCTACAGAACTTTGTCAATGAGATATCCAACATACTAAACTCAAAGCTTTGCTAATATCAACCACGATGCACCTTAAAATTAGAAACCACTCTAATTACCATAATAGTAGAAAATAACAACCAGCTGTATACAGGGTGCATTTATTTAGAGCCCAGAAAGCAACTAAACTCCATATAGCAGCCCTTGTTACTAATAAAAGTGTCAAGGTGAGCTGACATTCTTTAAGGGAGCTTTGCAGTCCATGGTGCACAGCCTAAGAAATGTCAGATCATTAAAGTATTCAGACGTCGTACAGGGCACTGCATTTAAAAAATAATTCAAGCTATGACAACAGACTATGCTATTCGGGATGTAGAATAAATAATATCTGAAGTGAAAAAATACACACCACTATACATCCTCCTATAATAGATGGAGAAGTTAGCTTTACCCAACCTCCAGTGCAGAAAAGAGATGAAGAATGCTTACGCATGGTGGTATACATTAGTGTAGGTTTGTTATGGGAATCCTGAAAAGAAAAAAATGACAATCAAAATCCCAAGACTATAGTACTGTAAGATCAAAATGCTGAAGACTACAATATCAAACTCCTAGAGTTGTCCCCCATGACCTGTGTTCGTATTCATCCTTGGGTCTGCACTGACAGAAAGATTCATTATTAAAGATTTTTCATCCCTGTGGTACTCAGTATTTTGGTCATACAATATTATGGTCTTGAGATTTTGATTTTCAACCTTGTTCTTTCCAGGATTGCCATAGCAAACCATTAAAGTAGATAATTACACAACCAAGAAAATTCTTATTGATAACAGAACATTTTTTGGAAAGTAATGCCACAATAGGAAATGTAGTAGGTAAAAGATCCAGGTTCTATAACATGAGAAAGAGCAGTTTGAAAGACCTCTTAGAAAATAATACAAATGCTGGAGAGCCACAAAGATGCACACAACAAAGAAACTGTATATTTTCATGAGGCTTGTGTGACTGCTGTTGTTACATAGAAAAATAGTTCATATTTTTGCAATAAAGAGACATGAAAACATTATAGAGTGAAGAGCCATTTTACATGCAGTACAAAAAATGTGATCTATACCACAGCTGGATCATAGTAAAATGGGAGCCTAGGCAGGGCAGTGGACCAGCACCTCCTCTACTTGACTCTCTCACCCCAATTTCCATAAACACTGTTCAGAACTGTCAACATGCATATTACTTTCTTCTTTACTTTTACAGTGATTACAGAGATTTGGATTGTATGTAAAACTTTTATTTCAAACCTTTATAGAACAAACACTGATGGTCTTACATAGAAACAGACTTAACATGAGTAATAGTAAACATCTCTTCCCTTAAAGTGTACCTTGTTCCCCAGACTGTTTTCAAATCATGTCTTACCCTATACATTTTTGGACCATACATAAATGCATGTGTTAATTGATTCACCTTCCTGATTGTTTTAAATTATATTTCTTGCTTAATACAGCAACACATTTTAGTGTGTTTTAAATTTGCAGTTTTGAACACTTTTTCCAGTAAGCAGTGAAACAAAATGCATGATCCGATAATGACAAAAGTACTAATTTCAGGACATTTTAATCATAAAATGACATTCATACTGGTGTCATTATAATCCACCAATAACTGTACTCAACAATTATGGCCATGTACATGCCACATGTCTGATTGTGATAAAAATGATCACAATAAAGTATTTCAATTTACTTTACATGAATGCACACTAATTATGCAAAGACAGCCTTTTTAACAATCAGCTCAGTGGAGTCAATCAGTTGTATTCACAGACATCCCCCAAACCTAGCAATCATCAAATGTCTGTTTCAAAAGATTGATAATAATGACCAAAGTGATATATTTCAAATTTGTTTCACACAGACTCACAGTAACCAAAGTATTCCAATTCAATTTACACACACACACACACACACACACACACACACACACACACACACACCATACCACTCAGCCTCTTAGTGCAAGAAATCTGGACAAAGCCAACAAAATGGAGGGACAAATGCCCAAAAATAGGGACATTTTTTAAATATTACTCTTATAAACTTAGCTACTAGAGTAACAGGGTTTGTTTTAACATACAATTTCTGAAGGATTTGAAGTCTGAAACTCAAATTTATGTCATTATTTAATTACGTCAATCCTCAGGTCATCCAGTGACTTGCCAGAAAACCATAAATTTTATGAGAAATAGACCAAAAATATGAGCCAAAAATCTGGACATTCTGCAAAAATCTGGACAGTTGTGAGGTGTCACACACACACACACACACACACACACACACACACACACACACACACACACACACACACACACACACACACACACATCCTGCAAAGCCAGAATAAAGACTGTTTAAAAATGACCAGATGATAAGAGCATATAGTACTTTCATCCATGGAGAGTCCCCACCCCCACCAGCAGTTACAGTCACTTTATTGACTGTGTACACCCTTTCATGTTATGAAGAAATAAACTGCATGTACTTTATTGGTAGCATCAGATGAACTGCATGAAACTGTATAAAGATTAGTTACATCACAACGTAAGATCTGACCATGTGTAGCACAGTTTAAATAGAAGAATATTTATGAGACCATAAGAAATATTAACCACCTGATAATATATGTCAATATGCACAATCTCAGCAGAAGTAAAAGTCATCTGAATAATTCCATGTTAAAGAGAACTATTACTAATACAGAGGTAGCTGCTGGCAAACAACTTTGCATTCCAGTGCTTCATCTACAAATGCAGTGCTTGCTGCTTTTGAAAATTAAATTGCTTATGTTACATTAAAAAATTATGTGCTGGTGATATTGCCATATTTCCTGAACTAGAGCAACTGTGTAAAAGGGAATGGCTGGCAAACAATGACAAGAGGTTTATAGTTACTAGGCATTCAGTCCTGGAGACCATTAAGGAGCCTATGAACTGGAACCAAACTAAAAACTGTAAAACCAACAAAAAGGCAAACCGAGGTAAAAAAACTCTGCTTGTTATAATGTGAGCACTTTCGTACAAATGAATAAATTGTACTTCCTCAGATAAAGAACCCAGCATACAAATGGTATTTAAAACCATAGAATCAATTAAACATTTTATTGAATCATCAAAAAAACCTGCCATATTCTTAAAGCAACATACACTTTAAAATAAAATTGTTAAAAATATATTTGATTCACTTTACTTGATGTGTGATGCTAAAAAAGCACTAGAATTATCCTGCCAAAAGTATACATGATGGAATATAAAGTACAATAACAAATTCAAAAGAACTTATCCAATAACAAAAATAAAAATAAAAATGATAAATAATTGCTTCATCTTATCGCCCAACCAAAGGTGCTATCTTTCTAAGTCTTTTAATTTAAGAAGACATTTGATGGAACACATGGTATTTAAACCAGGCGAACTATACGCATTGGTTCTAAATTGCCAAAATAGTTCACATTTATCTAAGGAGCCTAGCCCAAACTCCCAGTTACTCCAAAGCACTGTCTAATTAAGTGACTTGCTCAATGTCACACAGCAGGTAAAGGAAGGTGGAAACATTCAAACCCTATAACTTGTGACAGGTAGTAGCTCATTAAGAAGTCAGAGCTTTAGTCCTGTGTGCTAACTGCCAGATCAACTGTTTAACTAAATGCTGAAATCCTTCAAATTCTCATCCTGTAGAGAAGACATAAGTAATATGCAAAAATGACTACATAATGGATGCTGAAAATCAGATGTTTCTGATCATCACTCCAAATAATGCAGACTATGTGACCTGATAAATGTCAACCCCTTTGCAGTTGCCGATGGCTGGTAAGAAGACACTGTAAAAATATACTACTAAAGTGCAACATGCTTATATTTAGACTATATTACACAATCCAAGCCTATTAATAATGCATTAATTAATTTAGTGCAATGAATAAAGTAAAACAATTAAAGACAGTACGAATTCTGCAGCAGCTTTTGTTCAACAACCCACAAGTCACACAAAAATCAGAAATATTACTATTTCTTTGACATGTGTTTACAAGGAAAGTCTAACTTGGTACAAGACAATTTTTAGCAGAGGCCAGGAGAGAAATGCTCCAGATGCATGTCTTTGTAACGTGGGAGGAAACTGGAGCACCCAGAGGAAACCTACACGAATGTAGGGATGACATGCAGACTCCACATAGAAGGCACTTCAGCTGAGAATCAAACCAGAGAACCTCTTGCTGTGAGATGATAATGCAACCAGTGCACTGTTCTACATACAGCATTGGGGGGGGGGGCTTACATGCTTGCAGGACATCTGCATCTTATTTTGATCTCCCTATGTCTTCTCTGTCATCAAGAATAGCTATCCTTTCTGACATCATTCAGTAAAGGTTTGACCCACTTGAATGGCTAGTAATGCTATAATGTTGCCGCATACACCTCCAGAGTCAACAAATCCAGATCATAGACAAATGGGGCCCTATGCAGAGTAATGAATCAGGCTCCTGCCAGCCTTGCCAATATCCCATAACTTAGCTATCTCTCCCCAGTTACTAAAAACAATGTTCAAACCTGTCAATGTACATGCTATTTACTTTTACAATTATCACAGAAATTTGGATTTGGATTTAATTTAAAAACTTTTATTTTAAATTTTACAGAAAAAAACAATGACAGACATTTCATAAACAAAACACTCTCACATTGAAAATAGACTTAGTGAAACAGTAAACTGACATTTACTAAAAATGCATCTGGCAACATATTAAACTATAAGAGATATGCTGGGATTCATAAAAACTAGTGCCTATATGTGAAGGGTACAGGAATTCAAAGACAAATGTGGAGCATATTTGCTAACAGCATGAGACAGCATACTGGACCGAAGTGTCCCTTTTCAGGAGCAGCCTAGGTGTACTGTTTGGTGAAGTAAATTCACAGTCACATAGAAGGCAAAGGAAGGCCGAGGGGAGCAAACCATGTACTAAAGGAAGCAGCTCTTTTAACAGCTCATAGCATTACTCATATGCACTAAGAGCCCAAACACACTGCATTTCATAGCTGTGTACCTGCAAAAAAACAAGCTAAATTAAAATACATTCATAGTTAACATATTAACACTAAACACTGTGCTGTACTAAAATGAAAAAAGTAGTAGGTGAAGGAGGTGTGGCAGGAGCTTAAGGCTCTTGTCTTCTATACTTAAAGTACAGGATTTGAGTCTATGTGAGTCCTAACTACACAGCCCCTGTAACTGGATATTAGACACACACACACACACACACACACACACACACACACACACACACACACACACACACACTTACTTTCATTAGTGCGTCATCTAAATGAAATCTTCTCACCTTCTCTGCTTCATTTGAATCTGCTTGGTCCAGTACTCAATATCACATGTTCACTTTCATCACAAACCAAGGCTTGCTCCATAGGAAACAGCATATCCCATTGGCATGTCTGAATTTCAAATCAGGTACTCACTGAACCAAGTTCCTGGAAGTCTGCTAGCTTCAGTCTCATTGGGTCAAAGCATTAGCCAATGAGAGAGCCGAGTCTGGTGTTAGCTATAAGTGTAAGAGTAAACTGCCAAGCTGAGCCAAGTGTAAATCACTGTGGCCAGATATTTTTTTCCAGTGGCTCTAGTAACAGACTTTTGACTTTTTAAATCTAATACTGAATGGCTGTGGCCGGAAACCCCAACCAGCACTGGGCCCTAGGCAGCTGCCTAGGTCATGATGTGCTGGATCTGGCCCTTGTATATGCGGAAAGTTATACCTGTTATTCTTCCCTTTATATCAGGAGAACTAGTTGAAAATTTCAGCAGAGAATAAAGAACCAGCAGTATTCTATTGCAAGAAAAGAAAAAAATTTAATGCTTTGTATAAACATATAACGGCATGTTGAAATTTTAAAAGGTTTCATTTTTTTTTTTTTGGGGAAAAAGTGCAGGTATCTCAGAGAGGAAATTTGGAGTTACATTTAAACAAAAGTAAACTATTTTGGAAATTAGAATTGGTTAATGCCATACTGTCAGATATAAATTAATTTATTGCTATCTAATAGCTTAAAAGTACTGTAGGTGCTGGAGATAATGTTTGCCTTTTTACATATTTTATGGCACTTTTGTATATAATTTTGTATATAATACAATAAGTCTTAAGTTTTAAATGTTTTCAGCTATGCAACTTTATGAACTTTGCAAAAAAGCTTCATTGGAATGTTAGTCGTATGACATATCGGAAGTACTATATATTTGAAGATTTACTCCCGGATTCAGCAAGCCCTGCACGGTGTGCAGGACTAGTGCAGGAGCTCCAGCAGGTAATATATCTGCTGTGCAATCCAGGATGTGCACGAGCATTCCTGCACTAGTCCTGCATGGACTCAGCCCCTGTATGCAAATTACCCCATTTGCAGGTGAAATCCATGCAAATGAGGTGAATTTGCGATCCAGGAACCTGGAAGCCGGCCATGCAGGACTAGTGTAATCTGCAGAAATGTACTCGGTCAATAATCGAGTACATTTCTGCAAACTACAAAATGGAGCCATGACAGCTCCAAATAAAGGGTGGATATTATTTAGAAAGCATACCAATGGCCAAATATAAGGCCATTGGCATGGAAAACAGTTGCAAAAATAAAAAAAATCAACTTTTATTTTTTTTTAGCTGATCTCGGCTGTTTAAGAGCAGGGCAGCGGCGTGCAAATGGGATCGGGCAAAAAATAAAAAAAAGAAACCTAAAATAAGCATTCTAGCCAAAATCACTATTTTGCCATTATACTCAAGGGCAGGCAGAAAACAACATGGCCAGTGAATAGTGGTTTCTAAGGGGGGAGACTCAGTGTGGGACCTGTAACAATGCATCAGCAGGAAATCCTATGCAAATGAGGGGAATGATACTGAATCCCAGATCTCCCCTGCATGCTAGTCAGCACCCAACAGTGTAAGAGCAGGAATAGCTTGATGCAAGCCTAGGAGTTAGCTGACATCATAGGGGTGTGTGTCAGGCATACTGTAAGCAGATTGGAGCCCTGTGGCTCGGGTTTGCCCTTAGCTTAGCACAGCTAAGAAAGGGGATGTGTCTGAGGCTGCCTAGCACTCTTTACATTGCCTAAGCTGTGCACTGGGTTTTAAAGAGAAAAAAAAAGTATACCAGGAAATAGCAGCTCTGTGCACATTTGAGCACTGTGTTTGTGCGGCGCAGCCCTGGGCTTAAAAAGGAAGGCAATGGGAAAGGAAAACAGTAGTAGGAAGGTAATCAAGGAGAACTAGCATAGCTGGCAGGTGAAATGTATCAGAATCAGCCAATTACATAGGCAGCAGCCAAGCCCAGAACACTACTATAAACTATGCAAACACCTTTCCCTCTGTTTTTTCCACATACTCTACACCACCGGTGTATACAAGTGGGGGAAGTCTAACAAACAAAAACAATAAAATGATAGGGGCTGCAATAGCTATCATACAACAATATGTGGAAGAGGCTGAGGGTGGTGAGGATGAGAATGCTGTTGACCAACCCACAGTGAGGAGACGGTGAAGAGTGCACAGACCCAGGGTAACCTACCAGGAGCTACATGAGCTGGAGATAGTGGAGCGCTACAGGATGGACAGGGACCTCCTACAGCAAAATGTTGAGCTGTGCCGGCCATGCCTCACACACAGAACTAACAGAGGGGAACCCATCTGAGTGGATACCAAAGTATGTGTAGGCCTAAGAATACTAGCTACAGGTACCTTCCAAAGGCCAACTGGTGATATCATGGGGATTTCACAGGCATCAGCATCCAGGATACTTCACCAGTTCCTGGATGCCATGTCAGCACATGCCAATGAGCATGTATATTTCCCCAACAGCTGTGAGACGTTGGCCAGTAGTATGAGTCTCTTCCACCAAATAACAGAATACCCTGAGGTAGTGAGTGCTATAGACTGCACGCACATATGCATCAAAGCACCAGCCGGTGAGCAGGGTAGGGTCTACATCAACCTCAAGGGCTTCCCCTTCATCAACCGCAAGGTCGTGTGCGCTGCCCAGGGTATTATAATGAATGTGTGTGCTGGCTGCCTGGAAGCTATCATGATTCCCACATCTGGCATCTGATGCAGTTGTACCAGAGATTTACCAATGGGGACATCCCTTACGGTCACCTAGTGGGGGATGCTGGTTATGCACTGGAGCCATGGCTGATGACACCCATCAGAAATGCACACACACCCAAACAAGAACTCCATAATGAGGCACATGCACAGGTCAGAATCATAATAAAGTGTGTGTTTGGGAAGCTCAAGTCATGGTTCCAGTGCCTGGACACATACGGTGGAGCCTTGCAGTACTCTCCAGCTACATGTACTCAAATTGTCATCGCATGTGCTATGCTACACAATATGATCCTGCAGAAACAGCTGCAGCAGGAATAGCACGGGGCAGGGCCACACAGTCCCCCAACATTGCCAAGGCCTGCACAGGCATAGAGTGACACAGAGGAGGAAAAACCTGAGCTTGCCCCAGTAGGCAGAAAGAGGCGTGCCCAGTATGCCCTGGCCTTGGCAAAGAGGCAATGCATAGCACATACACTGACACAGGAGGGACCCAGGGGATGACACCTCTCTCTGACTCGCACATACAATAAAAGGGATGCCAAACATGACACTACCTGTGCTCAACCACGTGTAGGGAGTGTACTATGTGCATCCAGCATAGGCAGCCCTCCAGCACCATCCTCAGTACTGGCACACCCACAAGGTAAGTCACTCTCCTTACCAGTTGCTGAATGGAGTAGTATGTGTCGTTACCTGTATCTATGGTATGGATGTGAGCATGCAAGGGAATTGGGTGGCTGAATGGGATGCCAGCAGATGGTAGACACCTATAGTGGCAGCATGAGATCTGTAACAAATACTGGTTCATAGATTAGGTTCATAGATTAGTACTAAGCTAACTGCCCTAGCGAGCCATTTTAAGCTTAGCCAGTTATCCCTTGTGAGACTCAAACCCTGCACCTTGTGTTTGTAAGGCAAACACCTTAACCATTAGGCCACCCTCCCAACCCACCATAGTAGCCAGTACTAGACATGCTGACAAAATCCACTACAGGAAATGTGCTGGGCCACATGTGTGTCCATATGACACACACATGCCAGTCAGGGAGGTTCACATACCCAACAACAGTCTCAGCCAGCAGGACAGGTGTAGACAAACACAAACAAAGGCTGTGCTAAGGCCTCTGAATGATGCCTATGGGTAACCTCCACCTCAGGCCTACACAGACAGACTACATCAGGTCAGGCAGTGGGATATTAGTTCTGAAGGGTAGGAAGTCAGAAACTAATATGTAGGTCAATCAAACCTAAGACCTGTAGTACACTGATATGCCTCTAGTCAGCATGATAGGTTAGAAAACAGAATGAAATGGAGTACCTAACATACCAGTACAGTCATAGCAAATGTGTACAAGTGTCAGGTGTGCCCCCCAATCCTGTGTAGCAATGTAGAAACAGTCAGGTGTGCCCCCCCAAATCCTATGTAGACATGTAGTAACAGTTAGGTGTGCCTCCCCCAGTCCTATGTAGACATGTAGTAACAGTCAGGTGTGCCCCCCAATCCTATGTAGAAATGTAGTAACAGTCAGCTGTGCCCCCCCCAATCTTGTGTAGCAATGTAGAAATAGTCAGGTGTGCCTCCCCCCAAATCCTATGTAGATATGTAGTAACAGTCAGGTGTGCCCCCCAATCCTATGTAGAAAAGTAGAAGCGATGGCGTGACCCCCCCCAATCCAATGTGCACACATTGTAACAGTCAGGTGTGCCCCCCCCAAATCCTATGTAGAAATGTAGTAACAGTCAGGTATGCCCCCAATCCAATGTAGACATGTAGTAACATGTATGTGTAGGTATAATACCAGTGGAGCACAGATGCCCAGAGGTGGCCAAGATAGCAGGATAGATTGTAGCATTTGTACAATATGCAGGTATGTGTGTGTTAGGTTGGTGTGTGTTTCATATTGTGTGAGAGTGGTCAGTATGTATGGATGTTGAGGTTTGACCTGGTGGCCATTGCCCACTACTGCCGATGACAGGGCCAAGTTCTCACAACTGCAGTGCCAACGACAATTTTTCCCCAGTATAACACATGCTAGCAGTAAGCCATTGTTAAGGTATGGTAGTAATATGTGTTACCATCTGAAAGATGGACATGGCATGGCTGTTGGGCTAGATATACAAGCAGTACACAGGGAAAAGTACCCCAGACATACAATGTATAATGTGTGACCATGAAATGGACACACCCTTGAAATTGTACATACAGGTATGCATCACATTATCTGGGCCTGTAGTAGGGAATACTGGTGTCATCTGGCCAAACACTTGCAGATCACAAAGGTGATAGGACTGATGTACTGGGAAACATCTGATGTACCTGCACAAGCCAGCATAACTGGAATGCCCCATGCATATCTGTGAGTCAGATGCAAGTGGTGTCCGTAGCACACATGCACCCAGCTCACCCAAACACCACCCACAGGTACCTCTCTGGTCGTATCCCTGCTGTTGGGAATGGGTACAATATGACCCCCACCTGTGTATGGCAATAGCGAAAGAATGCAGCATGCAGTGCAGGTGTCCCATGCAGGTGTGTCCATAGCTGTAAGTAGCACCCTGCCAGCATCCACACCACCTGATCAATACTAATAGAAAGCATTGGTATGAACACCTAGCACACCTACCCTGTCAACTCAGGGGAATATACTGTATGGTAATCTGGGACTGTAGGAACGACAGAATGCAATGGCCTGCCACAGTGGGCCTGCATGACCAGCAAATGGTCTACAGGCCTCTGCCAAATGCGTGTGTCTCACACATACTGCTAATGCATGTTATGTCATGGACATCCAAATAACAACATAACACACTCCACATAAGCCATATGCAAGGCCATGTGGACAAAACACAATAACATGTCCACCATGTCCCACTGCATGAACTGTGGACCAACACCAAAACACAGCTGTGATGATGTGATAACCTTAGGGAAAGTATCAGAGAATGTATGCATAATGTATGGAAGAGGATAGAATAATAGAGGGGGGATGGGAGCATGGGCAGCATGGAATGTACAAGGTCTGACACACAGCCATGTGCACATACTATCCCTGGCTGCAAACACATAAATGGGTGGCTACAAACCTGCCAGTACACTAAAATAGGGATAATGTCCTGACTTATGACCCCTGCCTCTGGGTAGCCTGTGTGAATCTGTACAGCTGTGAGGTATTACCACAACAAGATAAGATCATACTGTCATGTTGATGGATGTACATGTATGGGATCCTCTGCCAGCACTGTACCAAGGTTCTGAACTGGATACACAGACCCATCAGCAAGTGTCTGCAGCTTCCCTCTAGAATGTAGGCTTTTGCCCACAATACTGGACACAGCTGCATTCACCCTTGTTCCCCAGGACATCACTGTGAGCAAGAATATCCACCTGACAGTACTTGAAGACATAAAACATCACAGTGTATAACAGTACACATGTCTGAATATCTCTGCTAACACCAGTACCATGTAGCAGAAGCAGCACAGACACAATCACCTACAGTGCACACTATCCCTTGCACAGTTTGACGCCATATTGCCAACTAATCTACAGATATCCTGCAGAAACAGTTTGCTACCAGTAGGTGTAGAACACAAAGGTCTGCACTGGAGTAAAAACTACCTGGAATGGATCTACACATTCAATACAGATGGGCATACTGGGCATGCTCACACACAGAGAAATGAAGGCAATGTCAGACAACAATATACTGAAAGGTCATACTGGGCATGCTCATACACTTAAACAAATGAAGCCCATATCTGTAAACAACAGTGGACCATACATATCTGACAGTTGCAGATATTAGTGCATCCACTCCTCGGTATGCACCAATCATGTTTTGCACACACATTGGATAGGAATACAGACATATAGCCAAGGACAACACACTATGATATGCCAAATGTAGACATACATAGATATGTGGAAGAGTGGCAGTGACAAAGAGCCTTCCATCATAAGGCCTGTCCCACCTAGCACACAGCCAAATGGCTACAACCACATGATGTGTAAATGTCACTCACTGTAGAAATTAGCGATTGGTATCCATTAGCAGTACAGACTCTGTGGTGCAAGTGTTAGCTGTGCAACATGACTGTACAAGGCCGTAGTCATCTAGCAGTTGTATACACATACCTGTGGAATATAAACCTGCATGTGCCTGTGTGTGGTGTGTCATCCTCTAGATGAATGAGTTATGGCCCATGAACACACACTACCCTCCCCATAGCTCTACTATGACAAGCCTGTTGATGGCATCCAGTTTGAAATACACCTTTGGGAATTAAGTAGCCCAGTAATCTCTGTGGTGCATCCTAAAACTGTGTAATGCTGTAGTGTGATAAACTAGCTAGGTAGGAGGTCTAATCCCAGACATGGCAACTGTGTTTGTGTGTCTCTGTGTAGGGAGCAATGTTTTTTAGGCTAGTCACACTCACTACAAATCAAATGCCCTACTTTGGCAAGGCTGCTGATGTCATTCACTGTGAAATACACCTTTGGGAAAGGAGTAGCCCAGTAATCTCTGTGGTGGGTCCTATAATAGCATAATGCTGTATTGTGATATAGTACTTTGGTAGGGGGTTCTATTCCCACACATGGCAAGTGTGGATGCTTGTGTGTGTGTTCCTTTGTCTGTGTAGGAAGCAAGGCTTTTTTAGGTTAGTCACACTCACTACAATTTAAATGCCCTACTTTGGGAAGCCTGCTGATATCATTCACTGTGAAATACACCTTTGGGAAAGAAGTAGCCCAGTAATCTCCATGGTGCATCCTGTACTGTGTAATGCTGAAATGTAACAAACTAGTTAGGTAGGTGTTCTAATCACAGACATGGCAATTGTGTGTGTTTGTGTGTGTGTGTGTGTGTGTGTGTGTGTGTGTGTGTGTGTGTGTGTGTGTGTGTGTGTGTGTGTGTGTGTGTAGGGAGCAATGCTTTTTAGGCTAGTCACACTCACTACAATTCAAATGCCCTACTTTGGCAACCCTGCTGATGTTATTCACTGTGAAATACACCTTTGGGAAAGGAGTAGCCCAGTAATCTCCGTTGTGTGCCCTGTAACAGCATAATGCTGTAGTGTGATATAGTACTTTGGTAGGGGTTCTATACCCACACATGGCAAGTGTGGATGTTTGTGTGTGTGTTTTTTTGTCTGTGTAGGGTGCAATGTTTTGAGGCCATCCACAGTCACTACAACCTCCAATGACCTTCTTTGGCATGCCTACTGATGTCATACCCAGTGAACTGCACCTTTGGGGAAGGAGTACTCCAGTAATCTCTGTGGTGCATCATATAACTGTGTACTGCTGTAGTGTAATAAACTAGTTAGGTAGGAGTTCTAATCCCAGACATGGCAAGTGTGTGTGTGTGTGTGTGTGTGTGTGTGTGTGTGTGTGTGTGTGTGTGTGTGTGTGTGTGTGTGTGTGTGTGTGTGTGTGTGTGTGTCTCTGTGTTTGTCATTCGTATCCTGTGTGGAGGTGGCCGTGAGTGCATAACAACTGGACTCATTGTGGAGCGGGTTTTGCAAATTTCTTATATGGTGGCCCTATTATATGTCACAATGTCCACCTTACAAGGATAACAGATGTGAAATAGCCAAGAGGCTGGGGTGGCAATTTATACTCCTACATGTGACATCAAGGCCTGGCAAACAAGGTTAACAACCCTTGTATAAAACAGAGAACACTCTCAACCCTTGTCTCATACACAAACACACTTGTCTAGGCAACAACCGCTATGTTGGTAGTACCCTGCATATTGCCCACAGATAGTAGCCATGGTGTGATTGCATTGAACTACAGAGGGCATGGCACCCTGTCCATCAGTACAATAGGCATGTACATGCAGACAGTGTGCCTTCACTATGTTCCCCACTGGATGCCTGCAACACCTGTGGTGCAATCAAATCTGACCCACAAAGGACATACTATGCCTTAAACACATGCCCTGTATGGACAGATGCCACTGACACCAAGGAATACCTGTATCATGCTATCAATGTAGGTGCAGGGTCAACCTGCTGTCCATTACCAGTTCCCAGCACATGAGGACAGGACAGGTACATCTGATGATAACAATCTGTGTACACAACATGGGCCAGACACCCCAGGTACAGTTCCTCATGTCACTGTACATGTATGTGGGATGTGTGCACATCCAAGACAGCGTCCGTGTCATGGACTAAAGAACACATACATGGCAAGAATTGCACAGCAATGGCCACACACAATAGTTACCCAGGTGACTGGATGGTGAATACAATATCCACCTGTGTGGGCCAATCCAGACACTACACCCCTGAGCCACACTGCAGTCCATTGTCATGTGGCCTGACACCAAGGTATACACTTCACCTAGCCTTGTATAGCCTTCTTCCACAGTCAACCGCTACACACCCATGAAGCAATGCACACATGCATATCAGTACTGGCACCCTGTGTCTGTGTGTGCGGTGTATGATGCTTTTGACCACATTCACACTCACTACAACCCCCATTGTTATACTGAAGCATGCTGTCTAATGTCAGACACCTTCACATACCCTTTGCTCATATAACCTCTGGATAACCCCTGTGGTGCATGCGATACCTGCATAGTACTGTATTGTGGCAAACAAACTAGTTAGGAAGTATATTCCTGACCCTGCCAAATGTGTCAATGTGTGTGAGTCCCTGAGATAGTGTGGCTGTGTTGAGTCTGACATCTGTTCATGTGGAGAGACACGTGTACTACACCTACTGTATTGCTACCATATCACTGTTATAGATGTCACTCACCATCACATATATGTTTGAACAGCTCCTCAATATTTAAACTATATGGTGCATGCAATAACTGCACAGATATGTGATAGCAATACATAGTTAGTCAGAGGTTTGAAACCCTGTACTGGTAGGTGTGTGACACAAACATGTTTAGGTTTTAATCTCCCACTCCTCCCTGACTTACTTTGTCTCTGTCTGTCTTTCTCAATCCTTCTCTGGTGGATGTGGAGAACTACACCTGCTTTGCTTAGGCAGCAGCATGTGTTTTGTGTAACTGATGCTCATGATCAGCTGATGGCCTTTGCATGAATTGCATCCCTCCTCTAGCTGATTGCATGTGGAAAGCAGTGGAAACATTTCCATAGCCAATTGCATGGAAACACACTCCAATATCTAGGAATATCATGTTGGTGTTGGCCGTTTTCATTCACTGTGAGCAGGACCTAAATCTGGTGTTTGGCAAACAGCATCACAGATGGAGTTGGGATTTACCTCTAACAAGATACAGTGTGGAAACAGATCAACACACAGGAGAGGGATGTGCCTGACATCACTACAGAATGTAAGTGTTGCTATTCTGCATTTGGAGTAATGTTGGTTTAACAGGGTGTGTGTGGATATGGCTGGTCTACATGTTTTAATACCTGTCATGACAATGCTATGTTTTTGAGGAAACCCCCATCTGTAGGGTAATCTGCAGACTGTGCAGTGTGTGGTGCCTTTTGTTTATTGTGTTACTCACAGAGCACCTATCTGAGAACTGCAGAAGCATAGTCTGAGGATTGTAGGCAGTACATGGTGACAGCCATGAGAGTTACTGACTTCATATCCCTCATAGGACATATGTCACAACAAACCCTGTTACAACAGTAAATGTATAAGATTAGAACAGCAACATGTCAATATTGGCCCTGTGTTTGTGCCTCCAGCCACAACTCTGTCAGCCTTTGTACATATGTCATGCAGTAAGAGGTGCATATGTATTGTACACCATTATTTATTGACATCATATCTGATGTCAGTGAGATATCAGATTGCTACACATGTTATGTATAGTAGGGGTTATATTTGAGGACATAACCTGGACATTCTGTGGTTGTGTGTACAGTACTGAGGTCTGTGTACTTATGGTGATTGTCAACAGTGTGTGTATTGTGAATATGTACCCTGGCCTGTGTACAGACTGTGGTAGATATCATTGTTCTTGGTCCTGTCCTATCTGATGTTACATCCTGCTTTAGTGTATGGTACCCTATTGGCTGCCATGTTTGTAGGGCCAAACACACACATGTCCCATACCACAGACAGGCATCGGACCACACTGTGTAGTGGCCCAGTATATGTAGGATTAGTGTGTGAGTGGCACATATGAGGATGGTGTTGATCAGACAGTCCATATACTGTAATATTAAGCTAGCTTACCATATGTGGCTGTGGCTGTGTTCACACTGGTTGTGGTTATGCACTTTCACACAAGTGTCTGTTACTCTGTGCTGTGACATGCCTGTAGAGCCTGCTATATTTGCAGTTGCATGTGTATTCCCCCATAACAAATGTAGGCCAGTGTTGTGGCAGTCTGCCTGTAGCCTGCACAGTGCTTTGTTACATGCCTAGCAGCTTAGTGTACTTACCCAGTGTGATGTTATGTCCAGATATTTGCCAGATGTACTGCTGCCGGGCCAACATAACTGTCATGTATTTCTGACAAAGCAGTGGGATGCTGTACAGATGTATGTCACTAACTAGTGGGTAGTATGTGGCCATATGACCTCTGCACCAGCGGTTATTATGTGTCAGGACAGACAGGAGTGTGTGACTGCATAACTTATGGGGCCAAATATATTCCAGCATTTACATGCTATACTCATCCACATGGCTGTTAACATCCACATTGTCAGGCTTGGCCCACATGTCTTGCACCAAGGGGTTCTGTGTATACCTCTGGAGTGACCAGATTGTGTCAGACTGTCCACATTTATTGGTCATATCTCTGCTGTAGTCCACAGGATCATTGCTGTGCTAGCAGTGGTACTGTACTATGATGTCCTTAGGATGTCTGTCAGTAGCCAATGGCGCACATGCTAAAAGCAGATGTGACCTCCCACACACAACATGTCTGTTAAATCAACCCCTATTACAGTAGCAACAGTCTACATATATACCTGCAATACATACCTGACATCCCCTTGCACTAAGAGGTTGGGACTATTGGGGTTGAGGTAGGACTCCACTCCATGTTCTGGACATATGGTGAACATATATGCATAGATAATTATCCATATATTTATATAGATATATACACATATACATATCGACATACATAGATGGATATGTATATGTACATATATATATATATATATATATATATATATATATATATATATATATACATATAAACACTCAAATATATACATTATACACAGCAATATATGTCTACACATATACAGATAGTGATGCATATGCACATATACTTATGGATATCTACATATATTTTGACAGTAATAGCTATATCAGGATAGATATGTATGCGCATATAGTTATATATATCTACATATATATCTACATAAATAGGCATATCTGTACACATAGGATATGCATACATATATATCTATATATACATATATCTATATCTATCTATATCTATCTATCTAGATATATATATGTATATATATATATATATATATATATATGTATATACAGAGAGATCTACACATGGCCATATATATGATGCAGTGTGCAGATGTGTATACAGACATATGTATGAATATACATGTGTATGTACATGCAGACATATATCACCATATGTATATGTATATATCCATAATTCCTGTCATGTGTAAACATCATGGTTGTATCTCACCGTATGTATCTGATATGTGTACATTATGATAAAACAACATATGTGATGCAACAGTCATATTAATAACAAATACTACACAATTGTGGAAGTAAAAGCAATTGTTCAATGCTAATCAATATGTGTACTGACAGATGGGTCTACCTGACAATGCCGAAAGCTTGAAACATCGACGATGAGAAGACCGACACCGGAAGATCGCTTTTTGGACAGGGGATTTGTTTTGTTTGTTGAGTGTCAGGATTGTGGTTTTTTGGGTATGTGACGTTTCGTGTTTCTGAACTTTCGGTTTTGTGGTGTCGGTGATTTCGTTGTCGGTGTTTTAGTGCATCGGTGTTGTCAGGTAGACCCTGACAGATTTATTGGAAAAACAACAGCTGTCTTCACAGTGTTCATGCTGTAGTAATTAAGTGTTGTGACTATAGTGTGCAGGGTCCTGGGTTCAAGCCCTGCAAGGGCTGTTCATTTTGTTGCTGGGCAGTAAAAGGGCTGTCAGATAGAGACTGGTTAAGGCAGTTTTGAGCAGCTTTAAGTGCATTTGTGCGGGTTTGCGTATGGGAGCTTACACAGTGTAGACTTCACTTACCAGTGCGCAAATCAGCTTAGCTGTTATATTGGAGCAATGTTGATACCTGCTAAGCATGGCTTAGTCTTGGTAACCAGTTTACACCACCCAGTCCAATAACATAGCAGGGTAATGACATCTGTAATAAGTGTATGTAATGCCATATACAATACATGCACCTATGTGCTGTCATTACAGCAGCAAGGGGTGTGAGTGTCATGTCTGGGACACATAAGTATATGAGGCCTGTACAGCACTGTTATCCATGTGAATGTGTTACATACAGGGGTATCAGCCCATGGTATGTACTGTCACACTGGTATGTAGTGTATCATGGTGGTACTACTGTTGACAGTGTTTTCCCAGGCAAGAATAAAGTGCTAAATGTAGTACTGACAACAGGCACACCTGCAGGCATAGCTGGACTGTAAGGCCTCCCTGTTGTATCCCTGGTGTGTGAGCTGTGTCACAATATATATCCCCTACTGGATAATGATCCGACATGTGGAATGCAACTGTAGACTACCGTCTGTACAGCACATGTTATTGAGGGCTTCCAGCATGTAATTATGGCATACATATTGTTGTCAAACATCGATCTGTCAACACATTCATCCTACTGCATAGCTACTTGCCAAGCTGATGACTGTCAGTCCCTGTACAGATGTGTAGATGGGAGGTATCCAGCTGGGATATGTACAGGCAACCTATGCTTGATTGACACATCTCTGCCCAGCTGTGTAAGAACTGGTACATATAGGAGACAACACTCTGTATGCACCACATGCCACGGGTACCTCCACTACACTACCACAGTCAACAGAACATGCTTGGGCACAGGTCTCCATCACAGACACTAACCATGTGTTGTAATACATGTTACATACATGCCAACTTGATCACCTCAATGGCTATGTGCAGGAGGTACGCAGAGGATTGGCTGATGCATGTCACTCTCACCCTGAGGGTCACCACAGTGGTGTCTGTCGATAGATTGCCTACTGCCACATGACAGGTGGCAGGATACCACAGTACACACATCCCCTACACAACCCATCTCTCCATGGACAATAGCTAGGTACACAGCTATGACCACCTGCAGTGATGCACCCCACTACTGACACATGTGTACATGTGCATTACTGAGTATAGCAGTGTCTGTGTGCTAGCACACCTGTACTTGGGAATTCCATGAAGGCCTTCACAATCACTGCAACACCCATTACTATACTCAGTTGTGGCTGCTGCTGTATGGACATTACATGTACCCTGTTATGTTCCTTTCCATACTGGCTACATGTGCCTTGCAGTACCAGCACAGCAGTGTTGTACCAATGAGTCGATAGGCATGGGATATCCATTGAGTTCTGGCAAGTGTGTGTATGTGTGCATGTCCGTATATCTGTAGGGTACAGCATTCCGAGGCCACATATTCCTATTACACTATCCATTGCCACACAGTAGTACAGATAGTGTTGTTGCTGCCCATATGTGAGGCATGATAATTCAACACCCTACTATGCCTGTTGCATGTGCATTAGATGCATATCCCTGTAGTACCACTGTTGGGATATACAATGGGTTGTATAGCAGTCATGGGCAATGTGTGATGGTGGGTATGTCAGAGTGTCATCATGGGTTTCAGGGAGTACAATATCCACTGGGTGATGTGGGTGCTGTGTACACTGTCATTACACCAAGGTACACCCAGTATATGTCCCATGTACCACTTTATGGTTACCACTGTCACCATCAACCATACAGGTAACTGATACCACAATCCAGTCCAGTTATGCATGTGCTGTGTGCAGCCTACCTGTAGCACATTGGACACACAGTCAAGTTAGTTAGCAGCGATAGACCCAGGTCTCTTGGATGTGTGTCTGCCTGTTATGTGTCTGTTAATGTGTATAAGGTATATCACACTATGTATTGTCCATATACACCCTTTACATCCCTCATTAGCATACTGTACATGTCTGGGGATGTTCTGCATGTAACATGTAACCTGGAAGACAGCTCACCCTAAATGTTGTGTGGTGTGTGCAATGAAAGCCATACATTTCAGTAGCACTACAAACCTAGGTAGGGGTCTAGTCCCAGTGTTGTGCATGTATGTGGATGGGTCTACATCAGGTTGCAGATTATACACGTCCCAGCGGGTCACCTGTCCATGTGGCACAGGCAATAACTGTTATACAAACCTGTGACGTGTTCAACTGTACCCCAGATATGTCACAGCCATGGTGTCACCACAGTGCCATACCCTTTTGTCGAATATGACTGCAGACCATCGTCGTACTGACACATGTACACCTGCAACACAAATGGATAACATTATGGAGACCACAATAAACCAGTGTTACTAACAGCTGTAATGCATCATTGCTGGATGGCTACACTACCTGACATGTGTGCATTAAACTTTACTCCTGACAACATGTTACACTGCAGTACTTTGGTAGACTGTAGTACATTCACCGTGTGCATCAGAACCATATTAGCCTGTCTCTACATTGATGCTATGGATGACAGGGGATGTGGCACAGGTATCATCATATGCACAGGGTGTGTTGTTGGTTTGCCAGAGGCTGAGAGTGGGCCATACATTTGACACCATGTGTGTGGGTAAGGGGTGTAATGAGATGAACTGGGCATAGTGATGTGGTGTGTGTAGGTATGAGGATGCCCTAGGTGTGTTCATATAGTGTGCGGGTAAGCATGCACACAGTTCTGCCGTGTGGCTGCCCAACACAGGTGTTTATGGACAGCTGCAGACCATACCTGGCAGGGTGTGCAGTTCACTGCCAACAGCCATGGACACATTGACTGTGCATGCCAGGGGTTCCATGGACACATCCAGGTACAGGCTTCGATGTGCTACTCTCCCCGATGATGACAGATGTCCATTGAAAACAGGTCACTCCTGGGACTGGCCAGGACCACATGCTCATGGCCTGCTGTGGTGTGGTGTAGAGAGCACCCCCCCCACAGTGCCAGGGCTGGGACTGCCACTACAGGAGCCCCTTGGTGTCCTAGCATGACCACGTTGACTGCCAGCTGTTGGCATTGCTGGCCTACGTCCATGAGGCCATCGCTGCACTCCCACCATACTTTCAAGCATGGACAAACCACAGTCAATGAAGGCCATCATCTCACCAGACCATCTATCCATGAGCTCGGTAGAAGCACAGATGGCACCAGACAGTTCACGGACATTGTCACTTGCAGATGTGAAAGAAGCCCTCTGCAGCCACAGGCCCTGTCTGGTTAAAATTTCCATACATGCCTGTGCCACCATGACAGCCTGAAACATTTGCCTAGTGGTACCAGTTGTGGTGTATCTGCCAGGGACATGGTGACCAGCGGCCCTACCACGAGCACACTGGGACATCTGCCTATGTGGTGCCCTGCTGGACATCTGGCTATGCCTGCTATGACCAGACACAATAGGCATGGTTATCACACTCTCCTGTGCACTGCCACCAAATGCTAGCTGTCCCTTCACTATGGCCACTGGTGATGGAGTATGTATAGGCACTGAAACTGTGTGTGAGGTTGGGGTGGCTAAAAGGGGGATGTCAAATGATGGCACTGTTTCGGTCCCTGACAACCCCACCTGTGCCTGAACAGTACTATCATCATCTTCGGTGTCTGTATGGACACCAACATCAGATTGTATGCAGGAGGGATCCTGACCCACCTTGCCACCTGTGGGGGAAAACAATAAACACACTTTAAGACCTATACAGCATTGCATAACAGTACACACACACACACACACACACACACACACACACACACACACACACACGCACACACACGCACACACACGCACACACACACACACACACACACCACCTTAATACCTACCTTTCCGTGACTTTAAAGACAGTCCCATGTATATTCCCATGCATTCTCTATCCTGCATCACACTTGGTAACATACATTCATTAATACCACTCATTAACGTATTATTCCTCTAAATGCCTAGACAAGTGATCACAACACAAGACCTGTTACTCCATTACCTCCATGACCTGAGTGGAGTGATTTTGCATGGCCTCACTGCTGTCATTCAGTGTTCACCCTGTGTATGTCCAAACATCATGAGCATGGCCCCTATATGTGAGGGGCTACTATGTTCACTCCATAATATCACACACTGGAGTGTCATGTGTATGTATTGCTCAGTACATGCTTGATATGCTGCTCAATCCGCCTATTATGTGACAACTGTAATATATGGATACACTCCCTGGTGTTGTCTAGTAATTCCCCAATGCATCTGTAGTGCTGCATATGTGGGTTGTCAAGTCACCTCTCTGCTGAATGCGATATTAAGGTTATACCTGGTGCCTGCCTTCCCTCCCAATGCCTGTTCCATGCTACAGACCTTATTATACTATCAGCTGTCCTGGGATTACATACATGACAAGTATTCCTGGTGTGTCATGTGTCAGTCCATGTCCATGTACTGCACGATCCCAAAGGGAAGTACTGCTGTATGAACAACCCTACAATCACACATGTGCATACATGGACACCCACACAAACACACACACATGCATACATGCATCCTACATGCATCAACCTCCCTCCACTTCACCAGAGTGACCCTACAGACAAACTAACCACCCACTGAGACACACACATGCACACACACACACGCACACACACACACACACACACACACACACACACACACACACACACATGCACACACATACACACACACACACACACAGGTGAGGTTGCACAGTGATTGTACACACAATCCTCCTATTACCCATCTGTCAACATGCATAACATATGGTACACAACAACATGCAGTGCAGCTATAGTCAATCCATGCTAGCAGCAGTATACATGAGTCTGATGCATGTGCTGTGTTACTAGGTGATACTCCTTCCCCTGGATACCACTGCACCCATGTACACAGTATTGCTGTGCACCTTTTCTGCACCCTGCCATGTACTGTGCACCAGACCTCACATGTGTACAACCCATTGCTGAATGTGTAGTACTGTGTCAGTTATGTCAGCTTTAATACTCACAGCCCCTATTTTTTTCAGCAACACATACCTGAGATGATATGTGGACAGATGTCACTTGTGAATGCCTGATGTCTGGTTTACAGCTCTCAACATCAGTGGACCATGTATGACCAATCCAATACTATTACACTGACAACCATCAGAGCATACTGTGGCTATGGGGAGTGCACACACCCTTATTGATATGATGCACCCTTCCTTGATCTGCCATGGGACCACATCACTGCATATATTAACAGTACATGAGCCTGATATGTGACATATGTCCTATACATTCACATGCAGTGTCTATGGAATGTGTTAGGTATGTGGATGATAACCATGATGCATACACTCCGTGTGTGCATATGTGTGCACACCCTTATCATGATGGTTTGTTGAACTTATTGTTATGTGTACTACAGCAGTCACTACTCCTGGCAGAGGTATACTAGCATGGGTCATCTGCATTTGCCGGTGTATGTTCAGTCTGCCCTACACATGTCCCCCTAATCTGCATGATTGCAAGGTCTACTCATGTGCACATCCCTTGGTGTTCACACACTGCCATCACTATTGCTGTGGGGGTAGGGTTACATCTGCCACAGTTCCTGAACCTGACTGTGTGCAGATACAGTCATTCTTAGCATCCTTAGGATCCCTGCTGCATTGCACTGGTGTGTCATGCTGACACCCTCCCCACCTTCAGCCTTTTTGGAGATGATTGACAAGTAAGGCCTACACATGTGTGTCAGTTTGCAGTGTCCCATACATTGAACACCACATGTTACAGCCTAGTCCCAGCTGATAATGTGAACCACAGTAATACATTATGGCTTAGTGTAACTCTACAACAGTTGCCATTGTACTGGTATATACACTGGTAATGTACTGTATACGGGTGATGTTTCATACATGTCCCTACTGTAGGCCATGTCTCCCACCATTATGTTACTCCCTGTGGACACATTCCGCAATGACAGGATGTTAGTTATCTTGCAGGTGTCTGACATACCCTTCCAATACCACATCATGGTCACCACTGTGATGCCATGCATTTAACTGCAACCATATGTGCACATGAACAGCATGCATTTTGGATAGGTGTGTTAGATGTGTGCATGGAATATACCATAGCCATTAGATGCCCGGCGTATTGGCAAGCATCCACATAAACCATACTCACCAGCTACAGGCTGCTGTCTTGGTGGTATATCAGGGGGACCTACATAAGAGGGTGAGAGATACAAAGTTAGTGGCTACACCTGTGACATTGCTACAGGGTGGGTGCAGCATTACAATACATCAACAGTACATGTCCACAATACTACCATGTATGCACATCTGTTTATCACTACTATGCAGCAACAAACTATCCCTATAACATGTCAGATATGCATGATCTACCTGTACAGATGCAGATGCATATGCAACAGTGGTCTAATGATGTGCCCTGTGGCCTTAACTGCACACTCCTCAGCTGGTGTGTGGGTAGCACCCACCTCCACAATGATGTCCAGCAGTTGTTGGCTATGCAGACGGGCAGGTGCCACAAGGTTGGCTAGGAGCTCCTCAACACATGTTTGGGGGGGGTGGATGGAATGG